>NW_003852627.1:111943-132778 GCF_000181295.1 Otolemur garnettii
GGCGCCGAGCCTCAACATATATTTTGAAAGAATGCAGTTCAACTCACCACAAGGAGTGAATTACTGTGATAAGGAAAAAGTCTGATTGCAAAGAGGGAAGGAAGGAAGGAATTTAGTTAGAGGTGCTTAACTTATGTAAAAGTTTGTATGGACATTTACAATCGTGTAATGATATATCTGTTTCCATCAACTAGAGCATTAAGTTAAAAAAATTTCCTCAACTGTGGCAAGTCTTATGAATGTGTCTCTAGGCACTACCCTTAGATCCCCTACAGAGTCACCAGGGCATAGAGGTGGTATTGAGTACGGGTGACCCTAATTCACTCCAACTGGGGCTCAGAGACCTTAAGTCGTTTAACCAAGATCACATTGCTGGTATATGGCAGACAAGATCTTAATCCAAAGACGTGCTCTTTCGTTTATATTGTGATGCTTTTCTAAATGTTAATTTTGGTGAATGGATGAGCAAATAATGAATGCCTGAAGGAACTGCCAGTCACACATGCAGAGGCTTCCAGTGCTCTCAGGTGTCTTTGGGATGTGGAATAACACAGAAAGATTATCTCACTCACCTATTTATCCCAAAGTTTGTTGGAAATGCAATCACAGTGTTCTCAGCCAAGATCCAATCTCTTCAAATGTCAAGCCAGTTGATTAAAAATAGTCTTTTTGTCCTATCTTCTTCTTCTCCCCCAGAGAGATGCTGGGGCTCAGCCTTACCCCATGACTCAGGGTAATTTTCCTCTCATCATTCATCTACTGTGGCTGGTTCACAGTAACGTTCTACTTTTAGGACTATGGAAACTTGGGCTGCCCTCGAGGGAAGAGACTATTAATTACAAACTAATGTGTATAATAGGCTGCTCATCACATCTTTCAATAAAAGATAGTTGCTCGGAAGGGTAGCAGAATTATCAGTGTTCACAGGTGCAACATTATTACTATGTATTTGGTTCAGGCTGCTGTATCAAAGTACCACAAGCTGGTTGGCTAACACTACAGAAACCTATATCCTCACGACCCTGAAAGCCAAAAGTCTGAGGCATCAGCAAAGTCCATTCCTTTTGAGGGCCATGAAGGCTCTGTCCTGCGCCTCTCTCCTAGGCTCAAAGATGCTGTCTTCTCCCTGTCTCTCCCTTCTGTTCAAGTCTGTGTTCAAATTTCCTCTTTTTATAAGGACATCGTCATAATGAATTAAGGTCCACCCTAAAGATCTCTTTGTAAATTACCTACTTACAGATCCTATCTTCAAATACAGTCACATTCTGAAGTCTTGGGGATTAGAACTTCAACTTATGGACTTTGGATGGATATGATTCATCTTATAGCACTGTTTTTACTTGCAATATAAAGACCTAAGGCAAAGTCTTTAAAATCAAGTTTTAACAAACAATTCCAATGACTCGACAAACTTTAGCTTCGTTCATTTTAAGCTCTGAGCTTCTCCAAGCTCAGGTTTCCCTATCTTTAAAAAAAAGAGAGAGAGAGTTTAAGATATAGGATTTCTCAGGAAATTGCAGATTACCACCTTCAAGCCACCCATAGTCACAAACTATGTGCTCCCACCTCCAAATACAAGTTCAAAGTCAGGATAAGTGAGAGTGTGGTGCAAGAATCTTGGCTTTGTAAAAATTATCTGGGCAAAGGAAAAAGATCATTTTACCATAAGGACATTTGCACTAGATTGTTCATTGCAGCTCAATTTATAATCACCAAGACATGGAAACAATCTAAATGCCCATCCACACAGGAATGGATTAACAAACTGTGGTACATACACACCACAGAATACTATTCAGCCATTAAAAAGATGATGACTTCACATCTTTTGTAATATCCTGGATGAAGTTGAAACACATTATTTTTAGTGAAGTATCACAAGAGTGGAAAAGCAAGCATCTAAAGTACTCAATACTAATATGAAGCCAGTAGACCATCTAACTCATGCCACATAAGAGAAAAACTCATCTCAATTCAGGTTGGGGGGAGATGTAATAAGGGAGGGGATGGGGGTGCGGTGCTCCCACTGAATGGGCACAGTGTGGGGGGTGTTTGGCACACCTTTTTAGTGTGGGACATAACCACAAGAGAGACTCTACTTCACAAAATCAAATATTTGACCTGATTGTTTGTACCCTCACATTAACCTGAAATAAATTTACTTTTCAATTAAAAAAAAAAAAAGAATGATCTGGGCTTTGAAGAGAGGTTAAAACTTTGTGAGTGGAGGGTAGGAAAAAGGGTGCATTAGGCAGAGGCCAGAATATAAAGGATCAGAATGGAAAGCCCACTTTCTCCCTCTGCCTTGAGATTCTGGTATATGCATTTTGCATTCCTGAACTTTCCAAAGGAAATGCTGAGTTTGAGGTGCCCCATTCAGACTGTGATTTGGAATTCAAAGCCCTAAGAGACGTAAGAGTACTGTGTCCTATTTTGAAGAAGTTCTCTGTCTTTCAAGAGCATGTTTCCTACTCCCGTGTGTCTGTTCTTGCCAATTATCATACTAAGCTAATGGAGGGGAGTTAACAGGAAGTGTCAGGGAGTTTTATAAAATTATCCTGTCAAGTCTCTTCCTGTCAGTGTGCATAAGGGAAGAAGACAAGAAAATGATATTGTCGTTTAATAGTTCACTTTAGATCTTCATCTCTTATCACTCATCATTACTCCATATTAATTACTCTGTATTGGCAATATCTAGCTGTCAGTTACTCCATAAAGGATCTTGCTGAGCTGGTGGCTGGGCAGCTTTCATTAAGAAGCAATTTGAACAAAATTTACCCGGGGAAGATTAACAGATTAATTGGAACCACTACTTCATCCCATCTCCCCGCCTCCAGCCAAGGTGCAAGCAACAAGAAACAGGTAAAAAAGATCATGGGATTTGAATCCTGGGATAGCCACCACCTGGTCGTATTGCACAGAAGGCATCAACCTCACATCTTTGAGTCTCATTTTCCCAATATGCAAAATGGGAGGACAGTATGATCCTCTCTGGAGAAGTATTGTAAGGTTTCAAATACATGCAAAAGTGTTTGACACAGTCCTTGGCATGGAGTTGCTGCCAAGAAATGACACTCATCAGTATTTTTAGTTAGAATAAATTGAATGGGAGAATATTCAATGATCTTATCCCTAAATAAGACACCTCCCCTTTCAAAATAGTGCCTCATGTTTTCATTTTTCCCAACCAGAGGCAAAAGAGCTGGATTTGGCTGAGTTCAGCAATCTTTTATCAGGGGTCTGCTGAGTGCCAGGTGTGATGTCCACTATAGGGACAGAAAGAAGAATAGCCAGAGATCTCCCTCATGTCTTTGACCTCTCCAGCCACAGAAGCACATGCTGTTCCCTCTGCCTGGAACGTTCTTTCCTTTGTTCACCTTCTTGGCCCACCAGAAGGGGTCATGCTCTGTGAGCTCAGGCCACGTGTGCCTTTCTCTGAGAAGCCTCTGCTGACCCTCCCAGACAGCACTGCCATGCATTCTTGCAGCCCTTATCACAGTTGTGAGGATACAGACATGATGTGGCTTCAGGATGACTAGCCTCTCCTGTAGATAACAAGCTCCAGGAGAGAAGGATGGTTGCTTTTCTCATTATTGATTCCCCCATGCTGGACACACTGGAGGGAGGGGGGATAAAAGAGCTCACGGAGAAGAGTCAACTACATAAACCAAAGAAAAACAGAGCAAAAGGATGTCATTACATCTGGGCAGATGCAACCTGGATATCTTGAAAAGACACCATGGCCTGTCCTTGGAGCCCCCAGCTTAGGGAAAGGCAGCTCTGCATTCTGTTCCCTCATCAATTGGAGTAGGAGGTTCAGGCAGCCCCCGAGTCCTGCAGAAGCAGGTTCTCTCAATACTCCACCAACCACCTCCCACTGAGACGGATAGGAGCAGGCTCATTGTTTCCCTTACTCATTGCTACAGTTTCCATCACTCAGCACCATGCCTAATACATAGTACTCCAGAGAAATTGAAGGAAGGAATTACTAGGCTTCTGTCACTGAATCAATAGCAAAAAACCAAAAGAGCTTTAAAAGACACCATGTCCAAACTTGGGATTGTTTCCTGGAGATGTGGGGAGCTTCTCCTGCTTCCCTAACTTGGATGAAGACTTTGCCTGCTCTTGGGAAGTTCCCACATCATGAAACTCATTCTTTTCCAGGCACACAACCTCCCAGGGCAAAAAAAAAAAGGACTTCAGAATTCACCTCCACCATCCCCTTCACCTTGCAGATCAAGCAATGGAGGCTTGATTCAGAGTCAAACAAAGCAGAAGATACACTGGATTGAGAGTCTGAGCACGTGGGTATAGACCTTGGCTAAACCACTGAGTCATTCTTTCATCTTGGGCAGATCACTCTATTTCTCTGAGCCTCGGTTCCTAATGTGTAAAAAAGGTCTGTTAAAATATTGGAAACCCCTAAAATCTGGACCTCTGGGAGAAATCTTTTTGTCATTATTATACAAGCACATGGGTCTTTGAAAGGGATCTTGGGTAAGATTTCAAATCACTTTGGCTCAAAAAACATATAGGAGGACATGTTGCAAAGTTCCAAGCACAGAGCATTGCCACAATGACCACAAACAACAACAACAGTAAAGGCTCCTGTTTACCATCTCCCGAAGTATCCCAAGCAACATGCCTTATGCTTTCAATACATTGCCTCACCTGTCCTCACACGAACCCTATTAACTGCGTTCAATTACTTACCCTCTTTTTGCAGATGAGCAAAAAATGGAAGAAGCAGAATATAACCCCTGAACTCACTGAATCCAGAGCAAGCCCATGCTCTTATCCACTACCCAGAATAACAGATAAACAACCCAACTCAAAATCCCAAAACCATAGATGTTGGAGAAAAGGGAACACTTCTGCACTGCTGGTGGGAATGCAAACTAATACATTTCTTTTGGAAAGATGTTTGGAGATCACCTAGGGTTCTAAAAATAGACCTGCTATTCGATCCTTCAATTCCTCTACTAGGCATATATCCAGAAGACCAAAAATCACTTTATAACAAAGATATTTGCACCAGAATGTTTATTGCAGCCCAATTCATAACTGCTAAGTCATGGAAGAAGCCCAAGTGCCCATCAACCCATGAAAGGATTAATAAATTGTGGTATATGTACACCATGGAATATTATGCAGCCTTAAAAAAGATGGAGACTTTACCTCTTTCGTGTTTACGTGGATGGAGCTGGAACATAAAGTATCTCAAGAATGGAAGAAAAAGTATATAATGTACTCAGCCCTACTATGAAACCAATTTATAGCTTTCCTATGAAAGCTATAACCCAACTATAGCCCAAGAAGAAGGGGAAAGAGGAGAGGAAGGGGAGGGAAGGGAGGAGGATGGGCGAAGGGAGGGTAATTGGTGGGACCACACCTATGGTGCATCTTACAAGGGTACATGTTAAATTTACTAAGTGTAGAATATAAATGTCTGAACACAATAACTAAGAAAATGTTGTGAAGGCTATGTTAACCAGTTTGATGAAAATATTTCATGTAGTATATAAAACCAGCACATTGTACCCCATGATTGCACTAATGTACACAGCTATGATTTAATTTTTTAAAAAATGGGGCAAACATTTTAAAAGACAGTCCAAAAAGGAAAAGGAAAAATGCCCAACACCTTTAGTCATCAGGGAAATGAAATTTAAAACTAAATGAAAAACCACTTCACACATACCTCATCTAGAATGACTAAATTTAAAAACAAAAAGGAAGAAAATAAAATTGACAAGACCTAATGTTAGTGAAATTGTGGAGCAACTAGAACTCTTGTAAGTTGTTTTGGAAATAAATACATTACTCATATGACTCCTTTGGAGAAAGGCGAGCAGTCTCTTATAAAACTAAACATATACTTATCCTATGATGCTACAATTTCATCTCTGAGTATTTGCTCCCAAATAAGTGAAGATATAGGTTTGCAAAAAGGACTTGAACAAGTAATACTCACAAAAGTGTTATTCATAATAGCTAATAAATAACTAGATGTGTCCCAGGTGTCTACAAATAGGAGAATGAATAAGAAAACTGTGAAATATCCATACATGAAATAACCTGATACATGCAACACAGATAAATCTAAAAACATCACACTGCATAAAAGAAGCATTAGAAAAAAATTACACAGTCCATGATTTTCATTCATATGACATCTGAGGACAGAGCTCTATTCCACAGCAGGGATCTCTCTGCAAGGTGAAGGGGCTGGAGGAGCCTCTCTAGGATGACAGCAGCATGCTAAATGGGGATAGGCTTTGGGCTCTATAAGCATCTACCAAAATTCAGCTAACGTACATTTAAGATTTAAGATTTCACTGTTTGCAAGAACTCAGACTAGGCCTTCCATTTGATCCCGCAATCCCATTACTGGGCATCTATCCAGAAGAAAAAAAATCACTTTATCATAAGGACATTTGCACTAGATGGTTTATCGCAGCTCAGTTTACAACCTCTAAGATGTGGAAATAACCTAAATGCCCATCAACCCAGGAATGGATTAATAAACAGTGGTATACGTATTACAATACTATTAAAACCATTTTAAAAGGATGGAGACCTTACATCTTTTGTATTAACTTGGATGGAGTTGAAACTCATTCTTCTTAGCAAAGTATCACAAGTATCCAATGTACTCAATGCTAACATGAAGCCAGTAGATGTTCTAATAATACACGCCTACACAAAAGAAAAACTCAATTCAATTCAATATGGAGGAAGAAGGGAGCGGGGAGAGGGGAAACGAGAGGGGGATTGGTGTGCTCCCACCTAATGGGCACAGTGTAAGGGTGTATGGCAGACCTCCTGGGTACAGGATACAATTACAGCAGGGACTTCACCTAACAAACACAAACATTGTAACCTTATTATTTGTACCCTCACATTAATGTGAAATAAAAAATAAAAGATTTCACTGTTTGCAAATTTTATAATACATCAACAGAAAAATCTGCTTTAAAAAGTTGTAAAAAATAATATAATCAAAACCATCAATGACTGATCACCTGGCAAACAGCTGAAGTTTTTATGGTTCCTTCTGCGGTACGACAAGAAGACATCAAGAAAGCTATCCCACCATGTCTGCTCTATAGATATACCAGAATGATGGCCACAATTTTAGAAATGAAGATTCATCAACTTGCAATAGTAAGTCATAAACACAGGAATCAAACTTGTCTACAGGGGGTCTTCCCCCTGACCAGCACAGCACAGCACAGTGCTTCTGGGGGATTGCAAGTCACCCCTCAGCCACCTTGCTTCTCTTCCTGAGGAATGGGTCAAAGAGCTTCCCTGGCAGAAGTAGCCGTCTTGCCCTCTGGGTGCCCCCCCCAGCACCTGCTAATTGTAAGAAACAACATGTGGCAAGCAGCCTGTCTGCAGACCCCACCGGCTTCCCTGACTTGCAGCCCAATGGTGGAGGCAGCTGTGTGCTGAGCTGCTGGGATCGAAGAGGTGTCATTAGAAAATGATTCAGATCCCTCTGCCTTAATGAGGACTCACACCCGAGGGCTTCCAATTACTGGATCGATGGTTAGAGTGCTGCTCCCAGCCAGCGGCCTTTTGTTTTCCTCTCTCTTCTTTAAAAATATTTGCAAGGGAAACTCTTTCTTTCCTCTCCTTGGCCAACCCAAGCTTAGGGAGGAAACCAAGCCAGACAGTATCCCAGAAGGTTCTCTGGTTCAGCCTGAAAGAGAGAAAATTCTAGATGAATTCCATGCCTGGAAGAATTCACTCTACAGGACATGTGAGCTCAAAGACTGGGGAAACCGCAGTGTAAAGGAAAATGGCAGAGTGTGTTTGGAGACTGTCAGTGGGCTGCTGTGAGCCCAGGGAGGGCAGTGGGAAATGACACCAGACAGATGGACTTTAACTCAGCCTGAACTAAGGGAAGAAAACACAAAGGTTTTAGACTCAGAGTCTGGGCATGGATGCCTTTTCACGACTCCCCAGGTAGCGAAAATTACTAAGTGTCCACCAAAATCCACCATCCCCTTGTGCAATAGCAGTAGAATTGTGGCCGAGATGTTCCTACTGCCCAGCTTGGGACTCACTACATTTTCTAGCCCTCCGTGAATAGATGGAAGTTCTTGCAAGAATGTAAGTGAAAGCATGTGTGTGTGTTTGCTCACATGTGCACCCACGTGCACCTTAAGACCCCAGTGTGACTACACCCTGTCTTCCACCCCCCATCCCAAGATCTAGGCCGTAGCTTGTTCCTCCTTGCTGATTACAGTGGAAGTAGAACCGATCACCCCTAGGGGAATTCTGCATCTGCTGTCACCTTTTAGCTGTCCGTAGTGACAGCCACACGATGGATCTCTTTGTTCTAGCACCAGCATCTCCAAAGACTCAGAACTCTGTTGATTTCCTTTTGTTGCTGCTTTCTGGAAGCCAAGCAGAGTTCACACCACTTTAAGGGACTTCCTGACAGGTTGCCTTGTGAGCTCACCTGCAGCTCAACCTGATACAATAAAAATTAGAATGTATGTTCCAACTAAAACATCCCTTCCAATCCCTTTGTAACACGGATGAGGAAAGGTTCAGAGATGTAGAAACTAGTCCAAGGTCACCTTGGTAAGTTAAGTAATCTAGGTGCAGAGGCAGCCAAAACCAGACGTCACCAGCTCTTTTATTTTTATAGGGCTTCAGCAAATGCTAATTCGGAGACTGTATCTCTATGAGACAAGTCAGAGTTGGGCTGATGAGACCAGCTCCTCTAACGTAAAGAGAGAACAAGACTGACTTATTTTGTGGGAAGTATTTTTTTTCTGTGTATCTAAAATCCAAGTTCAATAATTGCTAGAAATCAGCCCTGGGTCTTCAGCCCATGCATTCACATAATAAATATTTCCGGGTGGTTCCTATCTGCCAGGCATTGTGCACAATCCTGGAGATTCACTGGAGGGAAAAACCAGAAATGGTCTCAGCCTGGAAGGATTCACGGTTCACGGGAGGGGAGAGCAAAGAATAATATTAATTATAAGATTGCAGCTATGAAAAGCACTTTCAAGGGTGAGTATATAGCATAAGGAGAACTTTAAAAAGAGGAAGTGACCAGGTATTAGAGGCAGGAAAGCCTTCCCTAGGGAAGGGGACTTTTTTTTAATCAGCTGACTTTAAGATCTGAGGAAGAAGACTTCCGAGCTGAGAGGACATGATCTGCATCATCTGTTCCCTATGCCCACATTCACTCACTTACCCATCAGCCATTCAACAAGCACTGATTTGGGAGGGGAGAGAAGGGAGGGGGATCAGTGAACTCTCACCTAACAGGCACGGTGTAAGGGAACTTGGCACACCTCCCAGTTACAACAGGAACCTTACCTAACAAATGTGAACAACGTAACCTGATCATTTGTTCCCTCCTATTAATCTGAAATTAAAAAAAAAAATAAAAACAAGCACTGATTGATCACTTACTATATACATGAGATAGACTATATTGAAGAAAACAGACCAAAATCCATTAAAGAAAACAGACCAGAATCATGCCATTACATTCCCGACCATTACCAGCTGTCTCTGGATCATATATGTGTGCTATACCAGGTTAGCCCCCCAGAGACAAATTTCATACTTAAGTGTGAATGACTGATACCCAGACCATGTGAGGAATTGGCTGGAGAAAGTGGGAGAGCCTATTCTGGGGAAGAGAAAACTGGGAGGTGCACAGTCAACGGCTTCAAATGTGTTAATGGCTTATTTGGGAGGAGAGAGCTCAAACTTCCTCTACAGAGTAAAAGTTACATGGAGATAGATTTCAGTATCACACCACTTAGAGCTGCCTAACAATAGGGACTTCTTAAGGGAGTGAGCTTCTCCTCAGTGACGGTATTTAGGCAGGAGCGAGATGGACACTTGGTGAGAATTTTTGGCTAGACAGTTTCTATAGACCCTTCAGACTCTTAGAATTCATGATTCTATCTTTACATTCTTAACATGAGTCCAAAATTAGGTTCTTAATCTTCTTTCCAAAACCTATTCTTCCCACAGCTTTCCCATCTCAGTTAACAGAATTGCAGGCTGCTCTGGACAAAAACCTTGCAGTTCTTCTCGATGCCTCTCTGTCTTTCATATCCCATATGCAATGTGCCAGGAAATCCTATGAGCTCCATCCTCACATGCATCAGAATCTGCTTGTGTCTCACCATCTCCGTGGCTACCACACTGATGGAAGCCATCAATACCCACTGCTCCAGCCTGTTTATTAGAATAGCATGTGTGAGACCCCAGATATCCAAAAGAGCCAGGACTCAGGAGCCTGCAGCAAGGTAGAAGGAAAAGTGAGGAATAAATTATCACACAGATATAAGTTTGCAATTATAATTCCCTGGTGCTATGTTTAGGTAACTCTATTAACTCAGTAGCATCAAATGTATTTTAACTATACCTAATAATCTTTCATACAGTTATAGAACTATAGAATTTTTATTGGCTTTCCTTGGCTTATGTATTAAATAATTCTCTTAGAAACCTGTTGAGGTGGAAAAAAGAAGGATCCTGGTCTCAATTTTACAGACGAGGAAACTATAACTTTGGATCAGTAAACTGAGTCTCCCAAGGCCACGTAACTAAAAAAGGAATGGAACAGATAGTAGAGCAGATGGCCAGAATTCTCGCACTACCTTCACAGGTTTATAAATCCCTTTAAATCAAAGGTATCCCAGACACATTAGGAAATGGGTAATGACTTGGGGCAAAAGAACTAAAGATAACCATTAAATATATGAGAAGGGATAATCCACGTTCCAGAAGCTTGGCCCATGGCAAGTCCTTACTGTGTCTCTGCAAATATAAATATGGAAGAGCTTCTCATCACTTCACAAGAGTAAACAGGAAAAAAATGGAAAGGCAACAACATAGTCGAGGATTGTATTACTCCGGCTATGTGCATCAGAAGTCATAGGTTAAAGGTTCTAAGATACGTTAATATGATCGGGCTGCTCTTGGAGTGGGAGAAGTAATTCAGGATAGTCTACACATCATTGTCACCAATTTTGGAGCAGATTTCTCCATGATGAAAGATAAATACATCAAGAGTCCTAGATCCCAAAAATGTGATGTGCTCAATACCAGGTACTTGAGGTCTCCACTGCTGGGACCATTTCTTTGGTGTTTATCCAATGAATGATCGGTAGGGTCAAGCCAGATCTCTTCTCCTTGACCATCATGCGATGTTCTGCAAAATAATTAAACTTTCTTACCTGCTCTTTCCTCCTCTCTTTTTGTTCCCCTGCCTTCATTTTCCCGGCCTCATTCCAGAAAGGATTTAAGGTGAATGCACCTAAGTCATAAAATGGAAAATTATGAACTCTAATTAACATATTATTAATTCATAAGATGTGAGCAGGAAGAGATCGTGTAAGTAAAGTTCAGGGAGGTTAATCAAGTCATCCAAAGCTATATAAAGTCTTTGTTCAATAGCTATTTATTGAGTGGTTAGGCAGTACACAGTCTTGTGTTTCTGTGAGAGGTGTTTCTTTCATTCAACATGTATTTAATTGAGGTTATATTATACAGGTCAAAATGAAGGTTAGACCTTCAGACGGATAGGGAGGAAATAAACTCATCTTGAATGCTTGTTCTATTCCAGAAACTGAGCCTTATGTCCAGATTTATGTACATAATTTCATCACGTCCTCACAAAAAATCCTTTGTGAGAGGTAATATTCGTTGCTGTTTCCATTTCCTAACTCTCCTCTGGCTGTGGCCCTGGGGTCCTGCAAATTAGGATGCAGATGATTCAGCAGAGAAACCGAGAGGATATTATTGGGGAGCTCACCAAAGCACGGAGACAGACAGCATTCCAAACGGAGCTTGATGCAGAGGTTTTGTAAACTCCAAAATTACAGTAATTACCAACACTAATTCAACAACCTCACCTCTCCTTAGTAACTGTCCACGTCCATACAGAAATGCATGGTGGGGGTGGCGGGGGAATGCAATGAATCTTAGCAATAAAGAAAAGAAGTAGCTAATCCCTCCTCCTGCTTTCCTGGGAGGACTTATCTTGTTTAAACATCCAAACGAGTTAAAATCGTTCTAATTCCATGCTTTATATACCTAATGGGAAAAATAAGATATTCTTCACCCTTCTCACCTATATAGGCTTACCGTAAAATGGCTGTGACCATGCCCAGGTCTGGAGGCCTGTTAATTAACAAGAGTACTCTAACTCAATTAATGGGGCAGCAAAGAAACAAGGAAAGTCATTATGCAGATGGCCAGCCATTCACAGCCAAAGGACCCTAAGATAAGGACAGCTCTCCAGCAGGCAATGGGGAGCAGAGCTTGGTTTATACAGTTTGTGTTCAAAACCCTTTCTGTGTACTGCTCGCTGTAATATAAGAACTCTGCGTGGGTCACGGTATTTTCTGTATCTGTGCTTCCTCCATTTTAGGACGGATGCTCAGAAAGCTCAAGCAACTCTGAGGACTGGCAAAGAGAAAGGCAAGATTCCAACTCACGTCTACAATGTCTCCTTGTGCTCCAGTGAGCTTCTCCCTTGACTTAAGTCTTTGTCTGAGGCCATGGAGACATAAAGAAGCCCAAGGATGATAAACACCCCGGGGGTTCCACACAGTTGCAACCCAAATCCTGGGATTGCAGGTGACTCTTCCAGGACATAACATCAGCCCGTTCTCCATTGTTTGAATAATAGGTGCCTGACCCAAACTATGGTCCTTGTGACCATTTCAGACTCATCTTTAGATTCTTGATCTTGTGCATTCTACTATATTGGTTCAGCTTGTTCTCCAAATTAGTGCCCCTGTAGGGGTCTCAGGAAATAAATTTCCAGCTCCAGCCTAATTCTGCTTCATTCCCATTGGCCAGGTCAGCCTTCTTCCCCTCTCCCACAGAAGGGAATTTGAGCATGGGTCCAGGCTTAGAAGTGAATTCACTCCTTCACCTTGGGGTACACTCTGCGTTTGGCAGTCCACCCTCCACAAATGAGCCTCTGAGCTCAGGGAGAAAAATAAATAAGTAAGAGTCTCACCATTAAACCGGACAGCATGAATCGTAATTAAAATCCCCCATTATGCCATTTCGACAGGAGCACTCCAGCCGTCATTAAGCTAAAACAGAATTCCTTCAGGGAGAAATTATTTCTCGTTTGATTTCTGTCAGAATGGCTTTGACTTTGAGGATACATCTACAAAATGGTGTCTCCAGGCTCCACCTCTGGGGCTGTGCTCAAACAAAGGAGACGTTTGCTTGGAACAGATGAAACCTGATTAAAGATTCATTTCAAATTAACTTCCCCTGCTTATTTCTCTTTTGTAATCTTTATTATTACTTTAAGGGGGAAAAAAATAGAAAGCAAAAAAGCAAACCTCCCTACATCAGCACATAAATCTTCATAGTAGCCACTCCGCGATATCATTAATTCCCCCTGAATAATCCCACCATGCAAAGTAGCAGGCACTTACGCAGTGGCGATTTATTGGGAAATGAAGCCCCCATCTATTTTTTGATGTTGTTTTATTAAAGCGAGAGGAGAAGAGCACTGGTGAGATGAATGAGGGTGAGAAATAGTGCAATGTGAACTAGTCCTGAGGTTCTGAGTCCTGTCTTCAAGGTCATGACAGGAACAAGGTTGGTGGAGGAATTATCCTCTAAGTGCCCACATGGGGCCCGCTCTGGGCTTTGGAGCACGGCTCCCAGCTGAGCAGAAGCTGGGCTTCATATGGCTTCCCGTGGGTGGAGGTGGAGGGGACATTCCTATCCATCTGTGACTCCATGGAGGCTGAGAGGCAACTTGAGAGCCCAATAGAGGATTGAGGATATTTCAGGTGTATCTGATGGGTGAGGGTGTCCCAGAAGAGGTTGTCTTAGAACAAGAGACTCCTGAGAGAACTCACCAAGAGGAAAGGCAGAGGGTAGCCTTGCAATTAGATGTCATAGCAGGGCATAGTGACGGGGAAAGGGATGTGCCATTTCAGTGTACTTCAAGAAAGTGACCTGAGACATGGGCATTGCTAAAGGCTGGAAGACCTTGAATCTCACCCACCTTAGTGGTGGGACAGCCTCACCAAGTATAACACAAAAGGAATATTTGCCATGGGATACCACCTAAGTCTTGGATGCTGGTATTTCCAAACAACCGGCAGGGGATGTGTTTGCACCCTCACACCACGGCACCTCCCTCATGCAGCAGGCATGGGAGGGGAACAGAGCCCCAGTCTCATGAAGTCATCCCTGTGCAACTTCTGGGCCCAAAGCAATAGATTCATCATCCAAAAAGGAGTGACAAAGAGTGCCAGATTTTATGATTATTATTATTTAATTTCAGATAAATGTGAGAGCACAAAGTTTAGGTTACATAGTTTTCATTTCTAAGTAAAGTTCAAGTTACTGTTGAGCCCTTCACTTAGGGGGCGTGTTGCACACCCTCACATTGTGCACATTAGGTGAGATCCCGCCCATCACCCTCCTCTTTCCCGTCCCCTCCCTCTCCTCTCCTCTCCGCCCCCCAGACTATCTGTTTTTCTTTCATGTGGCCTTGTAATAGCTCATATATTGGTTTCATATTAGTATTGAGTACATTGAATACTTTTTTTTCCACTCTTGGGAAACTTTACTGAGAGGAATGTGTTTCAACTCCATCCAGGTAAACACAAAAGAAATAAAGTCTCCATCTTTTCTTATAGCTGAATAGTACTCCAGTGGTATACATATGCCACAGTTTAATACAGACTTTTATTATAATACACCTGGGGCTCAAGCAATCAAACTGCAGAGTCCTCTCACTGAATGTGGCACAGAGGAGCAGCCACCTTCCCATTTTTCAACAGTTATGACCTGGATCTTTGGCACTGGAATTCAGAAGTGGCATTTCTGGTCTTGGCAGCTTAAGGAGGGACAGACCTCCAAGTCTCTGAAGCCTTGATGGTGGGAGCTACACCTGAGGAAACGAGAGACTTGAGGTTGCATACTATCACACATCACATAGTCTGCGGTAGAGAAGCAAGTCTGATTTTTTGGCACACATGGACACCATGAGAATTCTCAAAAATATTTGGGTAGGGAGGTCTTCCTATTGTCAAAAACTCAGATCATATTTTTTTATTTCAGATTAATATGAGGGTACAAACAATTAGGTTACAATGTTTACATTTGTTAGGTAAAGTCCCAGTTGTACGTATGCCCCGTGCTCAGGAGGTGCCATAAACCCTTACATTGTGCCCATCGTGTTCTGTTGGGAACACACCAACCCCCCTCCCTCCTCCGCTCAACCCCCTCCTCCTTCACCCCTCCCCATGTTGAATTAAATTGTGTTTTTCTCTTGTGTGGATGTGTATTAGTTTATCTACTGGCTTCTACTGATATCAAATACATTAGATACTTGCTTTACCATTTTAGCGATACTTTACTAAAGAGAATGTTCTCCAACTCTATCCAGGTTAATACATAAGATGTATAGTCTGCATCTTTTTATGGCTGAATAGTAGTCCATGGTATACATATACCACAGTTGATTAATCCATTCATGGCTTGATGGGCACATGGGTTGCTTCCACATCTTGAAAATTATAAATTGAGCTGTGATAAACAACCTAGTGCAAATGTCCTTATGGCTAAATGATTTGATTTTTTTCTTCTGGGAAGATTTTTTTTTTCTTTTGAGATGGAGTCTCACTTTGTTGTCCTCTGTAGAGTGACATGTGTCATAGCTCACAGCAACCTCCAGCTATTGGGCTTAAGTGATTCTCTTGCCTCAGCCTCCCGATTAGCTAGGACCACAGGTACCTGCCACAATGCCAGCTATGTTTTGTTGCAGTTTGACCAGGGCTGAGTTTGAACCCACCACCCTCGGTATATGGGGCCGGCACCCTACTCATTGAGCCACAGGCACCACCCAGAAGATACTTAGTAATGGGATTGCAGGATCAAATGAAAAGCCTGTTTTGAGTTCTTTGAGGATTCTTCATACTTCTTTCCAAAGAGACTATTAGTTTGCGATCCCACCAACAGTGTGAAAGTGTTCTATTCCCTCCACATTCACACCAGCATCAGATCATAATTTTAACATGGTTTCACTTGGTACTCACAGAAGACTGAAGCCCAAGACATATGAATCTTATCCCACTTAGTAATACTTGGAAACATCCCAAGGAAAGGGTAATATGGGACTTTTTAAATTTAAAATAGGGAACAAGTTCACCTGGGTTACATGATTTACCCAACATCACACGGCAAGTAATAGAGCCTATTCTGATATTCTACAATCTATGCACTTTAAGTCCACATTTCCATGCTGCCATTTAATGTATAAAAGGGCTCTCACACCTGTAATCCTAGCACACTGAGAGACCGAGGTGGGTGGATTACCTGAGCTCAGGAGTTCGAAACCAGCCTGAGCAAAAAGTGAGACCCCTCCCCCCATCACTACTAAAAATAGAAAAACTAGCAGGCGTTGTGGCAGGCACCTGTAGTCCCAGCTACTTGGGAGGCTGAGGCAAGGGGATTGCATGAGCCCAAGAGTTTGAGGTTGCTGTGAGCTGTGACACCATAGCACTCTACCCAGGGCACAAAGTGAGACTCTGTCTCAAAAAACTGAAAATAAAGTATGAAAGGGTCTTGGAGCAATATTTAAAAGGGAAGGTGACAAATGACAGACACAACTGGTATAGGGGAGGGAGAAGGAAAACCAGGCACCTTGAAAAATTGAACAACCTTAAACAATGAGGTAAAAACTTGTCCTGCAGGACAATTGCTATTGTAAACGATAGAGACTGGACTTACACTGAGCTAAAGAGCTATGATGGCAACATTGAGGCCCAGGCTCAGAGAGGTAAAGGAACTTTCCCAATGTCACACAGCTAATATGGGGTGGGGCCAGGTTATAAACCCAGGCCCCATGTATCTCCAGAGCCAGTGTTCTTGAGTATTGTGGTGCATAATCTCTCAGTTGACTGCATGAGGTTCTTTGACCTAAGACAGAAGGCGGGAAAGGAGGTAGAAATGTTGTGAGCAGAGGAGGGCCAGGGTTTAGGGTGGGAGTCTCCATGGTAGAATGAATCTCACCCTGTGATGTCTCTCCGTGCTTTTCTGTGCCATCATCTGTTCACATGGCTTCCACCTTCGTCCCCTCCATATGGAGACTGACAGACAAGATTCACCACGGAGGAGCCGAGGAGTAGAAGGCAAGGTCATGAAGAGCCTCAAATACCAGCCTGACTTGGGACTGGTGAGTTGATGGAGCGTATTTGAAGAGTTATAATCATAGAACCTAAAAACCACCTTCCAAGGTGATGCTGAAAATTGACAATATTGCAACCAGCCAGTATAGTCAGCTTACTAAGGCAAAGAATAAATGGCTTCCCAGGGCCTCACATTAAAGGACGCTAGAGATTTGGTGGGCAAGTTCAATCTCAGCAGTGATTTTGGTGTGATTCCCCCATCACTGCTAGGTTGCAGAAACTTATCCCTATCCACCTGCCCCAGAACCCTCTCTACCCCTTCTCTTACCTTCTAGGCAAACAGCCAAGTTATGTTCCATAAGTCTTAAGCTTGCCACGTCTTACTGTTTACCCCAATCCCATCTAGGTGCCACCATATAACTTCCACTGTGACCCCCAAAACCACATCTGCTGCTTCACTTGAAGGGGTTGAAGGATTCGGAGCCTGTTTAAACACTAGCAGGACATCTGCTTTGATACATGACACTGGAGCAGAGAAAGCCCTTAGAGATTCCTTGGCCCAACTCATTCAATCTATCAATGGACAGAGGTCCAGATGGGTGAACAGATTTCTCCAAAATCATCCATAGATGTGTGAACTTTCAAAGCGATAAACACATGCAACCCCTCCTTTCTCAAGGTAGGTTCTCATGGCTTGCCCAATTACTTGTATCTTCTCTTTCAGAAAGAAAATAAAAGCAGCTTAATCGGCTGGACAACTGGAATTTATCCTTGACTCTCTCTCATTCACCCTCTCTGAGGGAGGAGGGAAGAATAACCTTATTTACCTATTGATGTAAGGGGGTGGGAGGAAAGAAAAAAGTTTTGAAGAAAAGGGATAAGTTGACAAATCTACAAGTTTGAACAATCAAGTTTGAGAGTCAAACTTGTAAAAAAAAATGCTACATACATCATTGCTGAATATTATTACTACAGTCACCTTTGAAGGCCTCCCCTTGGGAAACTATGCACCAACATCAGCACCTAGTCCACTTTTCAAAGAAATTTTGGAGCTCTTTCTGGAATGGCCATCAGAGCTGTCATCATGCACAGTTGAACAATTAAGTTCACAAACCCAGCCTAGAAAAACTGCTACATACCTCATTGGTGAATATCACTATCGTCACCAGATGGCCAAAGGGAGGACTTGGAAGGTGACTGCAGTGATATTCAGAATGAGATATGTAGCCCTTCTCGAGAATGAGTTCTGGATATTCTCTGGAGATGACCAGCAAACATTTGCTATGTGATGCCCAAGTCTTTAGAAAGACATCTAGACTGGAGACATGATATGAAAGTTATAAAGAGTTTAAACTAAAGGGGAATAAAACATAGAATGAGAAAAAAAAATACATGAGGCAGCCAGCATATTGAGAAACACCACAAAACAAATAAAAGCTGAAAAAGAAAAATATTCAAGGAGACAGAAAGGAGTTGTCCAGAGAGGCACCCAGAGATCCAGGAGAGCGTGTTGTGAGGAAAGACAAGGGTCATGGCACTTAAAGAAAGAAACTAGATCAACAGTAGCAGATGCACCCACAAGGCCTAGAAGTGGTACCTAATGGAGCAGATGTCTTCGGGCAGATCAGAGAGTGTCACTGGAGTATTGGGAGAAGTCTAATAATAAAGAACAGAGAAGAAATGGCATGGTTGTGGAGAAAAGGGAACACTCCTACACTGCTGGTGGGATTGCAAACTAATACGTTCCTTTTGGAAAGACATCTGGAGAACACTTAGAAAACTAAAAATAGACCTGCCATTTGATCCTGTAATTCCTCTATTAGGTATATATCCAGAGGACCAAAACTCACACTACAATAAAGATATTTGTATCAGAATGTTCATTGCAGCCCAATTCATAATCGCTAAGTCATGGAAGAAGCCCAAGAGCCCATCGATCCACGAATGGATCAATAAACTGTGGTATATGTACACCATGGAATACAATGCAGCTATTAAGAAAGATGGAGACTTTACCTCTTTCATGTTTACATGGATGGAGCTGGAAAATATTCTTCTTAGCAAAGTATCCCAAGAATGGAATCAAAAATAGCCAATGTACTCAGGTCTACTATGAAACTATAGCTTCCATAGGAAAGCTACAACCCAATTTTAGCCCAGGAATATGAGGAAAGGGGAGAGGGAGAGGAGGGGAAGTGGAGGGTGTGTGGAGGGAGGGTGTGTGGAGGGAGGATGATTGGTGGGATCATGCCTATGGTTCATCCTATAAGGATACATGTGAATCTCTCTAATTGTAGAATATAAATGTCTTATCACAATAACTAACATGAAGGCTATGTTAACCAGTTGGATGAAAGTATTTCAAATTGTATACAGAAACAGTACCCTGTACCCCATGATAGTATTAATGTACACTGCTATGATTTAATTTAAAAAAAGAAAGAAATGAGGGGAAATAAGAGAATTTGATGAGAAATGGGGAGGAGAACGGATGGAGGCTGGGGGTGGGGGGTGTAGCCAAAGGAAGGATATTGAAGGGTGGGAGAAACATGATCACATCAGTACATTGACAAGGCGGAAACATGAAGGGGGAGAAACCAAAATTCCATGAAAAAGTGGAAAGAGAGTGAAAAGTGACTTCCATGAAAAGTCTCATGGAAGAGAAGAGACACCTCATTTATTCAGCCTGAGGGAAATGAGATGATGAAGGGTCAGATAGAAATACACCCAGAGGAAGCTGAGAAAAGAAGAGTCCGATGACTTCAAATTTTCAATGCACTTAAGAGTCAGAATAGACTGAGTTTTGCTACAGGAAAAACAATGACCCCACAACAAAACTTTCTCCCACTCGCACTGTATGTGGTAAGTTGGGCCCACAGAAGAGTTGCAGCCACTTTAGGACCTGGCTGATGACCATGGAATTCCATCCTATGTGATGGCTGCTGCTACCAGTAGAAAGGGAACATGGTGAATTTCACATGTCCTCTAAGCCACTGCTCACATTTTTTGGCCATGTGAAAGAAAGTCACATGGGCAGGCCTAAGCTCAAGGCTAACATCTGTCCAGAAAGCAGAGTGCTAGAAATATTTAGTAACTGCACAGGTGGTTATTGCAATGATATTAGAAATACAGTCTCTGCACAGAGTCAGGGAAGTTGAGTGGGGATTTGGAAGAATCTTGAAGGGAATTAGAAGAATAATAAATAAAAAGATTGATAGGTAGCCTTGAGAGGCCAGCTGAGTTCACCGTTCATAATTTGTCGTGGCGTTAGTCTCACTAGAACTGCATGACCTTTAGCAAAACCCACCTTCTCTCTGAGGCTCTGTCTTCTGACCCTTAAAACAGAGGAGTTGGATCAGAGGGCTTATCACGTTTTCCTACCAAATTCCGAGATTCATCATTTGAACAATGAGTCTAATGATAAGGAAACAACACAGAGTTACGCACCCCCAATTTCTCTCGCAGCTCCTATGGGGAGTAGAGTATCCCAGATGCCTCCCGGGGTGCACACACCCTACAGCAGCCTCGACACCACAGGCCCTGATGCCTTTGATGAGTAAAGCAGAGCCCACCCTCGCCCACTTGAACAAGTGTCACGTGGGTCCAGAGGTCAATGGATTTGACTTTCTTTTTCTTGTTTTCCTGTCCTCCACCACCACCCCAGCTCTGT
>NW_003852627.1:132881-167297 GCF_000181295.1 Otolemur garnettii
GAAGGGGGAAGGCATTAATAGAACAGAGGCAGGCATTGATGGATTAAGGGAGAGGCCATTAATTTTTCATTTTGACAGATTATCATCCGTCAGAAGGCAGAAGAGATGGCCCCTGTGCCCAGAGAAGAGACACTTGCTCTTTGTAATGCAGCCTTTTCCTTTTTTTTTTTTTTTCAAGAATTAGGTAGTAGGCACCCAAAAGAATGAAAAATTTATGACAATCTATAATTTACATGCTAGAAGATAAATAATGAACTAAATCCTGTCATTAAACTGGCTCTTCGTTTTTCTTAATCCCCTGGATGATAAATCTGGTTTTGCAACAGCATTTAGTATAAATTGATTTTTCTTTTGGTTGAGTGGGGGAAGGGAAACTGTTTTAAATACTTTAGATATAAATAGATTGTCCAGGGCATTGCATTGCCTAAGGCCCTAAGATACAATAGTCCTATTAATGCGGCTTTCCATTAAGACTGGCATTAATTAAGGGAGGATGTTCAGAAGGCATTTTGCAAACCAACGCTGATTCTGTGTAAAGCATTTGAGTTTAATGAATGGAAAAGTGGAGCTCCGACGTGGAGTGGGGCTGGCTTTCACCAGAGGACAGCTGGGGAGGACAGCTTTGCTGGGGACCATGAAGATGTCTTCCCTAGGTGCTGATTAAGGATGTGATGGCAAAGCACATTGCCTTTTAACCCTTCCACTTCCCCATCTGCAAAATGGGGAATTGACTCCTTTAAACAATTGTTTAAAGGCATCAATTAGATAATATATGTAAAACAAATATTGGCACAGAGGGCAGTCATTAAGGGATGGTTGGTGTCTTTAAAGAAACTGCATGCAATGGATTCTGTAGCAGTCTTTGACAATGATTCACAGCCCAGTGTGCTCCTGGCTGTTTTAAGACCTTTAAGATGCATTAAAGCCTTTATTCCTCACATCCACCCTATAAGGTGAATGTGACCATTTTCTCCATTTTGATATGGAGGAAACTGAATTATTATGGACGTGCTTACCTTGGGACAGGCGTATTCCAGGAGTGGAGGATACAGCAGTGGATAAAATGGGGGGGGGCTTACATTCTTGTTGAGGGGATGAAGAAAATAAACAAAATAGATACATATATCATGTGCCCTGTAAGAAAGTGATAAGAGTTGGAGAGAAAAATAAAAAAAGAAGGCCTGGGGAGGATGGAAGAGGAGTGCTACAATTCTAAGGGGTATCAGTTTTAACAGATTAAACTTTAGTATGCTATACAGAATAAATGAGATAATCTATATTAAAGCAAATAAAAAAGATTAAACTGGAACAGCTTATGGTTCCAGAACTGGAATTCTTAATCATTCTACTGCATTGTTTAGGAGAAAGGCCATGGGTTTAAGAGTTAGATCTATGCTCCAAATTCCATCTTGCTCTGTATTACCCTTGAAACCCGAGACAATTTTTCCTTTTCTTTTTTTTTTTTAAGAGACAGAGTCTCACTTTATCGCCCTCAGTAAAGAGCTGCGGCATCACAGCTCACAGCAACCTCCAACTCCTGGGTTTAGGCGATTCTCTTGCCTCAGCCTCCCAAGTAGCTGGGACTACAGGTGCCCACCAAAACGCCCAGCTATTTTTTTGTTGCAGTTTGACCAGGGCCAGGTTTGAACCCACCACTCTCAGTATATGGGCCAGCGCCCAAATACTTGAGACAATTTGCTCCATCTCTCCAAACTTCAGCTTCCCTCACTGCAGAATGAAATATCACTTCAATAAGATTGTTGTGAAGATGCAGAATGATGGAGATGAAGATGAGGCCATGGGGCCTTTTAATAGTTTCCATTCCTTACCTGTACCTTGGAAATAATAGTAACACCTACCACCTAAGTATGCTATTCAAAATAAATGAGATAATCTATATTAAAGCAAATGAAAAAGGATGTATAAGCAGCCCTAAGGACCTACCTTGGTTTGGCATCCCTTAATTTTTGTGGTCAAATATTAAGACGTATATGACCCTAAGCAAGACCATTTTCTGTCAAAAGGCAGCACTGCATAGGATGGCCATGGTACAAGTAAAAATCACACCACCATATAACCAAGGCATCAAGCATTCTTTTTTTTTAATTTAAGAATTTGCTTATTTTTATTATGCCTGTATTTTCATATGTGTTATACGAAAGTGAAATTTGTTTTGTATATTGATTTATATCTTGCCACCTTGGCAATATAAAGTTTTAGATCCAGAGCATTTCTGTAGATTTCTTTTTTCAGATGAAGGGGGAAGAGGAGAGGGAGGGAGGGGGACTGGGGAGGATGGATGGAGAGAGGGTAATTGGTTGGACCACACCTATGGTGCATTTTACAAGGGGTGCATCTACAATCTACTAAGTGTAGAGTATAAATGTCTTAACACAATAATTAAGAAAGTGCAGGCAAGGCTATGTTAACCAGCTTGTTGTATTTGAAATTGTATATAAAACCAGCACATTGTGCCCCATAAATGCTTTAATGTACACAGCTATGATTTAATTTTAAAAAAAAAAAAAAGTAAAACATAAAAAAAAGCATCAAGCATTCTGCCTGGCACGTGGGGATAAGCGCAGTCCCCAAGGGTTACTTTCCATGCCTGGGAGCTGTACTGGGCACACTGCATGCACTGCCTCCCCTAACATGCACTATAACCCGAAGAGACCTACACTTTATGTACCTGCAAACTGTCACTGAGTTTAAGACATTTGCCCAAAGTTTATCCAATAACCAAGTAGCAAAATTAGCTCTGGGGCTTAGTTTTCAATCCAGGGATGATTTTCTTGCCTGAGTAGATTGATCATGAAGACAGTTCTCAGGGCATAGTAGGTGCTCAATATGCTGTGGCGTCACAGCTCACAGCAACCTCCAGCTCTTGGGCTTAAGCGATTCTCTTGTCTCAGCCTCCCAAGTAGCTGAGACTATAGGTGTCTGCCACAACGCCCGGCTATTTTTTGCTGCAGTTTAGCCGGGGCTGGGTTCAAACCTGCCACCCTCTGTGTATGGGACTGGCACCCTATTCACTGAGCTACAGGCACCACCCAGATTTGATTTTTTCTTTACCTGTAAATCTTTAGGTGTAGATTAATCTTCCCATTCACTCATTTACTTAATAGAACAAATGATGAGTAAGCCCTCCTTTCTTTCCATGATCCAGGACAGCTAAAGAGAGGATTGCATCCAGCAAACCCAAAGGAATCAATATTTTATAAATAACAAAGACAACCATCTCTCAGAAAGACTTACATTCCAATTTACTGCCGGACAAAATATTCCAGTGGAATTGACCTGATAGATTTCATTAACATCTGAAGATAGTCCCACCCTCTCTCTCAATTATTCCTGGAAAATGCATCCCAATGGCCCACTGTGAACGTCTAGTGAGAGGAGACAAGGGGACCCAAAGCCAAGTTTACCTTTTGGGTACAGAGAGGTGACAGAGGAAAGTTGCTAGAAGGCTCCATGAAATCACTGAAGATGGTATTCACCATAACTGTCAAGCACAGGCTGGCATGTGTGGGTTTTTAACTTACTGGAATTGACAGAGAAAGAATGTTACCCTGGGATGGGTCCATGGGAATCACCTGGTCTTGTTGATTATTGCATAGGTGGGAAAGTCCAAAGTTCAAGGAGACAGAGTGACTTATCTCAGGTCACACAGTAACATGGTTTCAGAGCCTACACTATATTAACCCAGGACTCTTACCCTGCAAAACAGGGTTTTCCAACAGAACTGCTCAGAAAATCCAGATAATACTTTAGGAAAAACTAAATGACATCACGGAAAACTCACCATTGCACAGCCTGGAGGTGAGTAGATCTCTTCTCTGTTGAAGTCAGACCTAAGCTACTGCTAAAGAGATGCAGACAAGACTTTATGAAGGACTGACGGTGATTGTACAGAATGTGTGTTAGAGGTGGGTAGTGACCCAATGATTCTACACCCTGCAAATGAGAGAGATGCCAGGCCACTGAGGCAAGTTCTTAAAAGGACACAATATGAGGTACTTCCTAACTATTTTCTCCCAGATTTGATTTTCTTTTCTTTTCTTTCTTTCTTTTTTTTTTTTTTTTAGAAACAGAGTCTTACTTTGTCACCCTCAGTAGAGTGCTGTGGCGTCACAGCTCACAGCAACCTCCAGCTCTTGGGCTTAAGCGATTCTCTTGTCTCAGCCTCCCAAGTAGCTGAGACTACAGGTGTCTGCCATGACGCCCAGCTATTTTTTGCTGCAGTTTAGCCGGGGCTGGGTTCAAACCTGCCACCCTCCGTGTATGGGACTGGCACCCTACTCACTGAGCTACAGGCACCACCCAGATTTGATTTTCTTTACCTGTAAATCTTCAGGTGTAGATTAATCTTCCCATTCACTCATTTACTTAATAGCATAGAACCTCTGTAAATTGACCACCCAAGGAACTAAGTAAGCTGGTCAACATAAGGAACTAGGCCTTCCATACCTATACATACATGTAGTGCATGTCCAGTCCTCAAAAACTAGGTCAACTTAAGGAAGTGGTTTTACTGTATTTATTGAATGTCAACTGTACACCAGCCCCTGAAGTAAGACAGACTTGAGTTCATCCCCACAAAGAGATAGTGCCTAAAGAGACAGAGAAGAAATAAGAGAGAGAGGCGGAGAAAAACCACAGAGACAAAGACAGCAGAGTGGAGACACAGAACAAGGTATAGAGACTTCAGGGAGATTCAGAGAAATTGAGAAGCAGAGATTGAGAGAAAACAGACAAGCTCATAGAGATAGAAAGTAACAAATGAGGCTGAAATAGAGGAATTCACCCCAGACAGTATCCATCCAAGTCGCAGGTGATTGGCCCAACATTTGGGCACATGACCCAAATGAGGCCAATCAGAGACCTTCCCTGCGATTAACATATGGACTCCAGAAAAGAGAGGCTCTAGACAAAGACTTCTGCGACAAGGCACTTTTAATGGCCCCAACCTAGGGGTCATATCTCCAGACCAGGCTTCCCTGGTGACATCTCTGCTCCCAGGACAGGAAGCTCACTATGTGGTCTGTCCTCAGGTCCTGTTCCTTACATGCAATCAGCCCTTAGCACTCTCTGAATTAAACAAGACCAGTTTCCCTTGCAAAAGTGAAAGGTTTTACCTAAAAGGGCTGATTAAATCGTGACAGATAATTTGCAGATAGACTCTGGAGGAGGGTTTTAGGGTTCCCTTTCTTCTCTTTCTGTGTTTATGTTTTGTTTCCCTGCAGATTTTTTTGTAGTCTTCATTAATCACTGGAATTTAACTCTATTGCAAATAAAATATGTATCAAATAGTTTTTCCAGAAATTATTGATGGCCTCTGTCTTAAGAGAGAGATTAAAGAATTTCTCCCTATGGCTTCAGCCATTAGAAATTTGGCCCCATTTCCGGACACCTTCACACAGCCTCTGCCTCCAAGCAATTCTTTGTAAATCTCAGGAAAAGACTCTCATTGGCCTTTGGGGGTCAACACTTACCTCCTGTACCAATCATTGTTACAAGAGGAGGGGGTTCTTAGTGGAAGGAGGAGGATAAGAAAGATCTCTGGACAGAATTTTTTTTTTTTTTAAAAAACCCACTAGTTTCCATTTCTTTGTTGTTGGATTCTTTTGATGATGGTGATGACAATGACAATGATGATGATGACAGTGATGATGGTAATGATAATGACAGCTGTCACTTATTCCTCATATTCCAAACACTGGTGTCAGCATGTTTCACACATGATCCTGCTTAGACATCACAATGATCCCATGATGTAGGTACCATTGACAGATGACAAAATTAAGGCTTAGAGAAGCTAAAAGACATCTTGTGGCACTTGTGTTAAGAAAAAAAGAAAGAGTTTGATGAAAATATTTCAAATTGTATATGAAAACACTGCACTGTACCCCATGATTGCATTAATGTACACAGCTATCATTTAATAAAAAAGAAAAGAGAGAGAGAGAAGAAAGAAAAGAAGGAAGGAAGGAAGGAAGGAAGGAAGGAAGGAAGGAAGGAAGGAAGGAAGGAAAGAAAGAAGGAAGGGAGGGAGGGAGGGGAAAGAAAGAAAGGATAGGGAAGTTAAAAGACATACCCAAAGTCACGCAGCTAGGAAGGGGAACGGTTTGAAAATCACTGCTTTAAAGCTTGCATTAGATATCTATTGCTATATAGCAAATTATCTCAAAACTTAGCAGCTTCAGATAATACATTTTATTATTTTATAGTTTCTGTAGGTCAAGAATTCAGGATGGCTTGGCTGGATGCCTCTGCATCGAGGTCCTCAGCATCTATAAACAAGCTGTGGACAGGGCCATAGTCTGATCCAAAGGCTCAACTGGACAAGGATTTATTTTCAAGTATATTCATGGGGTTCCTGGCTGTACTCAGTTCCACGTGAGCTGGTGGGCTAAGGACCTCAGTATCTCACTGACTGTTGGCTAGAGGCAATGTTCCTTAATTCCTTGCCAAAGGGGCTTCTCCACGGAGCAGCTCACAACCCGGCAGCTGGGTGAATCAGAGCAGCAAGCTAAGAGAGAGAGTGTGCGACATAGAATTTACCATCTTATTTTAACCTACTCTGCAAGGTGACAGCTGTCGCCTTATTCTATTGCAGTGGTTCTCAACCTTCCTAATTGCCACCTTGTTACAAATGGAAAAAAAGCGTCACGACCCACAGGTTGAGAACCGCTGCTCTATTAGCTAGAAGTAAGTCAGTGGACTGATAACCCTTACGGGAAGGGACTGCCCCAAGGACGTGGGAATACTTAGGGCTACCATGCAGGCTGCCTACTCAGTACTTTCCTTTATGGATAAACATACCACATTCATGTGCAAACAGTTGAGAACTGTGCAGAGGTCTTTTCCTTCAACTCTCCAATTTCATCTGCTGCCTTGGTATTGCCCAAATCTTGTGGATGACCTGACATGTTTATTTCCAAGTCTAGCTACCCTCCGCCTTAGATACATGTTTACCCTCCTCCCTCTCCTCCACTCCTGAAACACTGGAGCCTGGGAAGCAGCACATACCGTGAGAGCTTGGGAGCAGCTAATTCAATCCCCTTTCGTTTCGCATCTGAGAGCACGGAGGCACAGCAGAGGGAAGGGGCCTTCCTCCCTGAAATCCCAGGGGAAGCCAGAGGCAGGGCTGAGACTTTGAACTTCTTCCCCTGGCCCAACCCAACTTGCCAAGCAGGATCCTTGCTGGGAAATCAATCCAAACCAGGCACTGGAACTCTAGAGAGATTGCCAACATTTCATCAACATACAAATGAGGGAAGCATTTAGGGAGTTCTCTCCTAGTCCCCATCCCTTTCTTCACAGGGGGCTGACTTCATTCTCTCCTGGGAGCAGAGAGGACTCACTTGTGAACTGAACAGAGAACGAGCCTTTTTGTATGAAAATCTAAGGCGTTCTCACACTGCGCCTGATGTGGTTTCAAGGTACACAATGCCCTCTAGTCCTGAGTCAGGGTAGTTCCAAGAAGGAAAGATTCTGAAAACAATGGGAGCTCCTGAAATGCACAGAATTCAATGCAGGAAGTAATTATTCACAACAAACTCCTCCACTTGGGACTCCAAGGGTTCCAGGAGCTCCCAAACTCCGTGTAAATTCCTGCATGATGTAAGATTTTCCAGAGAAAATCTCTATACCTTTCATCATGTTTTAAAAGAGAAACCATAGCTTCGTCACTTCAAAAAAGGTTTCAGAATATCTGGAACACCTTCCCTGGCTTCAAAAAATGCCCAAAATAACAATCACAACAGGCGCTTTTTTAGATATAATCCCCAAGTACATTGAGAGTTTAATTATATACAGCTTCCCTGTTAAACCCAACTTTCAAAGTATGTCATTCCTTCCCACTGATTGTGATTTGGAAACTGGTATTTGTATTTCAGGGTTCAATTTAATTTTATTGTTGTTCACTAAATGCCCATCCCATTCTAAGTTCCAGAGATTCAGAAATGAACCACGCTGAGCACTTGTTACTTTTCTTTTCTTTTTTTTTTTTTTTTTTTTTTTTTTTTGAGACAGAAGCCTCAAGCTGTCCCCTTGGGTAGAGTGCCATGGCATCTCAGCTCACAGCAACCTCCAACTCCTGGGCTCAAGCGAGTCTCCTGCCTCAGCCTCCCAAGTAGCTGGGACCACAGGTGCCCGCCACAACGCCCGGCCATTTTTTTTGGTTGCAGCCGTCATTGTTGTTTGGCGGGCTGGGCCAGATTCGAGCCCACCACCTTGGGTGTACGTGGCTGGCGCCTTAGCCGGTTGAGCCACAGGCGCCGAGCCGCACTTGTTACTTTTCGACATTCACTATCCATCTCCCATTCTTAACATCACCCCAATTTCCTTCTAAAAACATCACTTTCCTATTCCTGCTCCACGGACTCTAGGGTCCCCATAAGTACCCAGAATGGATATGTGCATTCCATTCACGAAGATAACCTGGGGGAAGGTTCATTCAGAGCTAAATCTTGGAACTGAGCTAGATCAGGAAACAGGGGCCTGTGCTTACTCCCCCCGGAGTTGAACCTGAACCTGAAGGGATGGGGGATAAATCTACAGCAAAAATTGAGAAATAGAGCTGAAATCTGGGAAGAAGAAGCATGTGAAACCACATCTAAAAACAGCAGGGTCTTAGATATTATTCCCCTCTAAAGAATAAAACCAGGAAAACCTGTTTTCTGTCACTTTCACCAGAAAGAAACTTAATGTCTACTCTGCCCTTGGGGAATGCACAGTCCGGTAAGATAATTTGTTTTAATTTAAAACATTATACAACAAGTGCCATAGGTAAATGCATTCTCACACACACACACAGACACCTGTATATATCAAGTTCAGAAGAAGACCGAGGGAATATTAAACACTCTTCTGTAGGCAGTTTTCATTCTGTCTTGATGGAATGAAAGGATTTGGGTAGGAAACTGTTAATCAGGAGGAAGGACATTCATAAGGAAAGCATGATAGGGGCCAGGAACACAGCCCCGTATTTTTGAGATTCTGAGCAGGAAAGGGCCAAGGATCCACCTAGGCATTATGACTTCCCATGTGTTAACTGAACTGTCTTAGACCTCAGCTACCTGGATGATGAATGAAGATCACATTTACTTTTTAAATAATCTTTCATTGAGATATAGTGCACATACCATAAAATTCACCCTTTCAAAGTTTGCAATTCAAGAGTTTTTGGTATATTTACAAAGCTGGGCAACCATCATCACTATCAAATTATAGAACCTTTTCATGATCCCCAAAATAAATCCTTTACCCTTTATCAGTTGCTCCCCATTCCCCCTTTATTCACCCCTAGCTACACTAATATGCTTTCTATCTCTCTGGATAGTTATTCTGGACATTTCTGATAAATGCACGTGGAAATGATAAAGGCACGTGGTCTTTTGTGTCTGACATCTTTCTCTTAGCATAAACATATGTAAGGTTCCTCCAGATGGTGGCATGTATCAGAATTTCACTCCTTTTTATGGCTGAATAATAATTCATTGTAAGTCCTATTTTGCTTATCTACCCATCACTTAATGAACATTCGGGCTGTGTCTACCTTTTGGCTGTTATGACTCATGCTGCTGTGAACACTGGTGTACAGGTTTCTGTGGGGACATCTTTTCAGTTCTCTTGGATGTACACCTAGGAGTGGACTCACAAGGTCCTATGCAACTCCACGCTTAATCTTTTGAGGACCGGCCAGACTGCTTTCCAATGCAGCATCACTTTACATTCCCACCAGCAGTGTATGAGGGTTCCAGTTCGTCCACTTCCTCACCAACACTTGTTATTGTCTGTCTTTTTCATTACAGCCATCCCACTGGGTGTGCAGTGGTAACTCATTGTGGTTTTGATTATATTTTCCTAGGGTCTAGCATACTTCCTGCCAAAGCCCAAACCATATATGTCCCCTCTAGCTTGATTGCTAGAATTTAGCCCCTTATAAAGTGATCCCCAGTTATTAATTTCTCGTAGTGCTTCCTGAGCCCACAAACCCATCCATTAGCTGCAGTTACCAAGCCAAACAAGCCCATTCCTCCTCTCCTTCTAGGACCGTGCTAGTCTGTTCCTACTGCTCACACACCCACGTGGAAAGACATTACCGTGGTCACTGCTCAGTGTAGCCATACCAAGAGTGCTGTTCACAGCTATTCTCATGGTTTGCAACCCTGCTGCATTCAGAACCAGGGGTATGGTGTGTTATTGGATTCCACTAATTTGCAGAGAATCGTGTTTTTTTCCAACTCTGGAGCCAAAACCCGCTCTGTACAGAATCTGAAAATCCTTTACAGAAATGCTCTCTAAGCTTCTGACCATTTCTCTTCTAATCAAAGGCATTCAGTCCCATTTTGTAGAGCTAGGTAAGGAACAGAATCCACACAGCTGACCCATGCACCAGTACATTCCTGGGCCTCTTTCCCAAGTTCCTCCTTCTTCCAATTCAGTGCTCCTCGGCAGTGTTGTTGCTGCGAGGCAGATAATTATTACAGGTTGTTCAGCAGCATCCCTGACCCCATCTACCCACCCTCATTCATGATAACCAAAAACGTCTCCAGACACTCTCAAATGTACTTGAAGGAGGAGATGGATGGCAAAGTTTCAGGGTTAAGAATCATTGTGCAAATGTGTGGTGGGCACAATTCTAAGATGGCAGATTCTCTGTGTATGGGACTTCTGAATTTGATAGGTGGTTGCTCCCAATACTAGGTTATATTGAGTAACAAAGAAAATTGATTTTGTAAATTAATGTCCCTAATCAATTAATTTTGAGTTAAGAAATAGGGGGATTGCCCTGGATGGGCCTGACATTATCAAGTGAAGTCTTTAAAAGAGAGTAGGTGAGTCAGGTACAGTGGCTAGCACCTGTAATCCTAGCAGTCTGGGAGGCCCAGGCAGGTGGATTCCTTGAGCTCTGGAGTTGGAGATCAGCCTGAGAAAAAGCAAGACCGAGGCTAGTCCCAGCTACTGAGGAGATTGAGGCTGGAGGATTGCTTGAGCCCGGGAATTTGAGGTTGCTGTGAGCTAAGAAGATGCCACAACACTCTACCCAGGGCTACAGAGTAAGACCCTATCTATAAATAAATAAATAAATAAGAGTGTGCAGATGGGAAGATGAGAAGCCCCAGCAGGTGCTCCCCTGCTGGCTTTGAAGAAGCAAACAACCATGAATTTTGTCAATGAACCTGAATTATCTTGGAGGAGGACTCCAAGATCCAGAAAGGAACACGTCCCAGATAGCACCCAATGAGACTTTAAGCAGAAAACCCAGCCCAGCCATGCCTGGACTTCTGACCTATACAAGCTATGAGATAGTGAGTATTGTTTTAAGCCATGAAACAAACGTGTGGTCATTTGTTACACAGCAAGAGAAAGCTAAGACATACTTCCTAAATAAATATTACCATGCTTGTTAATAGACATGAAGTGTTAAGAATAATGATTTTCAACCCTGGTTGAGCTTGAAATGTTTAAAAAAAAAATACAGGCTGGGGACAGTGGCTCACACCTATAATCCTACCACTCTGGGAGGTTGAGACAGGTGGATCACCTGAGCTCAGGATTTCAAGATCAACCTGAACGAGAGAAAGATGCCATTTCTACTAAAAATGCAAAAATTAGCCAGCCATTGTGGCAGATACCTGTAATCCCAGCTTCTCAGGAGCTGAGGCAAGAGGATCATTTGAGCCCGAGAGTTTGAGATTGCTGTGAGCTATGATGCTATGGCACTCTATCCAAGGCAATAGAGTGAGACTCTGTCTCAAAAAAAAAAAAAAAAGAAAGAAAAGAAATTATACTTACAGCCCATCCCCAAAGATTCTGAATTAATTAGAAGGACAGACTCTGACTGGTCTTTATTTATTTATTTTCTTTTGCAGTTTTTGGCTGGTGCTGGGTTTGAACCTACCACCTCTGGCATATGGGGCCGGCGCCCCACTCCTTTGAGCCACAGGCACCACCCTGACTGGTATTTTTTTTAGAGTCCCAGATGATTCACATGTTGAAAAGTTGAATAGATTCGGTGGAAAGGGTTTAGAGTATCTCTAGTCAGTGGATCTTAGCACAAGAGGAAGAAATGCCATTACACAAGTCTTGAATAGTGTTGCACATAATGAAAGGCCAATGTCTATTTGAGAAGAATTTGTACCTTTCTCAGTTTATATTGGGGAATCAGTCAAAGGTCATCAGAGCTCTCCTGGTTGCCAGATTTGGTAACACACCTTGTATTTGACTTCCTGGGACATCTTACAGTGTCAGTTGCTTCCTCTGCTTCAAACACTCTCTACCCTGGTTTCTGTGACCCCGCACCCTTTCTCCTTTACTGCTCAGTGTCTCAATGATTCTTTTTCAATATCTTCTCTCTCAGAAGTCCTCTCATCCTTTTCTGTGAAGCTCCAACCTTGACCTCCTTCTCTCTTCCCTTGGCCAACAGTACATATATTTAATAATTGCAATTTCAAGGAAAGTTTACCTCAGTACCTCTCTCTCACTGGCCTCCTTAGCTATTCCACCATATGGGCTTTGCAACTTTATCTGATAAAATATCTAAAATATATACACTTTTCTCCATCCTTATACCACCAACTTACTTCTGACAACTGTAGAATTCTTCTTACTGGTCACTCTGCTGGCATTCTTGCCCACTTTCCATCCTTTTCTCCTGAAGCCAGGATGATCTTTTTAAACACTCATGCCCACTCATGTTAAAATTTCTTGGTGATCTACAATCCCACTGATCTTAGAATTAATGGCCAAGTTCCTTATCATAGCTTAGAAAGATTATATTTTCCAAAATCACTGCAAACATGCTGTCCAAAATGTAATGGCTTAGAAAAATATCAATAATTGGGATGGTCGCATGTGTTTTTTTAAAAGCTTGATGCTCCCTCATCAAGAGGTGGAGTCTATATCCCCTCTTTGCAAACCGGGAGGGACTCTGTGGCTATTTGATTAATAGAACGTGGTGGAAGTGATAGATGATGAGTTCCAACACTGGGTCTAAAAGGCATTATGGCTTCTGCTCAGTCTCCTGAGCATACACATTGCCTTCAAGTTGCCATGTGGGAGAGGGCACATAGGGAGGTCAGATAGACATAAACAGAAAGATTGGGGGAGCCCCGCCCCTTCCCGAGTTCAACTGAGCCTTTCCAGCCCCTGTGTCAGAAGTGGGAGTCAGTGGCCCTCAGGGGTTTCCAACACCTGCCAAAACATAACCACAGCCAGGGGAAAGACTCCCAGCAAGAACCACCCTGCTGAGCCAAACCAACTTTAGAATTGTGAGGGATAATTATAAAATTATTGCTACTGTTTCAAGCCCCTATTGTGGAGTATTCTGTCACATAGGAATGGGTAATGGGGACAGAGTTTGGTCTGTGAAAGTGGGGTGCTGCTGTAGCAAAACCTGAAATGCAGCAATGGCTTTTAGACAAGGTAGACATAAAATTTACACAGATTTTGTAAAATGTGTTAGTGGAGGCTCTGTGGCCCTTGAGGAGGCTACAGGTGAAGGCTTGGCAGAGTTAGGAAAATGTTATGATGCTTGTTATGTAGTGATGAGTTTAGCAACACAGCCACTGGTGGGGAAGTGGAAAATACAAAGTGTATGTGATTAATTGGTGGATTTGGATAAAGAGATTAGAATTCCAGACAGAATGTTGATACTGATTTATTTTCTCTTAGTAACAGTTGCCAGGATGTAGAAGCAACACAAGTGCCCATCAACCCATGAATGGATTAACAAACTGTGGCATATGTATACCATGGAATACTATTCAGCCATAAGAAAAGATGTAGACTTTACATTTTGTATTTACCTGAATGGAGTTGAAACACATTCTTCTCAGTAAAATATCACAAGAATGGGCGGGGGGGGGCATTTATCCACAAGATTTACAGATATGGATTCCAGCTAAGTGAATGAAGCCAAATAAGATTCACAGGAAATGCTCAAAGTTTTTAAGAAGATGAGGTTGGCAAAAACATCACCAGCTTGACCTAAAAGGGGTGGAAATCTTATAAACAAAGGAGGTCTTTAGACTCTCACCCCTCAAATATAATACTATGGACAGAAATAGTCCAGGAAAACAAAACCATTCAGCCACAAACACAGCTGTTTCATAAAGCAGGAAGGATGATTCCAAGGGTAAACACAAGTACCAGATTGCTAGAGAATCCTTCCCAGGAAATAGGACTAAATACTGAAGAACTAGCAACACGTACCAAGCTGTATTTCAAAATTTCTGTGGACTAGTGAGTGTTGTGTGACTACCATTTACCCACTTTGAAAATGGGAATGTCTGCAGTGATATTCCTGTGTCTGTTCCACCAGTATATGTGACAGACAAACAACTTTTCTCTTTACATAGTATCTAAGGAGCCACATTCCACTTAAGAAGCTTCATTCACACCTACATGTGACTTAGATGGCAAGATCTGGGATCTCAAACCCAAGGTTAACAACATAAAGTGATATTGTTGCAGGAAGACAAGGCCCAATGGAGAGAATGAGCACTCGAACACCACGTTATAAGAGGAAGAGCTTTATTCACCTGCTGGGAGCTTACAGCATAGAAGAATTCCAAATGGCCACGCTCCCTGACTGGCTTGGTCTTTCCCTTTTTATCGACAGTCAAAAAATTCCACCCCGCAGGTACCCTTCTCATTGGCCAGTTTGAATCAAGCGGGAGATGCTATTCCAGCCCCTACAGAACTACAGGAGTTCACAAAACTTGGAAACTTCCCAGGAAGTTAAGTTTACAAATTCCCAAGAGCTGAGTCACCATGGACAGGACCTTGCAAGTGTATCTTTGTGGTCTCCTTGAGAAGAACTGTTCTCCTAGACCTCAACCTTCCTGGATATCCTTTCTCAATGTGACTGACATCCCGAAGTCTGGGTGAAGGAGGTGACCATATGGAAGGGCTGTTTGTGAAAATGACCGGACGGTGGACTGTGAACAATTTTCCAAACCTGTCTGCAACATGTTTCTCGTTCCTTATGCTATTTCAGCTTCTTGTCACTCCCCCATCAGAAGAGGAAGCCTATGTGCCCCCTTTCCTTGAGTTGAGGCAGGTTTTTGAGATTGCGACAATGAGTAGGATGTGACAAGCTACAAATATCAGGAGGGTGATGAGACCAATCCCTTCCTACAGCCATAATCAGCAGGGTCCCTGCCAGACATAAATCAAGGCAGAGGCTGTTTGCCTGGCATAATCTTAAGAGATTTTATTGGCTACATATTACCTTCCTAGAAATGTGAATTACAGACCAAACATAATAGAGAGATTATGCAATAATTTCCTCAACCCGCCTCTCTCCAATCACAGCTAAGTTCTTTAAACTGCACTTTGGACTGAGAAAGTGTGAAACTCCCAAGCTGTCCAAGATTTTGAACTTCTCTAATGGGTATTTCTAATGCTGGAAGCCTGCCTGCTTTCATCCTGGCCTACAGAAAGCTTTGTATACAGAGGTAAATGGCTCCTTTGCCTGGAGGTGAATTTGTTAATTGAAGTACTCTAACCCAATTACCTGGGAACAAAGGAGAACCATTATGCAAACAAGAAACCATTACAAGCCATGCAGACTTGGAGATCCTCCCTCCAAGATTTGCAGAGGAGTAGCAGATCTGACTCCTTTATAATATCTGTCCTCCGTATGGGCACTAACAAAATACAGCAGAAGTCCGATATTAAAGTACCTGCAACCTTGAAAGACAAGCTGCTGATGGAAGCTACCAGGAAGCAAGAAGCTCCAGGAAGTGACAGGGAAGAGGGCACCTGTTCAGAAGCCACATGGGCCTGACAAGGAGCTTAATAATCAGAATGTCGGGTTGAATCCCAAAATGAGCACGGAGATGCTTTAAATTTTGATGTAAATAAAAACCACATGGTCAAAGCAAGAAAGACTGGGTGGTGTTTTTTTCTGCCGAGGGCCTTGAATACATCATTTCATTCATTTATTCTACAAATATTTGTTGAGGGTCACCCCAACATTCTGATATATAATAAGCCAACATATGAAGCTCCTTGTGAGGCCTACGTGGCTTCTGAATCAGATCTGCTACTCCTCTGCAAATCTTGGAGGGAGACCTCCAAGTCTGGACAGCTTAGAATGGTTTCTTATTTGCATAACAGTTCTCCTAGAGCTCTTAGATGTCCTGGGATACAGAAATGAACACCCCAGGCGAGATCTCTGTCCTTACAGAACTCGCCTGATAGTAGAAGACAGTCAGTAAAGCGAGAAGCAGACGCATTTGTTAGTGATAAGATCTCTAAAGAGAATAAAATTGAGTAAATGGAGACAGAGAGCCATGAAGGGAATAGGGAAAGGAGTTACTTGGTCATGCAACAGGTGACATTTAAACTGAAGAGGTGACTTGTAAACTGAGACAGATGATAAGCAGAAGTTGTGCTCTCAACGATCTAGGGAATAACGCGTTAAGGAACAGAAAGAAGGTTAATGGAGCTGGAACACAATGGTGAAGGGGAAGAGCCAAAAATATGGTTGTATGAGTGGTGCCTGTGGCTCAGTGAGTAGGGCACTGGCCCCATATACCGAGGGTGGCATGTTCGAACCCAGCTCCAGCCAAAATGCAACAAAAAAATAGCCAGGTGTTGTGACAGGTGCCTGTAGTCCCAACTACTTGGGAGGTGGAGGCAAGAGAACCCCTTAAGCCCAAGAGCTGGAGGTTTCTGTGAGCTGTGACAGCACAGCACTCTACCAAGGGCGACAGCTTGAGACTATCTCAAAAAGAAAGAAAGAAAGAAATGTGGTTGTAGAGGGAGACAAGGGCCAAGTGAGGGCCTGGCAGACCCAGGTAAGGAGTGTGGATGTTATATAAGTGAAATCAGAAGCCACTGGGGGGATTTCAAGCTTAAGGAGGATGGGATCAGATTTATATTTGTAATCATCACTGTGAATACTATATGGACAGCAGCTTAAAGGGTGCTAAAGAGGAACCAGGAAAAGCATTGCAGTTGCCCCAGTGAAAGATAATGAACGGCGCCTTAAACTTGAGTAACCACCACAGAAATCATTTCACTTAATTTTGACAGTGACCTGTAATGTATGATAAGTACCAAACCGCCCATTCATAAATGCAAAAACTGAGAATTGGCACGGTTTGTGTAACGAACAAGAGTCACACCATTAATGAATGGCAGGACAAAGATCATTCGGGTCTGCATAAACCCAAGCCCACACTCTCTACCGTACCCCTCTGCCAGCAAGTGGAGTCCAGGGCTGGTAGGAGGGTCACAGAATGCAGAGGTATGGACTCTCAGGCCCTCAAAACCAGGATCGGCAACCCATTGACATAAGGCTATTCCTCATGCTGAGCCCCAGCAGCTCTGTGAAGTAGAGATTCTCAGGAGCTGCCATCTGAGATGTCTGTGGGTCTTAGGCTACGCTAGTAAATGGGGAGCATTTGTTTTAAACCCTGTCAATTTTAGAAGCCAGCAAATGCTTACTGAGCACTGAACTAGACGCCAGAGACTCTTCTCAGCGTTTTCCACGTTTTGTTTCCCATCAGCTCTGTGAAGTGGGTTCCAGGATCACTCCCATTCTAGGGATGAGGACACTCCAGCACTGAAGCACTGAGACCATCCGCAGGCTTGTTTGTCTCCACAGGGAGACTGGAAGCTCCCTGAGCCTGGTCTCACGGCTGCATGGATCTTAGACCTGTGATAACGCCAGCCACACAGGTAATCAAGAAGGGAGGCCAAGGAATGCTCACGCTCACCCTCTCTCTCTTCCTCCCCACCCTCCTCTCTCTCTCCAGGCTTATCAATCCTGCGCCCTTATCAACACCATCACTTTAATTCTCACAACAGCCCTACAGTCCTCTCATTCTCTGTATTTTGTAAATGAAAAACTGAGAATCCCTGAGGTTTCACATTTCAGAGCTAATGTTTCAACTCAGGCCTCAACTACCTTATATGTTCTGCCCTGGGATGGGACACTTACCCTGAGACCCCCTAGATGGAAATGAATAAACCCCAGGGTTGTCTCTTAGGGTGTAACTACAGGGCTACATAAATAATATTAATGGCCGTGTCATCATGGCTCTGCTGAAGTCAAAATGATGCTGTTTATTAAAAATAAATAAATTAAAATAAGGAAGAATGATTGTTCAGCCATCCCCTGAATCCAGGTTGCCCTGTGCACAGTGTCAGTATCAGGATGGGTTTTGATGTGGGGAAGAGTTAAGACTTGAGTTATTATCGGAATTAGGGTGCTTTATTGGTTCACATCGTCCAATCTTCCCCAGCCATTATGGTTTTGCTGAAACATTAAACTACTTTAAACTTTCATTTTCCTCTTAAAACTAAATTAGTTTGGAGGAAATTGTATTTTCTGAGCTCCAGCACCAGCCTCAGGCAGAGGGAGTTACAGTACAGCGCACAGATAAACAACAATCACGGCCTAATTACCAAGTGGTAAGTGCCGGCGTTTCTCAAGTTACATTGCTTTGGAGTTTCTGAGGTCCTGCAGGGAGGCAGCTCTCAAGCGGATCTTCTCAGGATGATTCCAGTTATTTATACGGTGGCCTTCTTGCATCTCAGGCTCTCGGAAGGAGAAGGACAAGGAAATTCACAAAGCCCTACTACATCCCGCACTATTAAGTACCACTTGTATTTTATCCTCACCACTAGTAGCATGACATTACCATTTTGTAGATAAGATTCCTTGAGGTTAGGCCTAAAGGATGAAGGCTGATTGGCTAGGAACCTTCTATGTGCCAGAAAATAGCTGGGCTCTTCCTCCCCCACCCCCTTTTTACTATCACAGACATGTATTCCGTCTGTCTGCCCAATACCTCCCTCTCCCTTCTTTGGGGGAAATACTCTTTCTTTCATTTCCACCATACAATCCTCCAGAACAACCATGTGATTGAGGCTGAGCCCATCACAGGACCCCAGTCATGTGATTGAGGCTGAATCCATCACAGGACCTCAGTCATGTGATTGAGGCTGAATCCATCACAGGACCTCAGTCATGTGATTGAGACTGAGCCCATCACAGGACCTCAGTCATGTGATTGAGGCTGAGCCTATCACAGTCCCAATGATTGGTTAAAGGGGCTGGAACATGATGGAAGCCAAGCCAATCACACTCACTTCTTCCCAGGATGTTTCTATTTTTCTACTTCCAGCTGGAGGTAGGATTCTTTCCTACTAGTGGAGAAGCTAGAAGTTCTAACTTTTACCTACTGGTAAAAGGCTACTGGTGGCCATGAAGGCAAGTGAAAGCTATTCTCAGAAAAAGGCCAAAAAGAAAAAAAGGAAAAGGTTGGCAGTCAAACAGGAGAAAGCTGAGCGGTGGAGGGAGAATGAGAACCTTTCTCTCTCTTTGGCTATATTTCCATCCTGCCCATAGTTTGGTTACTCAAGCCCATGAACCCCCTTCAAGCAGGTACTTGATAACCTTGTCACCATACTTAGCATTTATTGGGAACACATACCGGGCACTAATCTAAGAATTTCACTTGTGTTGACTCGTTAAATCCATACAACCTTATAATGGCACTCTCATTTTACATTAAAAAAAACCTGAGGCACAGAGATATTAAAGTGATTTTCCCACGGTCACAAACCTAGAGCTTCTTTAACTCAAAAACGTGTAATGGGCAGGATTCTTTAAATCAAGGCTAGTTTATAAACTATGGGTTGAGGACTGAGTATCCCATTTCACAGATGGATTGGGAAAACATCTAAGTCCCCAAGTGTTAAGTAAGTCTCAGTGTAACAGAGCTAGGGTTCGACCTGACTCCGGAACTAACATTCTTAATCTCTGTTACCTCAAGGTAAAATCATCCAGTGGGGTTTGCTCAGATGCTGCCCTAGTCCACAGCTCCGAGATGATCTTTCTTTTGTTTCTGCAAATGGAAATGCCTTTATTGTGTTTTCTTGGTCTGCTGAATCTGAAGCTGATACAGAGGGCCCGATGTTGTTCTTGGCAGTGCCTTAGCCCATGGATGGCGAGGGCTGAAACCTCGTGTTAGACAATTGCTCCAAACTTCCAGGGCTGATTGCCCCTGGCAGAAGCAGCCCCAGACTGCCCAGAGTGTTTGATGCTGAGAGAGCGTGTCAAGGCTGCCTGGGCATTTGCTAGTCCCTTTTAATTTTGAGAGTGAGCGAGAGAGTCTGTGCAGAACACAGGGGAAGGCAGAAGGACAAGCAGGGAGAAGGACAAGGTGAGATGAGATGGTGGTTTTGCAAAGCAGCTGTCCAGAGTGAAACCATACCATTATTGCTCATTCCCCTGCTGGGTTCCTGACAGTACAGGACATTTGGGGTTGTGCGTGAAAATGAGGATTTGACCAGGGTCACCTTGAACAGGAGGATGAAGATTCTTCTTGATCAGGCACCCCAGTGGATGTGGTCTGAGAAGAGTTCCTCATCCCCCCACCAAAACCTTGTCACGAGTGGGCTCTGAAAACAAACTTCTCACCCATACATGTCTGCAGGTGGTTTCTTGGGGAGGGGGGGTGGGAGGAGGTGGCTTCGGTATCAGTTAACACCAAGTCCTAATATGAGTAGAGTTTGGTATCAAAACAGGAGTCTCTTAGCAGCAAATATTGGCACTATCTATACTGAGCTGGTGCCCCCAGCATCCTCACTCAGGGGTCCCCCTCCTCCTGCCTCCCACTCCTGTGAGTTCCATGAAAACACTCTCAGAAATAGATTCCTCTTCACTGTGGGCTGTGAGAGGGATTTTTGAACTGGGTTTCTATTCGTTTCCTGGCTACATAGCAAATTATCACAAACTTTGAGGCTTAACAACACAAATTTATTATCTAACAACTCTGGAGTCTGGAATTGGTCTCACTGGGCTAAAATTGAAATGTTTGCAGGGTTGTGTTCCTTCTGGAAACTCTGAAATCATGCCTTGCCTTTTCCATCCATTTCCTTGCCTTTTCCAGCTGCTAGAGGTCACTCACATTCCCTGGACCGTGGCCTCCTCCTGTCCTGTTGTCACCTCTCTGACGCCCTCTCTCTTCTCTTTGCCTCTTCCACTTGTGAGGATCCTCTGAATTACAACCAACTCACCTCAGTTATTGAGGGTGATCTGTCCATCTCAATGTCAGCTGGCTTGCAAACTTAATTCCTATTTTCATGCAACCTAATATGCTCACAGGTTCCAGGGATTAGGACACGGACATAAAACCTCGTGACAAAGTTTTGGTGGGGGGATGAGGAACTCTTCTCAGATCAATCTTTGGGGATGGTAGGGGCTGGGGGTTGTTTACGCTTCTTAGCATGGATGTTGCAGCAAAATTCTTACCAGCACATCGGAAGCCTAACCCCGCTATTTTCAGAGATAGCGAGAAGACGCAATCAAAAAGACTCAGAAATTAACTTGGCAATGGCTTCCCTTCCTTCAGTGCAAGAAATACACCTCTGGGTACTGAGAAAAATATTCACATGTGTGCACTCAGAGGCACACATCCAAGGACGTTTTCTGCAGTGCCATTGTTACAATAACGATGTCGGTGGGACAGATATGGAAGAGTCCCTTTTATAACACAACAATAACATAAACTTTTCATTCACACACAAGCAACACACCCTCTTCTGTCCAAGCAGTGATATAAGCTTGCTCACATTGTTGGTGTCCTCTCAGGCTACTGTGTGGCCAGGGTATCACACCGGTCACACTTAGACCACCAGAATGTTAATTCAAAGGAAGCATGAGGGTCACACGAGGATCCCTCCTGCCAGGATGTGACTGTGCAGTGTCAATGTGCCCTCAACATGTGTTCACTGCTGTGAGTGGGTTGGTGCAGACTTGTGCTGGACCCCCAGGGTGTCCGTCCTTGGAGGATTCGAGGCTCTCAGGCAGTGACTGGGAGAGAGTGACTGACGGGACAACTGGCTCAGATTCCTGGGATGTGGACAGAATGCCAGAGCTGGTGTCCTTGCACTCTAAAGACCAACACCTCCGCAGGTGTGCTCTTGGTGACTGTTCAAACGTTCTCTCTCTCAGTGTAAGTTCTGGCACAGAAGTTTCCAAAGGCACCAGAAGGAAGGTGTTAATTTTCTTCTCTTCTAGGGTTGAACGTCATGTGCTGGGGAAAGCCGCCTTCCCTTTCTTTCTATACTCCGCTTTTCTTTACGCATTCTCCCTACATGTCTTCCCCACCCACCGCCCTGCCCCTCCCTCTCTCCCTGTCATCCTCCTTTCTCTCTCTTTCCCGCCCCCTCTCTCCGTCTCCTCCCCCTCCCTCGGTGTGTGCATGCACAGTGCCCACACATTTCTCTCTGTGCCTGTGTCTGTCTGTCTGTTTCTCTCTGGAGACCCCTCTGGGCTTCTTTCACTTGTTCTCAGGGCTCTGCTTCCAGCACTCTCTCTCTTTTCTTTCTGTCCTCCCTTGACTCTTCTTCCTAACTCTGTCACTCTGCATTGGATTTCTCTGTGATACTCATTCCTCCCCTGTGCACCAGGGGATGCCGAGGGGCTGCTGCTGCTTCTCTCCCCATCAGTCCCAAGGCCTGAGCTCATGTCCCCAGCTCTGCCTGCATGACATCCTACGATGAAATCTCTAAGAACCCAATCAGCCCCAAACATAAGGGAAGCAGAGTCTCCCCTTCCACACCCACAATGCGAGTGCATTTGGTAGAACTATCCCTATTTTAAACTCAGCTGCAGCGTTCCCAGTGACAGTCTTTGATTCTTCTCCAGTAAAGCCGAGACTGCCACCTTCTCAACATCCCCGTATGAGTGCCGTGTACCCGCCTGCAGTCGGCGGTTTTATTGTTAACTTCCTCCATAAGGAAGCGCTTCCTCTCCAGAACTGCTCGGGAAAGAGGCTGGGAGAGAGAGAAAGGTAATAATCATGTACCCAGCTCCTGTCAGTGGCAGATTTTTCTCTCCCCGTTTTATGCATCTAGTCATAATCCTGCACACATAAAACGGAAGCACCGCCGCACTGTTAGCATTTTGCAGAGAGATCTTCTAATACCACACAACCAATTTACTTAAAGAATAGTCTGTATTTGCAGCTACCGGGCTCACGTTTGCTTATAATGTTCCTGGTGAACCAGGTGCCGACGCCATTGGCTTTCCCACATTCTCGGCCTCATCCGTGTAATGTGCAGGCTTATTCCAGACATGCCGCTTCCAAATCAGGGAACTAAGCCCCTCTGTCTTGGGCTCTTGTTAGGAAAGACAGCAGTGGTCTGGCAAGGGTGGGGGATTGGGTTTGGGAACCTGCCAGAGCTAGATTTACAGATTTGAGCTCTCTTTTCCCTTTCTTATTTTCCTTTTTTTTTTTTTTTTTTTTTTTTTTGGGGTCAGGTTTGAACCTGCCACCTCCAGTATACGGGGCCAGCAGCACCCTACTCCTTGAGCCGCAGGCACCACCCAATTTCCTCTTTTTTTTTTGAGACAGAGTCTCACTCTGTTGGCCCAGGCTAGAGTGCTCTGGTGTCAGAGATCACAGCAACCTCAAATTCCTGAGTTCAAGGGATCATCCTGCCTCAGCATCCTGTACAGCTGCAACTACAAGTGCCAACCATCACACCTGGCTAATTTTTCTATTTTTAGTAGAGGCAGAGTCTCACTCTTGCTCAGCCTGTTCTTGAACTCCTGAGCTTAAGGGATCCTCCAGCCTCAGCTTCCCAGAGTGTTAGGATTACAAGTGTGAGCTGCTGTCCCAGCCAGTTCCTTTACTTTAGGTCTGGGTTCCTTTGGGCCAATCACTTAACCCTTCTGAATTCTGCAGCTGTGGATTCCCTAATATGGAAAATAGGGATAACAGTCCCGTTTCTCAAGCTGCTGTGAAGATGGCATGAAAAGTTGCAGGTGCCCACAGCACACACACTGTAAGTGCAGTATGAGTCCATTCTCTTCTTCCTTTAGGTCAAAGACCCTTTCTGGGTCTGACAAATGTCAGGTGCTCAATAAATGGTCTGAAGTACGTATGGGTCTTTGGTGGGGAATTGGGTGCACGGGATCCTTCTCCCTGCTTCTGGCCATCAGGAAGGTCCAGGGAGAGGCCTCTCAGCTAAGATTCTGAGTGTCTTTTTCTTCCTTCTGCTTCACAGGCTGTTGCTGGGCATTTCCAGCTCAGGCATTTTACAATGTTAGGATTCCCAAGAGTAGACTTTAAGAGAGAGAGTCCATGGGACAAAAACCCATATCACATAACCTTAAACAATAAAGGATAATATTGGGTGAAATAAATGGCCTGTCAAGGGGCAGCTGGCTTCAGTCATGGCTAAATCCAGGGGTCAACGATGTTTTCAGAGCATATTCTCTCTGAATTTTAGTTCTATTTTCCTCTGAGTTTATTGCAAAATGGCTCTCTTCATAAGGTGGGTCTTATATTCATTCCTACACTCCAATGGTTTTGATTTAACAAAAGGGTTGGCAATGGGCCAAATCTGGCCCACTACTTATCTTTGTAAATAAAGTTTTATTAGAACACAGCCACACCCATTTATTTATGTATCATGTAAGGTTACTTTTTGTGCACTGCAACAGAAGAGTTGAGTAGCTGCAACAGAGACTGTACAGTCCAAGAAGCCTGAGTTATTTACCATCTAGCTCTTTAAAGAAAATGTTTGCCAATCTCTGATCTAAAAGATTCCTACTTCTCCCATGTGTGGGTATATACTCTCAAAGGTCACACTTGGGTCATGGTTCTCTCCCTGAATCACTTGCTGGGGGCAAGTGATATAGAAAGCTCTGAGCAGCCAGCCTTCAACCTGGGACCACTCCTGCAGCTGGGAGCTGGAGCCAGGCAGGGCACCTTGATTGAAAGCCCCACTGAGGCTACAGTGGTAAGAGAACAGCACTTCCCCTGAGGAAAAGCAAAGAGCTGTTACCAAAGAAGAGAGGAATGCTAGGCAGGCAAAAGCCAGAGGAACTCATTACAAATAAGTGAGTGACTCAACACAGGTGTCACCCGGGGTTACAGGTACAAAGGGCAGACTTGATGCTTTTCAAAAGCATCCAATCCCCCAAAATTCACTTTGATAAAAGTTTTAGGTCAACCAGCAAATGTTGACTTTGGAGTCCTGTGATGATGAATTCTAGGGCTTTTCCATTCTTACTTCTGATGATTCCGCAGAGGAAAAAGAAAACAGAATTATAAAACTATTAGTCTGGCCGGACACAGTAGCTCACCCCTGTGATCCTAGCACTCTGGGAGGCTGACGCAGGTGGATCCCTTGAGCTCAGGAGTTTGAGACCAGCCTGAGCAAGAGCAAGACCCCCTCTCTACTAAAATAGAAAAAGTTAGCTGAGCATTGTGGCAGGCACCTGTAGTCCTAGCTAATCAGGAGGCTGAGGCGAGAGGATTGCTTAAGTCCAAGAGTTTGAGCTTATGGTGAGCTATGAAGATACCATGGCACTCTACCCAGGGGTATAGAGTGAGAGTCTGTCTCCAAAAAACATTAAGTTAAATTAAAACCTATTGTTCCTTCCATTCATGACATCACCAAGGACAGAGGCTGAATTATTCAAACCTCTTAAACCAGAGCTATAACAACCCTTCAGACATGGCTCAGACCCTCCCTTGGCTCTGGCTAAAGGGCTAGAGATGCATCCTTCTTACCCAGTGGAGCTATGAAACTAGCCAAGTCCAGATAACTTAGACCAGGAATGTGAATACCTGGCAGTGTCATTCTCCCCTCGCTCCATGAACGTGGAAGGCACAGATAATCAATCATAGAGCTCTTTCCCACTGCTCAACGCCATGGCTACATGCCCACCACAGGCTGGTGGTGGAGCCTATTAAATCTATTTTCTCTCCTGGTTAGCCAGACCCAGACTCTGCAGCTGTCCACAAAGAGGAGCCTACAGTCCTTCCCCTGTTCCAAACGCCTGCCCACCACTTCCTCCATCAACGCCCAGATATGGCAGTCCTTTGTTCAAAAACATTCAGTGAAAAACCAAGTGTCTGTCAACCTATGAATGGATTAAAAAAAAATGTGCTCTCCAACAGCCAATGGACTTGGATGTTAGCCTTGAAAAGTAAGGGATGCAGATACATGATACAACATGGATGAAGCTCTCTAACACACTCTGCTCAGGGAGATAAGCCAGGCACACAAGGACAAATACCATAAAATTCATGCATAGGAGGTTCCTAGAAGAGTCAAATTCATAGAGATAGAAAGTCAGATAAATGTTACCAGGGGCTGCAGGGAGAGAGAATGTGGAGTTCATGTTTAACGGGTGCAGAGTTTCACTTGGGGAAGATGAAAAAGTTCTGGAGATGGATGGTGGTGACAGGTGCACAACAGAGTGCAGGGTCTTAAAACCACTGACCTGTGCATGTAAAGGGGGGCTTGTGTTACATTATTAAAAAAAAAAATGACTTGCAACTTGGCATCCGTAGTTCAGTGGGTAGTGCACCGGCCACATGCACTGAGGCTGATAGGTTCCAGCCCGGCCTGGGCCTGCTAAACAACAATGACAACTGCAACCAAAAAATAGCCAGGCATTGTGGCGGGCACCTGTAGTCCCAGCTACTCGGGAGGCTGAGGCAAGAGAATCACTTAAGCCCAAGAGTTGAGGTTGCTGTGAGCTGTGACGTTAGGGCACTCTACCCAGGGCGACACAGTGAGACTCTGTCTAAAAAATACAAAATGACTTTCCAATGTAAGGTTATACAGCACACCCCCTGGATGAAGGGCTCAATTGCAACTTGAACTTTACCTTAGAAACGCAAACGATGTAACCTAATCATTTGTACCCTCACATTAATCTGAAATTAAAAACTAAAAAATTAAAAACTGACTTCTCATTACCAGAATGTTCTCCATTCTTCCTGCCCACAATTCTCTGTTTTATTCCCCTACCGTAGGACCATGGTTTACAATCCTAAAACCTACTCAGTGTTTGCTTTTTATCACCATCTGCTCCTCACGCCATTTCCCCAGCCTGGGGAGTAGGCTACAGTAGCTATATTTCTTTTTATCTGGGTCATATAACCTTATTCCCTCTTTTTCATTCCACTGGGGACCCTTGTTCTTTACCATGTGAACTCAATATCCCAAAGATCTCACTGTTAACCCAAGTCTTTCTCCCTGGATTCCTTTGAGACAGAAATTCTCTCACTTCCCATGCCTTCCCAAAGCATCTTGGTTTATGTCTCGTCTCCATTTACCTTGTCCCAAGACCCACTGTGCTCCAGTCTTTATCCTCTACCATTTTCTCTTAACAATGCAAAGTCACACCAAGGACCCATGAGAAACGTGTCCCCATAATACCTGAATCTAGGATACCTGTGGGTTCTTGTCCCACCCACAAAGAGATTCAGGTTCATTTTGTCCAATGCAGGTGACTGGTGGGCCATACTTTGAGAAACACTGTTTTAGAATCTGAGTCAAGGTAAGTTCTAAACTCCACTCTTTGAAAATATTGGTCTGAGACTGGGGTAAACAGCAACTGGTCTAACGAGAAAGTTGTGATATGAGTGTAATATTTCTTTATATTTTACTCCATTTTTCATTTCATGCCCAATTTATTTCTTACTTTGATTTATGAAAATACTATAAATATTGCCATTTTGATGGCTTGTTTTTCTACAAATAATATAATTACTAAACTTCTCCAAGTGTTCTCACTTTCCATGCCGTTAGCCACACCTGAGCTATTTTGACCTTTCAGGTGATAAGCCCTGAAAAGCTGCCACCTTCGGTCTGGTGAGAGCTACGTTATTCGTAGGCAGATAGGAGGTAATTCCCAGCTGTTTGTTGCCCACACACCTAATTAACGTCCATGGACTTTTACCATATCCCAGCACCGTGCCATGCAAATGTACCCTGAGAAACCAGGTAAGAAGATTAAATAATCCACCAGGTAGAATAGCCAAGCTGAGAATCTGGGAAGCTAAACTAATAATTGTTGATAAAGCAACTGTCCAGCGAGACATGAAAAAGGAAGAAAGCCTCTCATCCATGAATTAACTGTGAGCCTTCTTATTTCTCATGCCCTCCTTATCCAAATGCCTAACAACCTAAGGTCTCTTCTTTGACCATCCCTGAACCAACCATAATGCATAAGGGAGTGAAATACGCCACCTCCCCAGATCTGAACCAAGTTTTGTCCCTAGGGCTGAAAGGGGGTTGGGGAGGATGGACCAATTCTAACCCAACCATAAAGACTGAAAGGCAGAGAGGGCAGTTCCCAAAGGAAAATGCCTCCCTATCATGGGAAGCTCAGGGTTAGTGCTGTAACCCAGCAGATGCTCTTTTCAGAGGTCTCTGCGTTCCTAAATCCGGCTGGGTCACCCCATTGCTCCCAGGGACTATGACTCCATTGTGACCTCTCCAATCCCATTCTTTATCCCTGCTCACTAATGTTTTGGGACTCCGCATCCTGAAATTTGTCCACACCTAGCATGACAGGACAAGGAACTGGGAATTGGCTCCTGGCAATGGAGGAGGCAGACAGCCTCTGCTTGTTCCCATAACAACTGGCCACCTGTGAGAGAGGCCCCTGGGAAAAGATATGGGTCCCTGGAGATCTCTCGCTTGTAGACTTCTGCTGCACCCTGGCATGGCAATTAATTAATATTAGTATCATCTTTCATTGAGATGGGTAGAAATACTAATTGCTCCTTTCTCATAAATCTCTCCATAGTCATACTTATCTTTAGACAAATACCAACCTAAGGATAAATGATGGACTCCCAACATTTAGCCTTCATTTTATTAAATGAGTAAGGAAGAAGATTGAAATCTACAATGGGCCTGCCTGTGCCCAGATGCCCGTCACCATCCTTGCTCTGTTGCTCTCCATCTCTAGCCTCCTCAGAGACGCTTCCCTTGTGCCCACCCCACTTCTGTGCTCGTTCACCTGTGAGGCCATGCCACTGTTCCATAGTTGAGGCAGAGAAAACAGAGAAGAAAAGGGGTCAGACTCACAAGCCAAGCCTCACCACTGCTCTTCCTTAGCTGTGTGACCTTGAGACATTACCAAACCCTCAAAGCTGCCTCAGTTTTATGAGCATAAATGAAGCCCACCCAAGTATGAAGCAGCAGAGGCTGTTTGTTACAGAGCTCACTGTAGGGATGGAATCAGCCGTCACTGCCTGCATTTGACAGAGATTCAAAGGCAAAGAGAGGAGCGGGAAGGCTCCAGGGCAGAAAAAGGGAAGGCTTCAGGTGTTCCCCACTGGAGGCTGGAGGTGGGCTCACGCTTTAGAGCAGCAGTTCTCAACCTGTGGGTTGCGACCCACAGAAACTATATTAAAGGGCCGCGGCATTAGGAAGGTTGAGAACCACTGCTTCAGAGGAACCTGCTGTGTGATTGGTGAGGGGTGTGTATTTGACTTTCTCTGATTGGGGCTACATTGGAAGAAGCAAAAATTAGGGAGCTGTCAGTTTGTTGCCCAAGACTGTACTGGGCCAATTTCTGCCGAGGCTGTGGTTTGGTTCTCCAGGCTGGTGGCTGTAGAGGGCCTGAGCTGGAGTCCTATGATCACACATGGCCTAGTCATTGTCCACTTGCACGTCTAGTCCCTTCATTTCCTTCTTGGTAAAATGGGGATGCACACAGTCCCTACCTCATCAGATTGCAAGGGGAATAATAAGCCGTGATATAAAAATCACCTGGCCTTCCTTACATCTGGCACTCACTCATTCATTTAACAAATGTTTTCCAAGCCTGTCTTCTTGGTGATGGCAATACTATGATAGGCTAGCAAGAAAAGTTCCCTGTTCTCATGGTGACAGGCAGCCCAGGAGGCAGCAAAGAACAGTAATATAATTTCAGACCATAATAAATGCTATGAAGACAATAAAGGGCCTAGTTTATTGAGGAGCAAGGGCAGGTTGTTACTTTGGAAAGCGTGTTCCACATACAGTGACTCTAATAAACAACAATTTACAGTGCATTTTCAAATAGCTAGAAGAGCAGATTTTTTCTTTCTTTTTTTTTTTTTTTTAGACAGAGTCTCTAGCTGTCGCCCTGGGTAGAGTGCTATGGCATTACAGCTCACAGCAACCTCCAACTCCTGGGCTCAAGTGATATTCCTGCCTCTGCCTCTCAAGTAGCTGGGACTATAGGCACCCACCACCATGCCTGGCTATTTTTTGGTTGCAGTCGTCAATGTCGTTTGGCGGCCCAGGCTGGATTCGAACCTGCCAGCTCACGTGTATGTGGCTGGCACCTTAGCCACTTGAGCCACAGGCGCTGAACCTAGAAGAACAGGTTTTGAATGTTCTCAATGCAAAGAAATGACCAATGTTTGAAATGAGGGGTCTGCTAATTACCCTGATTTGATCACTGCACATTGTTTACATGTATTGAAATATTGCAGGGCCCACATCACAGAGTCTCAAAGCTGCAGATGCTGTTGTCAATATGGAGAGAAGGGAACCCTTTTACACTGCTGGTGGGACTGCAAACTAATACAACCCTTTTGGAAGGCAGTATGGAGAGCCCTCAAAGAACTCAAGCTAGACCTCCCATTTGATCCTGCAATCCCATTACTGGGCATCTACCCAGAAGAAAAAAATAATCACTTTATCATAAGGACATTTGCACTAGACTGTTTATTGCAGCTCAATTTACAATCACCAAAATGTGGAAACAACTTAAATGGCCACTAATCCAGGAATGGATTAACAAGCTATGGTGTATGTACACCATGGAATACTATTCAGCCATTTTAAAAGATGGAGACTTTGACTTGGGTGGAGTTGAAACATTCTTTTGTATTAACTTGGACGGAGTTGAAACACATTCTTCTTAGTAAAGGATCACAAGAATGGAGAAGCAAGGATCCAGTGTACTAAATTCTGATGTGAGGACAATTGTTGACCTAGTACATGGTGCAGGGTGGGAGAACGAGGGAGCAGAGAGAGGGAAGGAGGGAGTGGGGTTGGACATCCCAGTGTATGACATGCCTCTTGGAGGTGGACACAATTATAAGAGGGACTTTACCTAACAAATGCAATCAGTGTAACCTGGTTCTATGTACCCTCAATGAATCCCCAGTAATAAATGTATTTTTTCCTGAGTATGAAAGTTACAAAAAAAAAGAAATATTGCATGTACCCCATAAATATGTACAATTATGTGTCAATTAAAAATAACAATAATTTTTAAAATAAGTAAACAAAAATATGGGAAAAGATAAAAAGAAAGGGTGTTCAGGAAAGGCCTCCCTATGAAGATGAGACCCAGAGGGGAGAGAAGTCTGGACAGAGTAACAGAGTGTGCAGACCCAAGGTGTGACATTGTCAAGGAGCATAACGCAGGCCAGAGCGGCTGGACCAGGGCAAATGCTAAAGAAAAGTAAGGATGTGACCTCAGAGAAGAAGGTACAAGTTATCAGCTCACAGATAGCCTGGCAGACAAGCTCAGGTGTTCTATATCCTAACTTCCCTGACTGGGTCATTACACATTTTACACATGTACCAAATATCAACTGTACCCTACAAATACATACAACTGTTATACATCAATTAAAAAGAAACAAAAAGCCACCTGTAATCCTAGCCCTCTGGGAGGCTGAGGCGGTGGATTGCTTGAACTTAGGAGTTAGAGACCAGCCTGAGCTGAGGGAGACCCCCATCTCTACTAAAAATAGAAAAACTAGCCGGGCATTGTGGCAAGTGCCTGTAGTCCCAGCTACTCAGATGACTGAGGCAAGAGGATCACTTGAGCCCAAAATTTTGAAGTTGCTGTGAGCTGTGATGCCACTATGACAAAATGAGTCTCTATCTCACAACAAACAAAAAAGGGGGGAAGGTTGAAACAGGGCAGTGACTAGTAATGTGATGGGCATGTCTGGAATTAAGAGATGGCCATGATGGTCTGGGCCAGGGGGAGACTTGGCCTGTGCCAAGGCACAGCAGAGATGGAGGAGACTCACCCAGACCAGGCTGTGCGTCGGAAATGGAGCCGATACAGCCCTCGGGTGGATAGGACCTGGGGCCAGGGAAGGAAAAGAGAGGAAGCAGAGATGGCTCCTGCTCTGGAGCGTGGGGAGGAGTCACGGCGGGGCTTTCATGTTCACCATCTCAGGGTGAAGGTGGGGAGAGGGAAAGGAAGAATGCCTGAGGTGGGGTGGGCCTTGGAGACATGCTCGCCCTGCCTCAAGGCTCTTTTGAAGATCCATGAAACATACCTTTGTGGTCTGGAGTTCCATAGACTCTTGCTTTTCTGCCCTCTCGCCTCAGATCCTGATGCTGTAATTCAATTCCCAGCTTCTTGGTCTACCTCAGTGCCGCTCACAGCCCCCCTCTCTTCCCTTCCACAGGAGGAGGGAGAGATGCGTTGCCAGGGCCAAACTTTCCTAATTACCTTCACAGCGGCTCTCAGGTCCTTGGCATACTCTCTTGAAACAAAGACATCACCTCTAGACGCAGGGAGCTGGCCTTTGATTGGCTGGAGATAATTGGGCTGTTGTCTGGGTCTCTGGGAATGGGCTGTTGAGGAACATTAGCCAGGGTTGCTCGCTGGTGTCTTGCTGGGCTTCAGAGGCAGAATGAACCAAGCAGGAGGGTCGTGGTCATCAGAAACTCTGCTGGGGGCTGGGGATGCAGACAGGGCTGCCAGAGCTTCTAGGAGCTATGTGAGTGTCCTCTCTGGCTACTTCTCCCAAGAACCTCCCCCCCCGCCCGCCAACTTTGGAGCAGAGTGGACAGAGCACTGTGTTCCTAGAAGCTCTGAGAGATGTTTCAGCTGCTCCTTCTGAGGCTTGATCCTGTTCCCTTTCAGGAACCTCTGTTTCCTCATCTGTACGATGGAGATGCTGCTGCTACCCTGTTGATTTTGTTCAAGAACGAAGGGTAGTCTCATACATGAAAGTGTCTCAGAGAGCCCATGGGATGTAACAAGTGCCCCAGAAATATGGTTCCTTGTGTCCTCTACTTTTGATGAGACCATTCTTGAAATGGTTTCTTGGCCCTGGCACTCAATGAAGCCCCCAGTCTCTTTCTGGATTCCTCCAGTGGGGAACGCTGTTCCCTTCCCCAGGTCCCAACACCATTCCTCCTCCCCCTCCTGCCCTCCTGCCCCTTACCCCCCACCTGACAGATGATTACCAAGGTCCCTCTTGCAACTATAGCTAATGCTGAAGTGTTTCCTAGGCACCAGGCATTATCCTACATCACCCTCACATCTACCCCCTAAGTAAGTGTTACTGACACCCCCATTTTAGGTAGAAGGAAACAGAGGTTCTGAAAGGCTAAAACACTTCCCCAAGGTTGCCCCTGTTAGCCAATGTCTCCCTGGCCTGCCTGACACCAGCACCCCCATGCTCACTGCCATGCCACACCTGGGTGACAACGTTCATCTGCCACACATTCTGCACAAGTTCATCTTTCTTCCTCTCTTGGTATTTATAATGACCCCCAAAGGAGGGTTTCTCTCTTCTCTATCATGCCCATTTCACACGTGAAAATATCAAGGCCCAGCAAAATACAGTAACTTACCTGATACTTACCAAACAGAGGTAGGTCACAAGCTTCCCTCAGTTGATGGATTTTGCCTAAGAGGCCTGGAGTTGAGGAATGAAGACAGCCGTGTGGCCTTGGAGCCTTTTCCTGTCAACACAATCTCCCCCTTAGCAGGGAACAAAAATCTAGTCATGCTAGAACCTCATTGCTGGATGTAAACTTGAAGTTAGAGCCTTATTTCTAGCTCTGGAATTAAATCATTCACCCTTGGGTTTGGGGTGGGAGAATCAACAAGCATCAGTTACTTTCCTAAAATTTGTCACGTTTTGTCTGAAGGATAAAGGTGAAGGCAGCTTCTCTGGGTCAGCTGGGGAAAACCCAGGAGGAAAAGAAGAGCTTTGGGGCTGTCAGTCAAACCCCTACTCTATTCTTTTGCACAAATGGTCTGGCCCTAGCCCAGGTCTTGAGATGTGTTGGTCCCACGTGCACTGTAAGCGCGATAGCGCCAAGATGTCTGGTCTATGTCAAGAATGGGAGGGCTGGGAGGAAAGCCACGCCTTTGACACAGTGAGATGGCAGTGAGAGCCAATCGGGAAACACTGGGGTTGCCTCCTGAGCTCACTGGTTACACAACTGGGGGCTCAATCCCAAAAGTCCTCTCAAGAGAACAACACGGAGCCCTCCCTGTGAGTACAGAGACTAACAGGGCATTCAATAAAACTCAGGTCCCCTTCCCTCTGCCCACACAGAGCGCTCCCTGACTATCACAGAGCACTTCCTATGAGTACCCAGCACAGAGCACTCCCTGTGAGTACCCAGACTATCACAGAACTCTCCCTGTGAGTACCCAGACTATCACAGAGCACTCCCTGTGAGTAGCCAGACTATCACAGAATGCTCCCTGTGAGTACCCAGACTATCACAGAGCCCTCCTGTGTGTAGCCAGACTATCACAGAGCACTCCTGTGAGTACCCAGACTATCACAGAGCGCTCCCTGTGAGTACCCAGACTATCACAGAGCACTCCTGTGAGTACCCAGACTATCACAGAGC
>NW_003852627.1:169097-170912 GCF_000181295.1 Otolemur garnettii
CTCCCTGTGAGTACCCAGACTATCACAGAGCACTCCCTGTGAGTACCCAGCACAGAGCGTTCCCTGGGAGTACCCAGCACAGAGCACTCCCTGTGAGTACCCAGACTAACATGCGGCATTCCATAAAGCTCGGGTCCCCTTCCCTCTGCCCACCAGTTGTCTGGCGTCCTGGGGAGATTCGCCGTTACTCCGCACAGCCAGAGCTGCTGTAGCCTTGATAGCCTTGTTTCTGTGCTGGCCCTAGGGTTCTCTGCGTAACCAGAATTACTCAGAGGCCAAATGGAGTCATAGGCAAGGCTTTACTGGGGGCTCATGTCCAACCGTGAGGGAGACGGTGCTGGTTAAGAAGCAACCAGACTGGCTCCGAATGGAGAATTTCTGAAGGGGAGAGAGAGAGAAAGTTTGGCACCAGCACTGAGATCCTTGTACGGAGAGGCAGCACCCGTCCAGCCAGCACACTTCTTTGCACATTGCAGGTCTCATTAGCAGATTAAGCCTCCACCGCCGGCATGATTTTTAGCATTAAAGTGAGGGGGAAATGTCATCAGCAGGCAACTTTGAGTTTCATCTTGGCGGTAACCAGACTGTGTTGGCTTTGTCTGGGGCTAGCCAATGCCTGCTCCAATGGTGGCCACGTCCTGCTAAAGAGAGCCAGACTACCTTCTAGTGAAGCTGGTGTGATCATGTCAGAGCTTTTGTTCAGTGCTGTGAGAAGACTTAAGCTGCGGCTCAGGGCTCAGGCAGGCGGCCAACGTCCACCTCCTGCACTATCTCAGTCTCTCTCCCCTCAGCAGCCCTCCCCACCCACCTCCCCCATCCCTCCCTGGGCACCACCCACACCCCAGAGCTGGCTGCTCTCCACCTCCCACCGTACTCATGAGGCTCCCCTGACATTCAGATCTCCGCCTTTCACTCTTTCTAAATCCAGTCCTGCCACCTTCTCCCAAAAGCGGTCAGGGAGGCTCCAAGGCATAGGTTAGAATGTTTTCAGTGTGGCCTAATTGCGCCCTGGGGAACCTTGCCCAGAGCCTCATCCCCACTCCCTCACCCAGCGCCGAATCTCAATTCCTAAATTTCTTCCAGAGCCTAGAGAGAGGATCCTTCTCCAGCCCCAACATCAGGCAACTCCTGCAAATTTTTTCCCCCACGTTCCCAGCCCTTTGTGCTCTCCCAACCTACTCGTGTTGGTTCTGACATGGAAGCGTTCAAGTAGGTTTATAGCTCACCTCTAACTAAGCAGGATGCTCGATGACAAGTGATTTCCCCAAACACCCCCATGAGTGAACACAGTGCTGTGGCTGGCTGGTGTATTTCTGAAACGGTTCCGTGAAGGTTCAGTGGTCAGTATGGTGAGTCCAGCAGTGGTGCCAGACAAAAGGTAAACGGACAGCGTATCCTAGAAGTGACCGTGAATCGTGGCAAAAACCAGAAGGCAGGACCAAAAGGGTTGCGTCCAACACTTAGCAGCGTGAGGCTCCAGAGAAAAGCAGTCTGAGCTGGGATATTGGGAGCAAAGCAGGAAATAGAGCACAAGATGAGTTAGGCTAATGGTTCATAGTAAACTTTAAGGGGGTAACTGTTATACCAGCATGAGAGCTAACCATGCCATTTCTTCCTTACTCTGCCACATCATGTCAGTAGCGTGAAATTAGCCAAGGTGGAAATAGTTACACATGGCAATTTGACAAGTAGTACAAACCAGACATTACTTTGTTTGTTTTTCCAGAAAGCAGATTGTTAAACGTTTGCCAACCTGTGGGCAGCACCTGGGCACTGGCCCCATATACCAGAGGTGGTGGGTTCAAACCCAGCCCC
>NW_003852627.1:170977-175569 GCF_000181295.1 Otolemur garnettii
AACATTTACAGCTCATCACTCACAGAACAATATAGGGCACAGACAGACTGGGAAACCTACAAAAGTTATTTCACCTTTGTAAGCCTCAACTTTATAATCTGTAAAATGAGTTGAGTCACTTTCAAAGGATTCATTTAGATTAAATGACCTCATTGCACAAAATGCTTGACACAGTATGGCATGTAGAAAACACTCTCTAATGATTATAATAACCGTGCTCCTGGTGCTATCACTATGGGGCTAATGTTTCTTATCCTGCCTTCCCCTCCACAGTCATGCCTGACTGGCTTAAAAGAAGTATGAGAGGCCAGGTGGTGGCTCACACCTGTGATCCCAGAACTCTGGGAGGCCGAGGCAGGTGAATCGCTTGAGTTCAGGAGTTTGAGACCAGACTGAGCAAGAATGAGACCTCTGTGTCTACTAAAAATAAAAAACTAGCTGGGTGTTGTAGTGGGCGCCTCTAGTCCCAGCTATACGGGAGGCTGAGGCAGGAGAATCTCTTGAGCCCAAGAGTTTGAGGTTGCTGTGAGCTTTGATGCCATATCAGTCTACCCCCAGTGACAGAGTGAGACTCTGTCTTGAAAAAAAAAAAAAAGATACTCAGGCACAAAGAGAAGTTGAATATATATAGTTTTTCAGAAGTGCCAAAGTCAAGAAGAAAATTTCTACAACTTCTCATCTTTGCCGACTTACTTTTTGGGTGTTTGTTAAAGAAATAGAATTCAGAGAGCCAAGTCATTCTAGGAGGATTTTTCAATAATTGCCTTTTTTTCCTTCAGATGTTCAGAGATGATTTCCGCCACCATCGAGATACAGATAAAAAGAAAGTCGAGTGTTTCAGTGCCAAGCCCAGCCTGCCTCGTGAGCAGAGAGGTTATAACAAGAAGATAGCTGTCTCCGAGAAAAGCTAATCTGTCGTTTTCATGTCCAACCTTTACAAATTGTGCCCGGGTGGCAGAGTTTGAATCACTTTCTCTAACAGCCTCTGAAAACAAATGCAAAACCTTTCAAGTTCATTCAAAGTCATTACAACACTTTCCAGAACTGAATCAATTACCGTAACCTCTGTGGGTGTGTAAAATATGAAATTACCAGCACCCTCACGGAGCCACGGAATTGGTAAATTAGCAGAAATTGATTATGGGAGCTTTGGGAGCAGCCCCTGGTGTATTAAATGTCTTGATGACAAACAGCAATATATTATTTGTGAGATTTTGTTTGATGAAATTGTCTGGTCCGCTAATGGTGCTTTGTTCGGTTATCACTGACGTCGCCATCTCACAAACTGACATGGGGGTTGAGCTTACCATGCTGTGGCTGACGAAAACAAGGCGAGCCAACTGTTCTGGTAGACCCAGTGCAATCTACATGAGAATTTACGCTGCCCTCTTGAGCTCGTGGTGATTTCTCCTCTCTGGACTTGGATCATACCGGCAGAATAGACTATAATTTAGGCTCTTTGGATATGAGGGAAGTTGTTTTCTCTTCTCATCATCCCCTTCTAATTATCTATCCTTCACTCCCTTACCCCTGTATTATCTTATGGATCCACTTTCTGAGCCAGGTCTATTAAGGGCAGGATCGCTGTACCCCCAAATGTCAGTGTCCCCAGTGTAGCTTCTCTTCTAGTTCCTGCTTTCTTAGTTGGTGTGTTGATTTGTCTCAAAGCAAGAAGATAAGTTTAAAAGTGTCTTGTCTGGAAATGGAGACAGAAAAACAAAGGAATGGGGACAAAGCTCCCAGCGTTCAGAACACTGTGACCTCTTGGGGTGTCTCTCTGCCTCACAACAATGACCCTGCTGTGGGACCCGACCCCTCTGCCAACCCAGCCCTCGTGAAAGCACCTGACCCGAGCTGGAGAAATTGGATTCCCTACTGAGAATATGACATATGGAAGACCAAGATTTAGGAGTTGTGTCATTGGATCTGATGCAGTCTAATGAAAAGCATCATGGGTTCCAGAGCTCACGCCCCGAGAAGACCTGTTCTTATCTCTATTGATTCCTGGTTTTCCAGTACCTTCTGGGGCTCCTTACACTACCACAGTCCTTCCCAGTAAAGCCCAGGCTTGTTTTCACCTAAGTGCTTGCAGACCAGAGAACTGTAACTAAGGCAGTCAAACCGGCCTACATAACACGACCAGGATGTTCGGCCCGCATAGGCTTTGCATGTGGTGAGTGGGAAGAGTTTGTGCTTTCGAATCAGACCAGGTTTGAATTCCAGCTCAGGTGTCTGTTGGTTGAATCATCTAGCGTCAGTTGCCTCGTGTCTCCTGCCTTGATTTCCTCCTCCATAAAATGAGGATAAAACTGCAAACCTCTCAGGGATGTTTTGAGGAGTCGAACAGCCAAGCACAGCCTAGACACATAAGAGGTACTCAGCGATCACTCTCCATGTGGGACGCCCAGACAGGGTCAGGGTTTTCCTCCCAGGGTCTCACTGTAGCTGGGAATGGCCGTGGTGACTGCAGGGAGGGGGCTGGAGTACCCTGTATCCACATAATTTGATCCAGAGGTGAAGGCATAGAAATTGGCACCTTACTCATTCCCTAACAGCACCATCTCCTCTCAAGAAGTCTGGTCCTCTGGGGAATAGCAAGACCAACATGGGAGAAATTTGGTGTCATACCCCCAAGTGCCCAGATGTCCCTCAGAAAAGGGTACTTGAGCCTCCTTGGAGAAAAAACCAGACACTGTAGGAAGAACTGGGATGGTGGCCCCACGTCGCTGCATGCACACAAAGCCTTCACATTGTGGCCTCTGAAGCCCCCATCACTCCAGCTCCCACCGTACCCTCCAATCCAGCCACCAAAATAAGACCCACCCGTCCCCTGGGGCACCAGAAAAGCAAATGAACAACACTCTCCTGCCACCAAAATCTTGAACTTTAAACATGGAAGCATGCTAACTAAAAGACAGACACAAAAGGCAACGTGTTGTATAATTCTATTTATAAAAGGCCAGACTAGACAAATCTATAGAGACAAAGTAGTTTGGTGTTGCCTAAGGTAGAGGGGTTAGAAGGAAAGGGGGAGGGGCGGCAGGTGCTACTGGGTATGGAGTTTCTGGGCGGAGGGCACCGATGAAAGTGTTCTGGAACTATATAGCAATGAGTCTGGCACAACTTTGTGAATATATTAAAAAGCACCAAATTTCACACTTTAAAAGGGTTTTATTTTATGACACAAATTATATCTCAATCAAACAAAAGTAAAGGAAATTTCTCTGACTGGGGGGGGTGGTGAAATGAAAGGGAAACAGTAGGGGATGGGAATGGAGAGGAAGAGAAAGCGGAGGGAAGGATGAGCTGGAGGAAGGCGCCGGGGAGTCGGGATGAACTCACAGGAAGAGCGAGAGCCTGGGGTGGTTGAGACGGAGCAGTCAGGCTGCCTGGGTTTGCGTCCCAGCTCTGAGCGGTCAGGCTGCCTGGGTTTGCGTCCCAGCTCTGCCCCCGCCAGGGTGCCGTGGTAGCAGGTCAATTCCTATCTTTGGTCCCACTCCCTAGAGACAATATAGGCACAATTTGGGGATTATTGGGGGATTTTTGTGAGTATTGAAGCAGATAGTCCATGTAAAGTGCCTAGCATAGTCCTTGGTACACATTCAGGGCTCAGTAAATATTTTTTAGTATATCCTTAACAGTGGAGGGAAAATTTGGCCGGACGCGGTGGCTCACGCCTATAATCCTAGCATTCTGGCAGGCAGGTGAATCGCTTTAGCTCGGGAGTTCAAGACCAGTCCGAGCAAGAGTAAGACCCAGTATCTACTAAAAATAGAAAAACTAGCCAGGCATCCTGGTAGGCACTTGTAGTCCTGGTTACTTGAGAGGCTGAGGCAGGAGAATTGTGTGAGCCCAGAAGTTTCAGGTTGCTGTGAGCTCTGATGATGCCATGGTGCTCCACCTGGGTTGATAGAGCACGACCCTGTCTCAGGAAAATAAAGGGCCGGGGGGAGGAAAAAATTGAGCTTTATTTATTTATTTATTTTGGAATAATGAAGGTTTATTACATGAACCAAGACAGAAGAGAAGAAGGCTTCTTGCCTGTAGCACAGTGGTTACAGCACCAGCCACATGTGTGAAGGCTGGCGGGTTCAAACCCAGGACCAGCTAAAGAATGACAACTGCAATAAAACAAAAAAAAGATAGAGGGAGGAAGAATTATTTGCCTTTCTGGGCCTTGATTTTCCTCAGACAGAACTCCAGCTCTTTGCCCTCTAGCACATGGCCATCTGCTCTGCCACACTGGCCTGGTCTGGATGCAATGCATGCAAGAAGCTTGCCCTGCTGGAGCTGCTCCTCCAGAGGACTGCTTATTTTGGCGTTCTTTTTCCTTTCATCATATTTCTTCTGAATTTTTTTTAATGTTTTTTGTTTACAATTCCTTCTTCTGGAGTCAGCTTTGCTCCTTTCTTGCATCCCAGAGGCAGTGCATAGTGGGACTCATACCATTGTCGGTGTGGTGTGCTGTCAATAAGCACAATGCAGTTCTTCACCAAGGTCTTGGTACCAACCAGCTCATTATTGGATGCATTGTAGACAACATCAATGATCCTTGTTTTCCTAGTACAACACTCTGAGCCCCAAGAGAAGTT
>NW_003852627.1:175864-177030 GCF_000181295.1 Otolemur garnettii
AGGGGGGCAGTAGCCTAAGACGTGGGTGCTCTCCCTGAGGGGCAAGGCAGGTCTGGGGAAGAAGAGAGTGAAGAGGTGAACTCACAGCAGAGGCTGGGACAGCTTGGGATCTGCAGACACATCGCAGCCCCTCCATGCCGTCTTACGTCTGTGAGAATTCAGGCTGCCGGTTCATTCAGGAAGACAGAATTTCTGTTCTCTCCCTCCCCCAAGACAAAGCCAAGCCCACTGAGAGGAAGGGGAGAGGGAAGCTGTGTCTGCTGAGCTCTGGGAGCATCTTCATGACCCCGGGGAGCTGGGCTCTGCGTCTGCCCTGTGCTACAGGACCTGCACCAGCCTTGTGCCAGGGGACTTTTCCAGGGCTGTGGACACAGCAGGGAACTTACATTCTCTGAAGGAAAAGAAATAATACACAGGAGACAAATCACCACACAGAACGATTACAGGTTATGTTGACCAGTGGGAAGGAGAGAGGTTGGCACAAGGGAAGCAAGGCAGGAGCACTGCTGGGGCCAGAGTGGCCTCCCAGAGGAGGTGACATTACATGACGAAAGAGAGCCACGGGGGCCCACATAGTGAGGAAGAGCATTTCTGGAGGCAGGACCAGCAGGTGCAAAGGTCCTGAGGTGGAGCTAGCTCATCCTGCATAATCCAGATACTCAAAAGTGAAACAGATGCCCCTGCCTGGAGGTACAGCTTCAAACAAAAGTGTTTTACAAGATTCCTGAGTCCAGCCCCTGGTCTGTCAGGTGTGGGCACAGGCCTGCTGTCACTTGCGTCTGCTCAATTGCTTTTAGATCTGGTGTTTCTGTCTGTTTCCTCAGCTAGATTGCATTGGCAATCCAGAATCAGAACACCGAGAATGTTCTGATTCTGAATCAGAATGTACCCTAGCGTGGTGTGTAAGTGTGGCCGGTGCACAACCAGTGTTTAATAAATGTGCCCACCTGACCGGGCACAGTGGCTTATGCCTGTAATCCCAGCACTCTGAGAGGCCGAGGTGGGTGGATTGCCCTGAGCTCACAGGTTGGAGACCAGCCTGAGTAAGAGCAAGACCCCCATCTCTAAAAATAGCCCAGAGTTGTGGCAGGTGCCTGTGGTCCCAGCCACTCAGAAGGCTGAGGCAAGAGAATCACTTGAGCCCAAGAGTTGGAGGTTGCTGTGAG
>NW_003852627.1:178262-180659 GCF_000181295.1 Otolemur garnettii
AAATTGGGATCACTTGTTCTTTTCTCAGTAAGTTTGAGTTCTCTATGGATTCTGGTTATCAGACCTTTGTCAGAAATGTAACCTGCAAATATCCTCTCCCATTGTGAGGGCTGTCTGCTTGCTTTACTTACTCTGTTCTTGACAATGCAGAAGATTTTTAGTTTGATCAGATCCCAGTAATGTATTTTTGGTGTTGCTTCAATTGCCCCGGGGTCCTCCTCATAAAGTATTCTCCTGGGCCAATTTCTTCAGGTGTTTCCCCTGCACTCTCTCCAAGAATCTTTATAGTTTAATGTCTTAAATTTAAATCTTTTATCCGGTGAGAGTCAATTTTTGTTAGAGGTGAAAGGTGTGGGTCCATTTTCAGTCTTCCACAAGACACCAGCCATTTCACCCAGCACCGTTTGTTAAATAGGGAGTCTTACCCCCGATTTATATTTTTGATAGGCTTATCAAAGATCAAATGATAATAAGTGTCTGGTTTCATCTCTTGGTTCTCAATTCTGTTCCATACATCTTCCTCTCTATTTTTGTGCCAGTACCATGCTGTTTTGATAACTATAGATTTATAGTGTAGTCTGAAGTCTAGTAGCTAAGACATTACTCAGAAATAGTTTCCTGATGTTTAATGACATAAATTTATTCACTCAAAAGTGCATGCCTGCACACCACACTCACACACGCTCTTTCTCATTTGAAGGCACCTGTAAGTTCTGATGGAAGAGGAGACACATTCTCCACTCTTCTATCCCCAGTGCAAGGCGTAGAGCCATGACCATGACATGTTTACCAAATAAACTCTTGCGGGGGACTTTGTCATTGGCTATTTTGTTTGCTAAGGGAGGTGGAAAGCTTCAGTGCTGGTGTCAGGAACATCCACAGTCAAACCCCAAATCCACCTGTTAAGTGCTTTTGTGATTGGGGGCTGGTTGCTTATCGAGGCCTCAGCCCCATTATCTGTGAGATGGGCATGCAATGGGCACTTCCCATGGGTTCACTGTGAGCACAAAATAAGATAACGTATGGAAAGCCCAAACAAGATGTCTGTTCTGTGGTAAGACTTTTAAAAAGATTATAGAATTTTGTGTGCGTTTAACCAAACTGCACCGACCTCCGAGTTCTGTGGCTGCTCTAAGCCCCTTCCCTGTGCTGTGCTCTTCATCTTCAAAAGAGACCCAAGGTGGAGGTACTATTTTTGTCCCCACTTTACAGTAAAAAAAAACTACTCTTAGTGACTTTAAGTAACTTGCCCAAAGTCACACAGCTGCAAACAGCTAATAAACAAGATCTGACTCCAAATCCATACCATTAGCCAGTCTCCCCCAATAAGGGGTGGGCGGATGTCTATGAGCTGTCCTCAGCAAGTTGTTATCTGCCCTTCCAGTCGCCTAGACTGGGTCTCCAGTTTCCTGGTGGTTTCTTTTCTCTTTTTCTTTTCTTTTTTTTTTTGGAGACAGTCTCATTGTGTCACCCGTAGAAAATGCTGTGGCTGTCACTGCTCACAGCAACCCCAAACTCTTGGGCTTAAGCGATTCTCTTGCCTCAGCCTCCCAAGTAGCTGGAACTACAGGCACCCGCCACAAGGCTCGGCTATTTTTGTTGTTGTTGTTGTAGTTGTCATTGTTATTTGGCAGGCGCAGGCCAGGTTGGAACCCACCAGCCCCGATGTATGTGGTCAGGGCCCTAGCCACTGCGCTACAGGCACCAAGCCTCCTGATGCTTTCTGATATAAATTTGTTCACCCAAAATGCATGCATGCACACCTGCACAGCCACAACACACACTCTCTCAACTGAAGGAATCTATTAGTTCTGAAGGGAAAAACACATCCTGCTTCACGCTCCTACCCCTCAACTGCAGAGGAACGTGCCTGGCTCACACCCCACTGGCTCACCCCCTGCTGTTTCAGTTAATGGGCACCAGTGCCCTGCCCACCCTGCCCACCCTGTGACCTGCCCTCCCCCCATGGTAAGTTCTCTCAAAGCATCCAATCACGCCCCCCCTCCACCTCTTCCGCCAAGCAGGAGCATCTCCAGGAAGCCAGAGTTTGGGGAGGGGGCAGGGCTTTCATCAAGAATAGCACAACAGGCATCTGACAGGTCACAGGGAATGGCTCTCTCTCTCTTCCCCTGTTAACATAATGAGGGGATAACCTGGTATTTAAATTGCAGCCACAGTGGTAAATCTGCCTTGTCAGCCTTCAACGTGATTTACAAAATAATTTAAAAATGCATGAACCTTCTTCTTTATAAAGCATGGGGGTGCTAAGTTAACTTCTAAATATTTTATGGCCCAAGGTGAGCTCTTTGCCTTGTGGCCATCACTCACTGAGCACACTCTGGTGTGTGCTTCTAAAGACACTGTTTTATGAAAGAGCAAGGTGCTAGGCACTTCCTC
>NW_003852627.1:180934-183497 GCF_000181295.1 Otolemur garnettii
GTTTAGGAGTTCAAGACCAGCCTGAGCTACAGCAAGACCCCATCTCTAAAAAAGCCAGGCGTTGTGGTGGAGGCCTATAGTCCCAGCTACTCAGAAGGCTGAGGCAAGGGGATCACTTGAGCCTAAGAGTTTGAGGTTGCAGTGAGCCTTGACACCATTGCATTATCTACCACGGGTGACAAGGTGAGACTCTGTCTTTAAAAAAAAAAAAAAAGGTAATATCTGTTATACCTGAAGTGAGTGGAATAGAGAAACGCCAGCAGACTGAGTTCAAATTAAGCAAGGGGCCTTTATTGATCTGCTAGGCCGAGACTGAGCTTATGCCTCAAAGTCTCTCGACCCCTAGAAGAAGGGGGTGGAAACCTTTTATAAGGTGCTCTCAGTAGGGGAGGGGGAGTCCTTAACGCAAGCCCAGTTTCACAAGAGCCAACAACTGCAGAATGAGACCTATAGGGTAAGGGCAGTGCTTACAAGGGGGAGCTGTGGTTTCATAGCTTTTTGCAGCTTTTGCTTAACTCCGCAGCTTACACCTGAGCTTCCTGTTGTTGAAAGCCCTTAGCACACTTCACAAAAAAGGAGTAAGTCTGGCTGTGTGGACAAAATGGAGTTAGGGCATTACACACCCTCAGCATCTTTGCTTCCTGGAAAAGACTGAAACCGTGTGAAAGTCAAGGGTGACCAAAAGTCCACTGTCGATCTAGAAAGACTAGGAAAGCTAGACTTGGAAGGTTATTTTTCCCCTGTCACTAGCCTCCTGCTCAAGGGAGGGATCGCATGTACATACCCGGAGCTAAATGTTGAGCACAGCTGTTGAAGCGATTATGACCAGGACTCCCAAGGCCATCTGGCCAAGAGTCAGAGATCTCTCACTTACAATTGACCCATCAGTGGAACAGACTCCTGCTGTCACTGGAAGGAGTCAAGTGGCAGCTAGATAACTAGCAGGGCATTTGTTAAAGACAGTCATCGACAGTCATTATATACTTGGTGGGCCCTGGAGTGTTTCTAAAACTGTGGCCCTCAGATCAGTAATATCAGCACCCTCTGGGTTATTTGTTCAAATCCAGATTCCCAGGCCCTTCCTGATGAGCTGAATCAGAGTGGTTGGGCAGAGGAACCCGGGAACCCTCACTCACGATTAACTTTCTTGGTGTTTCTCATGCACGTTAGAATTTTAAAACCACTGGGCTTACTATTAATTCTGAATCCCAGCTGAACTTCAGAATTCTTAAAGGGGAATATTAAAAAGTACCAGGCTGTCCCAAGGCCCAGTCCCCAGAAATCCTGATTTAATCAATGTGCAATGTGGCTAGGGCTTGGAGAGTTTTAAGTCTCCCCCAGGTAACTCCAAGGTGTGGCCAAAGTCGGTCACAACTGAGCTGGAGGCATTTTAGGCTCTTGGATTTCTGCGAATGAGTATCTGCACTCAACTAGAACTTCTCTAAGTGATGGAATCCTCACCCCTTCACCAGGTAGTTCAGTCCTTGATTGATGGTTCTAATTGTAAAACTTTATTCTTCCAACTGAAGTGAAAGTTTACTCCTATGGGTTCCCCTTGCAGGTCCCAGCTGCCTTGCGATCGGTCAGCCCAGTGAACAAACTGTAGGGTGGTAAAGTTCCCAGCAGCTTTGCCCTGCTACATCCTTTCTTCCTTCCTTCAGTTTCTCACCTCTTTCCAACCCTCTTATCCCATCTGTAAAACATTACGGAGCCAAAGATGAAAGATTATTCCAAGGCACGAGACGAAAGGAAAAGGGAGGCCCGGTTTGTGCAATTAAAACGACTTTATTCTCCCTGGGTGCAGGTGGATGAGATTTCCAACCAGGAAGAAATCCATACTGTGGGTAATGGGGTCCAGGGGATTTTAAAGGTCAGCAAGGTGGAGATCAGGACATTCCCTTTCCTGGGTTGGACATCTGTTGTAAGGGTGGGGGGTGGCCCATCTACCTTTCCCAGGTGGGCCATCCCATGGGGTAGAGTAGGGGGTTGACCCATTTACCTTTCTTAGGTGAGACGTCCGGTGGGAGAGGGTAGGGGAATGATTCTTTTAGGTGGGTCCACCCTATTGGGGCAGGATTTGACCGTATCAATCTGATAGCCAGCTCCCTAATTTCTCATTCCATGAAAATCCACTCTCAAGAAAGTGTCTGAGATGAGGCAATTGAACACTGGTCTACATGAGTCCACTGAGGGAGTACCGGATGCCAGAGAGCCAGCTTCTCCTGGCTCTACCCCATAGGACTTTGGACAAGATGCTTTTTTTCTCTGGAACGCAATGCTCTCATCTCTAAAACTAGTAGGATTAGTCTAGATTAGTTCTTAAGATTCCACACTCAAATGTTTCCAGCAGCCCAATGTACAATTGCAAAGATGTGGACACAACCGGAGCATCCTTCAACACATGAATGGATATACAGCTGTGTATGCACATTACACGGAATACTATTCGGCCATAAACAAGATGGAGATTTTGTAGCCTTTGTACAACTTGGATAGATTTAGAGAACACTCTCCTGAGTAAAGTTCTGAAAAATGGAAAAACAAGGCAGCACCCATAGCTCAG
>NW_003852627.1:183795-184147 GCF_000181295.1 Otolemur garnettii
GGTGGGTTCCTTCCCCGTGGGAACATGTGGGAGTGAACGGCACACTTTACCTTACAAATGCAGACAATGTAACCTAATTGTATGTTCCTTTGTGTTGATTGGAAATTTTTTTTTAAAAAGATTCTTTCAGCGCCCATACTCTAATCCGGGAAAGGATTGGGAAGCACAGTAATAAGTCTCTCCCGCGGAAGGAGACTGAAAGAGAAGGTGGGCAGGAGACAGGACGAGGGGCAAGGAGGGGAAAGGAAAAAAGGTACCAAGGAGGGAGGGAGGGAGGGAAGGGGGGAAGGAGAGTCGGAGGGAAGGAGAGAATGGGGGTGGCGGAGGAAGTCTGGCAAAGAAAGATGGAGGA
>NW_003852627.1:184325-201300 GCF_000181295.1 Otolemur garnettii
GAAGCAAAACATTTTGAAAATTTAGACAACAACACGACTCTTTATATAGTTACTTATTACAGGGTGCTGGTGAGCTGTTTGAATCACAAATTGCATGCTAATGGCCTAATTCATAAGCCATTGACATTCTTTATGAGTCCTTAGCATTCAGAAATGAAGAATTTGTGTTCAAAATATAATTTGCATTGCAAAATTCAATAATTTAGTTTCTCATATTCATTAATGCCTAAAACCACAACACATAACTTATCCCATTCCAACTCCCTCCTCAGGACACTGGAAAAAGAAGTGTTTCAGCTGGGAAATCAAGTACTGCTCTTTATGGCCACATTGGAAACTGCTCTGAGAGTCATCATGAACAGAAGCCATGCTCGTTTTCCCCGAGGAGTGGCCACTGAAGGATTCTGCCACAGCAAGATAGCAGAGCCACAGGGTCTCCCAAGCCCAGGCAGAAATTTACCTGACCTTCCCAACCTCAGCAACCCTGTCTGAGACAAAAATTCTTGCTGAAGGAGATGTGCAATTTCCAGTGAAACAGTGGAAAACTCTCAATAGGACATTCAGTTGAATAGTCTATGGAGCACTCAGTGAAATGATCGATCTAGCATTCAATTAAATAGTCAGTCCCTGGGACAACTGAATAGTCTCGGATCACTCAGAAAATATTGTCAATAGGCTATGTAGTAGAAAGGGTTGTAGAATACTCTGCAAGGTTGAGATGGGGAACATTCTCTTAGCAGAGAGCTCTGTTGTAAGACAGTGAACCTGCCTCACATACGAGGTCAGACAACTATGTTTAAGAACCTGCCCTTGAAAAGGGGCTACATACCTCCTTGTTGAATATCACCACTGTCCCCTTGGGATGCTCCACACCAATATCCATGCTTAGTCCACCCTTCCAAGCACTTCTGGAACTCTTTTTCTGGAATAGCCTTCAGAGCTGTCATTATACAAGGTCTGACAACTAAGTGCATGAACTTGTTCTAGAAAAACTGCCTCATACCTCATTGCTGAATAACACTACAGGCACTTTTGAAGTACTCCCCTTGGCCATCGGTCAACCCTGGTGACATTCAGCATTGAGCTATGTAGCACTTTTTCAGGTTGAGTCTGAGAACTGAACTGTCTGACCCCTTCATATTTCAGGGACTGAGTTGGGATCACAGCATCTCTAGCTACTGTGGTTTCCTAGTACAAGGAAGGCATTGAAGGGTTATTTAAAGAAAGGCAGCCGGGTGCCATGGCTCACACCTGTAGTCCCAGCACTCGGGAGGCCGAGGCGGGTGGATTGCTTGAGCTCACGGGTTGGAGACCAGCCTGAGCAAAAGCAAGACCCCCTTCTCTACTAAAAATAAAAAAAATGAGGCAAGAGGATCTCTTGAGCCTGAGATGGATGTTGCTATGAGTTATGACGCCACAGCACTCTACCCAGGGTGACAGCTTGAGACTCTGTCTCAAAAGAAAAGAAAGAAAGAAAGAAAGAAAGGAGAGGTAGGTGGTTTGTGGAAGAGCCAGTGGGAATGCTCACCTGGCCCAGGTGTCCCTTAACAGCAGTCTTCTGTGGAGCTAGATGAAGTTCAGCTTCAACGTGCCTATCTCGGCTTGAAGGTTTCATTGGACTGTGCCAGTATAAATCTTTTCTTTTGGAACAATGCATAGACCTCTGGTTCAAACCAGAATCCAGATCTGAGTATCAGGGCAATGAAATTGAACAATCACAACTCTTCCAGGCAGAAATCCTGCAGCTTAATTTTCACTCTACCTCTAGGCTGCCGTGTGAACTTGTCCAAGTCACATCTTCTCTCTAGAACAGCAGTTCTCAACCTGTGGGTCGTGACCCCTTTGGGGGTCGAATGACCTGTACACAGGGGTTGCCTAAATATATCCTGCATATCAGATATTTACTTTATGATTCATAACAGTAACAAAATTACAGTTATGAAGTAGCAACAAAAATAATTTTATGGTTGGGGGTCACCACAACATGAAGAACTATATTAAAGGGTCACAGCATTAGGAAGGTTGAGAACCACTGCTCTAGAACTTGTAAACAGAGTGATTTGTATGTTATGATCTCTCGAAACTCTATCAAACACTGAAAGCTCTAGGAATTCAGAAACTGACCCTAGTATTATGACAAAAAAATGAATGCTGGCCAGACACGGTGGCTCACACCTGTAATCCTAGCACTCTGGAAAGCTGAGGCAGGTGGATGCCTGAGCTCACAGGTTCAAGCCAGAGTGAGACTTCGTCTCTAAAAATAGCCAGGCCAGGGTGGCACCTGTGGCTCAGTGGGTAGGGCGTCAGTCCCATATTCCAAGGGTGGCGGGTTTGAACCCAGCCCCAGCTAAACTGCAAACAAAAAATACCTGGGTGTTGTGGTGGGTGCCTGTAGTCCCAGCTACTTGGGAGGCTGAGGCAAGAGAATTGGCTAAGCCCAAGAGCTGGAGATTGCTGTGAGCTGTGATGCCACAGCACTCTACCAAGGGTGACAAAGTGAGACTCTGTCTCTAAAAATAAATAAATAATAAAAATAGCCAGGCATTGTGGCAGGCACCTGTAGTCCTAGCTACTTGGGAGGCTGAGGCAAGAGAATTGCTTGAGCCCAAGAGTCTGGGGTTGCTGTGAGCTATGACTCCACAGCACTCTACTGAGGGCAATGAAGTGAGACTCTGTCTCAAAAAAAAAAAAAAATTGACACTGGTCTCTCGTGTCTGGGTGCATGTGCCTCCCAGAGCTAGTATCCAAGTCCCTAGAAGGTCAAAGACTGAACACTTTACCAGAATGTAGGGTGATCCATTAAATGTATTCACGTGCATGCCATTCGGTGCCATAGTCCCAATGCCCAGTTCACAACCTGTACATCACCAAAGCCTAGAAATAATCACTCATTCTTTCAACAGATATTTTCTGAGCACTGACAATGTCACGAGCTACATTCTAAGAGTTAGGGACATGGTGATGAACAGCACAGATAAAGTCCCTTCCTTTATGGAGCTTGGATTAGACTGGAAGAGACAGATGGCAAACCAGCAAAGCACACAGAAACAAAACAAGGTCACACCGTGGTTAGCACCGATAAGACAAGATAATCGGGTGACAAGCGGTGAGATGAAGGACTACTTTAGATTAGATGTTCAAGAATTTCTCCTCTGACATGTGATGGAAACTTGGAGCTGAGATCTAGATATCCAAAAGAAGCCAGCCCTGGGAAAACCCCAAGGTGGAGCATTCGGGGAGAGAGAGAAGCAGGTGCCCTGGGGCACAGCCGTGCTCTGTGTTTTCCCAGACAGTGAGCAGAGGCCCAGGTGCCTGGAGCATCATGAGTGAGGGGCAATGAACAGGTGAGGGCTGAGGGGTGAAGGGGGAGTGGCTGTGCACCACGCAGGACCTCAGAGGCACATGGTCAGGAGATAAGATTTTATTCTAAGTGAGATAAGAAACTACAGAATGCTTTAAACAGGTGAAAGGTGTGATCTGGTCCATTGCTTTGAAAGTTTAACTGGATGCTTTATGGAAAATCAAATGGTAGATTAAATGGAGTGCCATTCAAAGTACCTGCTATGAGCTCTGTAGAAGGTGGTCAGCCTGGGAAGGCAACTCCCACCCACAAGAACACAGGGGGGCATTCCAGAAAGCACCTGCAGTGTGCCCCAGCTTTGGGGACATCTGACTGGGAAAGCTAGTCCACCTGCCGGGCACCCGTGCCTCCCTGTGAAACCTGAAAGTGACTCTCATTTCAAGACTTGCTCAGTGTCTTCCTCCTTCCATCCCGCAAACTCCGTAGCCTTGTATTGAACGCAAGTAATTCATCAGCAAATCTAAAATATTTATTGTGCATATTTTAAAGCCCACAGTGCTACATCGAGCTCTGCCCAGATGAGGACAAGGTGTCACAGTGCCGGTGACTGGTAGAAGCACATGCTGGACAAAATTGCAGACAATTAATCTGTGCAAATGCAATTCTTCAAAGGGGACTGGGGGACTTGCTTTAGCACCAAAAGACAAACCAGCCCATAATGACCATCATTAAAATTTTACACAATTTGCTGATTTGAAAGTTAAAAGGAAGAATTTTTCATGTCCCTTGTAGCTATCACTTATCCTACTCCCATGCTGTAAACGTGAAAAGTGGTGGGCTGTGGGGTACAGGATTGCTCTGCGGGTCAGCCTGGAGCCAAATTCCTAAAAGAGGGTCTCTCCGGGGCACTTGCATCTGTAGAGGTTCCCCTTTCTCACGCCTATCACGGCCTTTCCTTTGGCAGTGAAAGAAAAGTTAGCAATGGTGCCGTGCGTCCAACAGGACCTGCGTGCGCGGTGGAGATGTTGAAGGCAGAGGTGCTGGAGGACATGCTGGGAGAGGGCGGCCATGACTGACTTTGACCAAGCCCTTTAGTCTTCAGGATCCTCATTGGTACATGGTCAACCCTGGAACCTGTAACTACGGTCATTGTCACCATTGTTATTATTGCTATGGTAGTGGCAATACTGACTGTGAGATTTGGGGGAAGGCTAAGATTTCCATCAAATGGGATTGTGAACGTGTCTTCCCCATTCAGTTCTCGGGAGGATCAGACATGGTGATGTGTACCCAGCACTTAGGTCCGAGGGCAAGTGCAGCAAACAGCTACTCCTGTCATCCTCATCATCCTCAGCGATTGACATTCTTCACAGGTTAGGATGGGATGTGTTCTTGAACTAGAGCCAGTGCTGAGATGCCATGGGGGCTGGACTGGTGTTGGAGGAATGTGGGAGGCCCCACTATGTGGGTATCCACCCTGCCTTGTCCCTGAGCCTCCCTGTGCCTCAGTGTCCCTCCAGTAATTCGGGGACGTACTTGGCTTGCATACTTCATTTGCATTGTTTGAATAAAATGCACTCACAGATATTAACACTAGAAAGGGTTAAAAAGTGCTCCATACATATAAGGTGTTGATAGTTAGTGTTTATTAAGTAGAGGGAAATTTTTTATTATTGTTTGATTCCTCTGGCCGTGAGATAGCAAATAAATCAGCAAAATGTCAAGTTGGAGTGAAACATGGAACTCCAGGAACCAGGGTACAGAGCTTCATCGGAATTTTTTTTCCCTCTTTGCAATCTTTGCTGAAAGACATTTGAAGTGAAGTTAATAATTGAAGCGTAATGAATAATTGCAGTTTGGGGTCCATAGCACAATCATAATTGCCAGTTTATTACTTTTTTAATATATTTGCCAAGTATTAATAATATTGAAATAATGCAAAAAGATCATGGGAAATAAATGAAATATATCATTTGTCAAGGAAAAAGGATTTCCAGACTATAGGCACTGCTCTTAGGAGTTGGGTGATGAATGCAGCATTGCACCAAATCCTTCACTGTGGAGATGTCACCCGCAAATTTCTGTCCCTGCATAATTCTAATCAAGTCAAGTAAAGGTGAAGGTGTGGAAGACTCGCCGTGTAGAGAGCCCTGCCGTCTTTCATGTGCTTCTTGCGGGGTGTGTGACATAACGTCAGGGCAAGTCTCAGAGCTGGGAATAGAGGCCCAGAGCTTTGGCTGTGGCTCTTTTGTTTAATCTTGGGCAAGTCCCCTCCCCTCCTCAAGGTCCTCCCTGTGAAATAAAAGACCAAAACATGAACGAGAGGCAGGGCCTGTAGCTCAGTGGGTAGGGTGCCAGACACAGACATCTGGTGCTGGCGGTTTGAGATCAGCGAGGGCCAGCTAAAAAAACAACAATGACAACTGCAACAACAACAAAAAAAAACATGAACTAGGACTAAGGAGTGGGAATAGGTCCAAAATCCTGACCTTTTTATCTCTAACAACCTGTTTTATTATTTTTCTTCCCCAGGGACCACGTGTTTTGAAGGCTCACCATAGAATAATTTGTATGTATGACATCACCGAGCCTTGAAGTCTTTTTCAGAAACTTTAAGGCATTGAACACCATTGTCTGTAAAACGAGAAGGTTGACTGGGGTGAAGGTTTTCCACCTTGGTATCTCAATATTAGGAAATGATGGCTGGTGATGGGAAGAGTCACAGCTGATTTTTTATCAAAGTCAGCTAACGTGATAAAGTCTGCAATGAGCATCTTAAACAAATTGGAGTGGATTGGCAGATCCCTCGGACAAAGCCATTCTCGCTCCTTCACATTCAGACACTTTTTATTTTAGCTGCCAGCACATCTTAAGCATCTTGAGTGCTGAGCAAAGGCAAAGGTGAAGACCCACTCCAGAGACCACAACGCAGGGTCTAGAGCTCCGTCCTCGGCCAGCAGTAGAAGGCAGAGCAGGTGGGATGGGCTCTCCTATGTTCCAAAACAAAGGTAAGATTAACATTTTTCTGGATGTGAGAATTATACTTTTTTACTTTATTTTTTGTGTGTATGTGACAGAGCCTCACTCTGTCACCCTGGGTAGAGTGCCATAGCGTCATCATAGCTCACAGCAACCTCAAATTCTTGGACTTGAGCAATCTTCTCCCCTCAGCCTCCGGAGTAGCTGGGACTACAGGCCTCTGCCACAACTTCCGGCTAGTTTTTCTATTTTTAGCAGAGACAAGGTGCCCTCTTGCTCAGGTTAGTCCTGAACTCCTGAGCTCAAGCAATCCACCCACCTTGACCTCCTAGAGTGCTGGGATTACAGGGTGAGCCTCAGCACCCAGCCTCCTTTTTTCTTGTATTAAAAATATAAAGTGGCTCGGCGCCTATAGCTCAACCGGCTAAGGCGCCAGCCACGTACACCTAAGGTGGTGGGTTCGAGTCCCCAGCCCGGACCCGCCAAACAACAATGACGGCTGCAACCAAAAAATGGCCAGGCGTTGTGGCGGGCGCCTGTGGTCCCAGCTACTTGGGAGGCGGAAGCAGGAGACTCGCTTGAGCCCGGGAGTTGGAGGTTGCTGTGAGCTGTAATGCCATGGCACTCTACCCAGGGGGACAGCTTGAGGCTCTGTCTCAAAAAAAAAAATATATATATAAAGTAGGCCAGGCATGGGGGCTCACCCCTGTAATCCTACTGCTCTGAGAGGCCAAGGCAGGTGGATCTCTTGAGCTCAGGAGTTCAAGACTAACCTGATCAAAAGCAAGATCCCATCTCTACTAAAGATAGAAAAACTAGCCAGTGTGGTGGTGCACACCACTAGGCCCGGCTACTCGAGAGGTTGAGGCAGGTGGATTGCTTGAGCTTGAAAATTTAAGGCCAGCCTGGGCAAGAGCATGACCCTGTCTCTACTAAAAGTAGAAAAATTAGTTGGGTGTGGTAGCAAGCACCTGTAGTATCAGCTACTCGGGAGGCTAAAGCAGGAGGGTCACTTAACCCCAAGAGTTTGAGGTTGCTATGAGCTAAGCACTCTAGCCTGGGACAGGAAAGTGGGACTCTATCTCCAAAAAAAAAAAAATTATACATATGTATATTTTGTTTAAATGATAATAAACCCACCATCTGGATATAACTGATGCTAGTATTTTAATGAAGATTCCTCCCAGTCCATACAGATATCCATATATACATGTAGAGTCTGTTTCTCACAGACATAATAAAATCGTACAATGCAAGACTATAACCTGGTTTTCTCTCCCATTTCATTCCATGCCAGGAACTTCTCTCCATGCCAACAAAGCCCTGAAGTTTTCCACTGTGCTGATACACTGTTAATAATTCACCATTGACATCCGTAGGGCTATCAAAAAACAGCTATAAAAAAGAACAAGAAAGCTTTTGTGTGCCAGCACAGAACAATCGCCAAGATAGCTTGTTACGTGTACAAAGCAAGGTTAGAACACTGTTTACTTTGCTCTTATTTGTGTAAAAGAAAAAAAGGGGGAGAGAAAGAAAAGAAAAAGAAAGGTGTTGGCTCCTTTCTTAAACTTATTTGCTCTGGGGGGAACCTCAAGAATTGATGATTCCCGTCTTTTCTGAGAGAAAACCCAGTGGGCAGGGACCCACCTGAGGCAGGAGAGAGAAGGTTCATTGTGTACCTTGTTGTACCCAGGGAATTTCGAACCCCGACTGTATAGACCTCAACAAAATATGTGTGTCATATTTTTATGTTGTATATACTTTGTGTATGCATGTGCATATGAATATATTTACTTTTACGATAATAGATAACTCCGGTTTTTTAATTGTATAATTTATAACATATGTATATATTTATGACTTATAAATAAACAGTTCATCCTTGTATCCTCAGTCCTTAGTCAAGTCTATGGAATATAAAGAAGGTCTCAATAGGGTGGTGCCTGTGGCTCAAGGAGTAGGGTGGCAGCCCCACATGCTAGAAGTGGCGGGTTCAAACTCAGCCCCAGCCAAAAACTGCAAAAAAAAACAAAAAGAAGGTCTCAATAAATATGTACCAAATAACCCGATGTTCAAATGAATAAACAAATTCTGATTATGACAACATCATATTTGTGAGTTGTAATTTTTTTTTAGTTACTTTCATGGTTTTTTCAATTTGGGCTTTCGGTCGCAACCTGCATGTCACCATGGGAACGTACCACATGTCCACAAAGTTGGGACTTTGAGAGCATGTCACATATATGAACAAAGTCCACCTTGTATGTGGTTCTGAGCAATGTCTGAGGATCCCCGGGCCGGTGGTACTCAGGGAGTCAAGATCCTTTTGCGGATACAATCCAGAATTGCAGGATAGGATCTGAAAGACACAGGATTCAGAGGTTGTTTCCCTCTGGGAAGGGAACTGGGAATGGGAGGATGGGAGGAGGGTGGTGTGAGGCTGGTGGGGGAAGCTCTGACCTGAGTCTTCTTGCAGGAGCCGAGGAGGCTGAGAGAGAAGAGGCCCTTCTAGAGATGAAGAGGTCACGCAGATCAGCAGAGGTCCTGGGAAGTCTTGCGTTGGGACCCTTCGTCCAGGTTCTCCCTCTCACCAGGAATAGAATGTGCTCAGTGAGGGGCAGGAGCTCTGGGTCCAGCCACCTCTGCACTCAGCTGGTTACTCATCCACTGGCCTCAGTTTCCTCATCTGCAAAATGGGGTGGTAATGACTGCATCAAGCTCATCAGATTGTTATAAGTCTTGAATGAGATTATGCAAGTCAGATGTCAGGTATATAATAAACACTCAAAAAATCTCCACTGTTATTACTGTTACAAAGACATCCATTTTATCCAAGGTTGGGGAATTAGTGGAAGATTCAGACAACGATGGGGAGACTTGGGAGTTGACAAGGACAGATAAAAGAGAACAGAAGAAGTCGAGAAGCAGTGAGATTCAATTCGGTTGTCCAACCAGTTTACAGTAGTCACTCCCTGTGCCTCCCTGGCTCCCGGGAGCCAGTGGCAACCAGAGATGGACATGGGTCTGGCCCCCTTGGGAGTTTGGAGTCTGGAGGGAGAGATGGGCGTGAACCAAGGAATCACACAAATCACTAGTAAAGTCTGCAGTGACATGTGTTATGAAAGAGTGATGTGGAGTGTTTCAAGAGCTGGTAACCAAGGAATTTTATCTGGTGAGAGAGGTGAGAGCAGACTACGCTGGGGAATGATATTTGAGCCCAGATCTGAAGGCTGACTGAGGATTATTTAGGTAAAGGACCAGAGGCAGGTGCAGGGACAGTTGCATGTCCCACAGTGGGGACACGCACACAGAACTGAAAGAAGTCCAAAGTTGGACTGGAGAGAGGCTGCGGACGGGGAGTGCAAGGTTAGGCGAGGCCCAACAGCAGAGTACAGACCAACCCCTTGAAGGAGCTGCTGATGGTAATAGCCACAGCTGTGATGGCAGCAATCGTGTACCCATGACTAGCTGCACCCAGGCATCTGTTGTAAACTCATGACAGTATCATGAAGTCGATGCTCTTATTATTGCAAGATTATAAATGAGGAAACAGGCTGAACAAAGTGATGTGGTTACTAATGCCTTGAACCAGTTATATGTAACTCAAAAACCCTGACAGTCTTAGACTCAGAACTTCATGCAATTTGTCACACAACAGGACACAGTGAAAGGGTACATCATTAATAATGCTGAGAACACAAATGTAAACCAGGACCAGCCCCAAGCAATACCAGATAATAATCTCAGGATAAACAAAATTCAGTACTTTGTAAACAACCATTAAGAGATCAGAGAAGCCAGCCTGGTGGCTCACGCCTATAATCCTAGCACTCTGGGAGGCTCAAGTGGTGGATCCCTTGAGCTTGGGAGTTCCAACCAGTCTGAACAAGAGTGAGACCCCATCTCTATGAAAAACAGAAAAACTAGTTGGCCGGGAGTCATAACAGGTGCCTGTAGTCCCTCCCAGCTACTGGAGAGGCTGAGGCAGAAGGATAACTTGAGCTCAAGAGAATGAGATTCCTATGAGCTATGGTAATGCCATGGCACTGCACCCAGGGTGACAGAGTAAGACATTGTCTCAAAAAAAAAAAAAAAAATCAGAGACACCAGAGGGTTCAGAAAAGGAGACCTTCTCAGTACAACCAAGAGCTTGTTTTATTGAACCAATTCCTCCTTCTGCTACAACAGAAAGCCCTTTTCTACCAGTCCCGCATCTTAAATATATTTGACATTTCAAAAAAGAATGGCTGCGTCGGTTTTATTAATGTTTTAAAATATAAATTAAAAATGTGACAAATGAGTGAGAAACAGCAGTCTGTTTTAATGAAAATTTCATACTCTCCATCAATCAATCACAGACCAGAGAGAACCCGAAACAGGCCACGGTACTCCTCGCTGTCTATGTAGGGGGCTAACTTGGGAACTAGGAAGATTCTAGAGTTTTGAAAGACCCAAGAGGCCTGGTTTCAGGAATTAGATAGGGAGGGCTGGCCACAATGCAGATGGCACAGTGGCCTGACACAGACTTTACTTCTAAGGGGCCCACCACACTGTAGATCAACGTGGTAATCAGGGGACAGCACCCTAACGTGTGGGTGAAATGCAGGAGAGGCCCCCATGATCCCCCCACCCCACCACTGAGACATCACGTGACAGTCCCTTGCCCAAAGAGGACGTGAAGCCAGGCTCCCTCACACTCCCCTAACCAAGGCTTCCCCTGCTCCAGACTCCATTCCAACCTCAGGGCCCATTAGCAAACGAGGTGTCCAGACCCTCTACTGAAATTTAGTTTCTCCCTTTTTTGACATTTTATGAGAGTTGTCTTACCTTACCCCTGGTTAGCAACAAACCAATGCCATCTATTTCGTATTTTTTAAGAAATCAGAGAAGAGGATGCTATGGTCTCCCTCTGTCACACAAGGTCATTTGACATCCTAACGTCTGCTGCCCCAACACCATTTTGGAAAATTTTCATATTTGATTTCGGGTTTACAGAGAATTGGGTCATTTCACCGTGAGCTGGATCAGTTGCTCAAAAACTTTAAATAAATAGGAAAATGATTCAGTGGGGGTTGGGGGAGGCTGAAAATGCAAATTCTGTGGCTGGAGTCTTTTTTTTGAGACAGAGTCTTGCTAGGTCACCCTCAGTAGAGCGCCATGCCTCACAGGAACCTCAAAAACTCTGGGTTAAGCGATTGTCTTGCCTCAGCCTCCCACGTAGCTACAGGCGCCCACCACAATGCCCAGCTATTTTTTGTTGCAGTTGTCATTGTTGTTTAGCAGGCCCAGGCTGGGCTCAAACCCGCCAGCCTCGGTGCATGTGGCTGGCACCATAACCACTGAGCTACGAGCATTGAGCCCGTGGCTGTAGTCTTTAAATGCTGATTCTATGGGTTTGGGTAGGGGAAATGAGGAAGAGGGTAGGGGTGAGCTTTGCATGCAAGCTCCCCAGTTACACTTTCAGAAGCACTAGCTGTGGAGGGGACATGGAAATTAGAGCCCACAGTCAAGGGGTTCGTTGGGGAAACTGGGATATTTCCAACCAAAATCAGCTCAGTCTCAACTCCCCAATCCTCCTGGCTCTTTCCTACATCCTCCCTCTGCACCAAGTTTAGCAAACGTAGTCTTCTTAGGCCAGATTGAAATGCCAGAATGTATGGAGATTAATCACAGAATAATACAAACTGCCGCTTATCATCTCCCATATATTTGACATAATTACCCTACAAGCAACATGAAAATGTTATACTGTAATAACTCCCAGCCAGGAGAAAAGGCAGCGTTGCTGATAACACGAAAATAGAGAAGAATACAGAACAGAGCCCTTCGAAAACTTTTAATTAATTTTTCCCCCTTTCAGCGTAATTGATGTTAGTTCAGGCTTCAGTGTTTCCAAAGTGCTTGGCCTCATAGCAAAGAAATTCAGGGCGGCTGCAGACTGACTACAGAGCAAAGCTGGGCCCTGGCGGGGAACTAAGGAGAGGCAGCACAAGGAGCATTTCCGCGTCTTTAAACACAGAACTTTTGTTACTTTTCCATTTAAAATTCTTTCATAGCTCCCCCTTGCCAGCCCTGCAGAACCCAAAGACCCAGGTCCTTTGGCATCACTGGGGAGCCTCCCCGGGGGCACGTGCTTGCTTGCTTTGTCAATTTCACCAGCTGCCCCCTTGACCCAGTGCCTTGGTCTAACTGAATTGCTTGCACTTTCCCCAGTGGACCAGGCTCTATTCCTCCAATCTTTTACATTTGATGCTTAAACTCCCAGGACATACTGTCCCACCCTCTTGCCTCCAAACTTCAACTGACCAACCAAACTCATTCTTTAAAACTTAGCTCTTCCCCTTTCTTCCTCAATCCCAGCTGAGGTTTCTACCAAAGCCTCCTGATGTACCTTCTAATAAGGACTATATTACACTATGTTGTATTGAAGAGGTTTTGGTGTGAAGAATGAAGAGGTTTGGCACAGAGTCTGTGCCTGGGGACTGAGGAACTCCAGGAGAAGCCCTCCCGAGCAAATCTTGGTCCATATTTATTATCATAAAACGGGAAGAAGTATTCAAAAGCTGCTTGTCCGACATTAGCACTGATTAGGGAGGACCTAGGGAGGTCAGATAGAATGTCTCTGCCTTTGTTTTTGCAAAACTACAGACCTTTAGCACAACCTCTGCCTCCAACATCAAGAGAGCTTTGGAATCTAGAGAATCTTTACCATGACTATTGCCACTCCTCACATGTACGTTCTCTCCTGAAGGCCGGTTTCTGATCTCCTCCACGCACACAACTCATATACTGTTCTCGTGATTCTCTGGGTCTCTCAAGCAGGAAGTGAGTCTTATGCTGAAGATCAGGGTTCGATTTTCCCTGCATTGTATAAATTTATTTCTCTCTCTCCTTCTATAGAATGTGAACATAATTTATTCATTTCAATGGCTTAGACTCCATACAATGTCTAGGATAGAGTATGTGTGCAGAGGATATTTGAAGAATAAATAAATATTCTTTAAAGCTAGAATGGGGTGGTACCTGTGGTTCAGTGAGTAGGGTGTCAGGCCATGTGCCAAGGGTGGTGAGTTCCAACCCAGCCCCAGCCAAACTGCAACAACAAAAAAATAAATAAACTTAATTAAAGCTACTAGAGTGATCTAATGCTTTGTTGATGCTTATAAGAATCTAACTCCTTACATGTGAGAGGTTATGGACCCAAAGATGAAAGATTATTCTGAGGCACAAGACAAAGGAATCTGGAGGACATGTGAATGTGGTCAATGTGGCATCATCCCACCTGTGGGGCAGGTGGGGTGAAATCAGAAAAGGAATTCTACAGGTGGGCTACCGCAGATGGGGATTTAAAGGGTCAGGAGAACAGCAATTGGCTGCCACCAATTCCTATTTTCTGGGACAGACATGAGTCTGACCCTGCCTGGGTGGGTCATGAACCTGACCCTGCCTAGGTGGGTCAATCCCCTCCCCCACCCCCAGGCAGGGCAGATCTGTTTGGGCGGGTACACCTGTGTCTGTCAATATGAAACTACTTATCTCTCAACAAACTGCTGTGACCCATTGGTCAAACTGATGCACATAACTCAATAGTTCCCTTTTTGCCTAGACTGCAGGGAAGCTCAAAGCTGAATCCCATGATGAATCGTAACAACAGTATTAGCCTAGGTTTTTTGCTGATTAGTCATTTTTTTCTCACTGTGATTTTGTCATCTTTGTTGTTGATATGTTTTATTTGCCATTTGCTGGCCATTAACAGGAAACAACTTCATCTAGGTGGGCTGCAAAGGATAAGTAAAGGGCATGTCTGCAAATGCTTGCTTTATGTCTGACTTAGATAAACACATATTTTAAACAAACAAGTATGACTGTCTAAGCAGTAGACAAATACTCAGCAAATATTTGTCAAGCATTAACTATAAGCAAGGCTTTAAGCTGGGTCCTGCGTGCACACAGAAGAAACAAAACGTGATCTCGTCATTCAACAAGTACCTCGTTACCGAGAAGCAGGCAAATGATTACAGCACAGGATGGGTTCCCACCTTGACAGGATAGTGCCCTGTTGCCTTGGGACCTCCTGAGGAAGTTGAGCGAAACTGTCCAAAGGGGGTGATATCTGAGCAGAGTCTTCCCTGATATATAGGAGCTCACTGGCAGAGCTCCTATTACTGGGCATCTACCCAGAAGAAAAGAAATCATTTTACCATAAGGATATTTGCTAAAATGTTTATCTCAGCTCAATTCACAGTCTCCAAGATGCAAACTCGACCCAAATGCCCACCAACCCATGAATGGGTTAATAAGCTGCAGTATACATGTATACCATGGAATATTATTCTGCCATAAAAAAGATGAAGCCATCACATCTTTTGTATTAACCTAGATGGCGTTAAAGAGCATCCTCCTTTTAAAGTATCCCGTGAATGGAAAAGCAAGTATCCAATGTACTCAATACTAATATGAAGCCACTAGATGAACCACTATAACCCCACGGGAAAGAAACACAATTAAATTCAAGGGCGAGGAGCAGAAAAGAGTGAGGGGGGAGAGAGGAGGAGCAAGGCGGTTTGCTTAGCTCTCACTTAACGGGGTACAATGTAGGGAAGTATGGCACGCCTCCCTGGTGAAGGGCTCAACTACATCTTGGACTTTACCTAACAAATGCAAACAATGTAACCAAATTGCTAGCAAACTCATATTAATCTAAAATTTTTTTTAAAAGGATGGCAAGTGAATTGTTACTGCTAAAGCATATGTGGGAATGAGGGCTAGCGATGACCACCCTGCTGAGACACAAGGCAGGACACTCATGAAACACTTAGGGGCAGACAGTGCTGGTAAGTTTAGATTTTTAGCCTGCAGGCCTCTGGTCTATAGCAATTCTGCATAGGAAGACCCCTTTTCAGTGTTCAGAAATTTCACAGCAGTAGTTTCAGGGCAAATTGACCGAGAAAACACATCACAGCCAAAGTTATGGTAAGTTCAGTGATGCAGTTAAATTAATTTGTACTTTGTTCAACCCAATCAAATCTACAGACATTTGAAGAATAGCTGCACCCAGCAAAACATACGCTGTTCTCCCCAGAGACATAAATAAAATATGAACGTGTCTGTTCCAAGTGGTCTCTCTCCTCCCTGGCATCCTTTTTTCTCGCTCCCCAACATCTTATCTTGAGATGCTGGCATTGAAATACAGTTTCCACATTGAATATTTCCACTGTGGTTACAACTTGCAGACTGTTCTTAGTGGACATGCCTCTCTTTTACTCAGTTAGGCCCGTGTTGCCCCCTCCTCTTTTCTTTCAATTGTTCTTCTCTTTCTTCTGTGCTATCAATAATCGAGTCTTATTGAGTTACGTTTTGAGGTGTTAATCTAACTGGGTGACCCTCAAACATCAGTGTGCACTGAAACCACCCGGAGGGCTATTCAAACCCAGATTGCTGGGTGCCACTTCTGCAGTTTCTAACTCAGTTGGTCTGTAGTGGGGCCTGAGAACTTGCATTCTGAGCAAATTCCCAACATGGTGCTGACGGTACTGAACCAAGGACCACACTTGGAGAAACACTGAGCTCTCTCCCTTCTCCCACTTCGTTAGCACTTCTGAGGTTCTGGCATAGAACTGGGGTAAAGGCTCACAAGAAAGGAGAGGAGGCCAGTCCAGGGACAAGGAAGGACTTTAACAGAAGGGAAAAAGAGAACGCAGACTGACCGGGTGTCAGCTCAGCTTCCACAGTTGCAAAAGGCTTTTATTAGCCTCATCAGTATAGCTGGAATGGGTAGTAAGCCCAGAGTGCCACCTGGGTCTCTTCTCTAGTGTGGGCCAGGTTTGTGGGGTATCCTTCGGGTCAGGATCATAGAAGTATCCTTAGTACTGACCAGGATCTGGGTAGAGTGTTTCCAGGAACTCTGGCGTTGAGGCCCTCCAGGAGTCTGGGGAGGGGATTGCTGGTTTCTGACCTGTTTTTCTAAAACGGCTGCACTCCCGTCCGAGTTATGAGAATTCTTTTCCCACAACTCCCCACTTTCTATTTTAGGAAATAGGGGGACAGAAATTTTTCAAAACTGCTTCCTGATGGATTTTAGAGGCATGGGGGGAGTTATTGGGCTAGGAAGGTTTTGGTGTTGTCTTGAGCGAGCCTTTTTCAGAAGGAGGACTTGGGTGAAGTTGTTGGGGTAAGCCGGGAACGGTGTTATGAATGAACTGGATCGCAGTTCACGTAAGGAGCAGACCTAGGGAGACACAAAGTAATAAAAGAAGTAAAGGGGTGATCAGAGGTAAGGCCCAGGGGAGCCAGCTTTGTGAATCGGACCATGATTGCCAGCTGTCTTCCCTTTGTCTTCAGAGGTTAGAAGTCCATTCAGCTATTGGCTGCATCTTTGATGAGTCCAGATTGGTGGACATGCAAGCAGCATTCTTCATCGAGGAACAAACACAAGTCCCCCTTTTCTGCTGGGAGGTCAAAGCCACATCTATTTCAGAGAGTCACAGCCATTAAGGAATCTACTTGGTCTTGTAGATTAAAAATGCAGAGAAGACCCCATGTCCTGACCCCAGTAGCTCTTCAGGGTGGTAAGGAGTGGGATTAAGATGGGGGCTCTTTGGAGACTCCTTGGGGCCTGACATGTGTTTTTATTGGAACAGGTCAAGGTTGTTCAGGAGGGGCCATGTTGATATTAAGAGACAGACAAGCAAGAAT
>NW_003852627.1:201481-206007 GCF_000181295.1 Otolemur garnettii
TGCAGTTTTTGGCCAGGGCTGGGTTTGAACCCACCACCTCCAGTATATGGGGCCAGCGCCCTACTCCTTTGAGCCACAGGTGCCAACCTAAACGTTAACATTTTTACTGAAAAGGTAAAAAAAAAAAAAAATAACTCCTATAATGTGATTTGTTTAATTAAAGGGAAACAAGTAACCAAATTTTATAAATCATCAATAGACCCCCCCCACCCTCAAAAATGGAAGAGCAGTGGCCCTGAAAAATCAAGCTGTACTGAGAATGTGGTCTCCATGTTCAAGAAGCAGCGCATTCTCTTACCTGCAACCAGAAGACAAACCCAGGGCTCTGTGAGATGATCACAGTGGAGGCCTGAGAGCCTGGGCCCCTTCAGTCTTCGTTGGCTAATCCCAGGAGTTCAAGCTCAAATCCCCATTCAGTCACTGTCTTGAAAAGGATGGCTCCAGGCCCTGCAGTCAACAGACACTCATCCTTTCAGTGACCCTGAACACCACAGACCAAGGAGGGTCTGTGCTCAAGGTTAAGGCAATAGCAAGCCCAATGTCCCTGTTTGGCACACTTGTAGCAAGGACTCGGAGGCTGTGATGAACGAGACAGGTATTTATGTTGCCTGGTGGAGCCCTTCTTCTCTGTCCCTGGAGGGCAGTGGCTCTGGTATCTAGCCCGCTTAGTCTTGGGCATCTACGGTTTCACAAGTTTCTTCCATATTTCTACCCTTCTCAAGATTTTCAAACCCTTGATATCCTCAAAGAAATACTCAGAATAATTATAATGTTGTGCCCAGGAGTTCCACAAAGACCACACTGCCAAACAAGCCAAATTTACAGCAGAGTCCTTTTATTGAAAAGTCGGCCATCACCTCCCTCAGTGTCCCAACATGGGCGTCTGAGAGCAGCCCCTAGTGCTTAAGGGGTCCGGTTTTTAAGACTTGTTCTGCATCCTGGTTGGCATGGAGACTATCCAGGTGCATTTAGGTGGGGTAGCAAGCATTGTACAGAAGCAGTTAATTAACTATACATCAGACATCTTTGTTTTAATAGTTTCCTTTATACATCTTAGTTTTAGTACTTTTCCTCCGTACATCTTTGTCTCACCTGGTGTTGTCTAAAGGTTAGTCTGGGGACAGTCACTTTGTTTCCCAAGGAGTTAGCTAAGCAAGAACGTGGGAGTGAACTAGAAGTAAGAAACCAATCAGCACTTTTTCATTTATCTTGGGGGTGAACTAGATTTATTTCATTTCTTTTTCTTAAAGCTTGCAGTCTGAAAATCTGCCAGGAGTTAACTGGTATTTCTCCATCATAGCCTAGGCCTAACAATAAGTGCATAAATTTTCAGAAATACGTACAATTTGGCAAAGACTTTTACACGCTGCATGATGGTGTTTAAAGTGGATTGTGTATCCATTATAGGCTTTCTCAACTCACTTCAAACAAAGTAAATGAATGCATATGATTTGCAGTGCCAGCTGGGTGCTGTGGCGGGCACCTGTAGTCCCAGCTACTCGGGAGGCTGAGGCAAGAGAATCGTCTAAGCCCAGGAGTTGGAGGTTGCTGTGAGCTGTGTGATGCCACAGCACTCTACCGAGGGTCATAAAGTCAGACTCTGTCTCTAAAAAAAGAAAGAAAGAATGATTTGCAGTGCCTCTACTTGTCACCTGTCCTCAAATGTAAGCATTTATAAATGAAGAACCAGGACTTTCAAGCGGTCACTCTATGTTTACGTGTTTACTGGAGAGACGGAAGGTACAGACAATGGCCAGATTGTGTACATAGAAATACAACTCCAACCCACAACCTGCAGCAGCCAACCCAGAAAACCAGCCCGTCATCTGCAGTAAGGAGCCCAGGGAGCCTGCGAATCTCTGGAAGTCAGACCACTGTATCTAGCAACAGGTTTGGGAAGCCACAGCCACCTGTGTCAGGTGCCTCTGGAGGAGGACGCTCCCTGGTCCTCGGCTCCCATTGTCAAGAATGAGCACTGGTGCCTAGGCCATGAGGGCGTGATCACAAACAGAGCACTCACCGTCAACACGCATTTATTAGAGAACACGGCACACAAACTATACGAAAAATACAGCTCAAGAGCAAGAAGGGGTCCTCTCCAGGGTTCCTCTCCGCAAAGAGCCCGCCCCTGAGCACACGCCGTCTTTAATAGGCTAAGCTACCAAGTTTGTCCCGCCTCTTCCCTGGCAGGATTGGCTATTGCCTGCCACCACTAGAAACTTGACAGGTTGGGGTTATATAACAAACTTCTTAAAATGCACGTGTTTTCCCCAGGAATCTTCTAGAGGAACCTCAGGGAGGTGAAATTTACAAGTTTAATTACTTGGTCACGAGGGGCTCCTCACCGTCTCTTCCGACTGGAAAACAGTCCACAGTCAGTAACTTGGTTCCTATCCCTGCTCCAGCCACACAGCTCACTCCTGTCCTATCCAGCAGAGAAGCTCCCGGGCCTGGCCTCTCCTGCCCTGTCTATCAGGGAGAAAAGCTGGGGGCCGAAACCGCATGTACCCCTGTAAAACAGAAAGAGGGAAGCTGGGGGCCAAGACTGTGTGCAGCCATGACTGGCTGTGGTGGTGGCAGCAGCACTGGCCGGAGCTGCAGGCTGGTGCCGCTGCTGCTGGAGCCCCTTCTCTCACTCACTGCAGATCCCACCTCCAGGGTCGCCCCACAAGCCAACGCTGGCAAGGGAGGTGCCTTTACAGGCTGCCTGCTCTCTGGAGGCGTGGGCCTGCACTGTGTGACCCTGGCAGAAATCTGGGGCCTAACGCCCCTGCCACCATGAGCCTCAGGCAGCCAGGACTCAGTTGATAACTGACAGCTTCACTAATTTTTTGTCCCTGTTTCCAACTTGGGATTAACCAAACAAAGCTAAATAGGTCCCCAGAGCCAGTCACATAGGATGACCACTTCTAATCATCCCCCTACACTTATTTCCTGATGCCAACGTCCCCGATCAGAGCAGACCTGGAACCTTCCGCTTTATATAAAGCGTTCCCTCTGCTCTACCTACCCTTGAGTCTCTGTTCAAGTGATGCTGGCGGCCTCCCTTGAGGCAAGAAGCTCTGAATAAAAAGCTTTTGTGTGTGCTCATTTGGTCTGTCTTCGTTTGTTTTCAAAACTAGCTGGAAAAACAGGGGAAAGCCACGTCTCACAGGTCCTTGGGGAGATGCCTCTGAGCGCTTTATAAAAGGCCTTTTTGTACAAGATCCACAGCAATCCATTAATGGGTGCTGTGTGTTTGTGTTCTCAGGCTCCTGCTCATAATTCTGGGGCAGGATCCTGTGGTCTCAGTGATGGCAATTAGTGCTGGGGACAAAGGGCAATCGTCAGGGAATTTTTGAGCTTAGATATGTCATGATTTGTGCATTAAAAACATCACCCCCTCATGCCTGTAATTCTTGCAGTCTGGGAGGCTGAGGCAGGAGGATCACTTGAGCTCAGGAGTGTGAGACCAGCCTGAGCAAGATCCCGTCTCTAAAAATAGCCTGGTGTTGTGGCACATAACTTGTAGTTCCAGCTATTTGGGAGGCTGAGGGAGGAGGATCACTTGAACCCAGAAACTTGAGGCTGAAGTGAGCTATGATGAGGCCACAGCATTCTAGCATGGGTGACAGAGAGAGACCCTGTGTCAGAACAAACAAAATGTAAAAAAAAAAAAAAAGACGTCAGTCATCAGTGTGGTGGAAAATGTGAAGTGAGGAAGCAAAGGGTTCATCAACCAGTGTTTCTTTAAGAGAAAGCAAGGACCCTACCTAACAACCTATACCCAGGAGGCCTTTCCTTGTCCTGAAATGCATTCCCACTGCCCCAGGAGAGCCACATTTTCTTTTCCCAGCACAAAAGATGGCATTGTTATCTGCCCAAACAAGGAGTGGTTCTTGCATGGTCTTTGGGTAAAAATAAAGTCACTGCAGGGCATTGAGCCATAATCATGGTTATTTAATTAGCATGATAGACTCTAGCTAGGAAGCCAAGGGGCAAGTTCACAGCTGAAAAGCCCTTCTTAATTGCTGGGCTTGGAAATCCCCCCATTCCTTCAGAGGGCCTGGGGCTTACTCTTTTGACCTCCAGCATCTGGATTTGCTGGGGCTCTGGAAATGCTTCCCAGTCTGGGTGATAGGAATCCCAGGAAAAAGACTCTGGCCAGAACATTCAGCCAGAACTTTGTTAATTTCATGAAGAAAGAAAAAATGCAGGTTTCTTACTCCCGGAGCTGTTGCAAGCAAAACCCCTCAAAAAGCCCGATCTTCAAACAGGTTAATCAGATGCCCTGTGTTTGAATCCAAGCCCAGCCCTTAGTAACGGTGGGGCCCTGCCAGAGCAAGCGCCTTGGCGTCTATGCCCCTGACTTTCTCACTTGTGAGGACATGATACAAGCACCTGCCTCCCAGGGCTGCTGGGAAACAAAGCAGCTAAAGGGCTTGGCAGCATGCCCGACACGGAGCCAACTCTCAAAATTATAACACACGCTTCCTGAGTTCTGGGTGGTGCTTCTATAGTTTCCTGTAGTCAAGGTCAGTAAGTCC
>NW_003852627.1:206143-207443 GCF_000181295.1 Otolemur garnettii
CCCCTAATCACTGCCTCCCTACCCATGAAATTTTAATAATACAGGTACACTATGTATCTGTTTATGTACTGTGACCCTTTGGAGGGCCACAAACCATTTTAATATCCAAGATCTTTTTGCCCTCTCAGAACCAGATAAAATTGTATATGCATTTTTTTGTTCTTTTTCTTGACATGAGCTAAAATTCACTATGTACACATCTATATGAAAAATATACACACGTATACGGATAATGATTAGTTTTCCTTTAACTGATGGGTGTGACCATGTGAAATTTTGTTTTTCCTAGTCAGTGTAGGAACTAGTGTTGAAAGAAATAAAGCATCTCCTGATTTAAAAAATTAAAAAAACAAAGGAGAATGGGAGCTCCACCTGTTGCCTGTGCTAAGAACACATGAGCTCTAAATGAGATCCGAGTGAAACTGAGAAAAATAAGGAAGTCTACCTGTGTTTGTTTGAAAGTTCAACTTTTTACTCAAGGGATATGATATTTCCCCTCAAGGGTATGTGTTTGTGCGCATGAGACAGATGGTCGCAACAGGAAATGGTAGTGATCCGTTCTTTTTGTTTCTTACCCAGAACATCTCACAAAACAGCCAAATACACCTCTATAAAGAAGGTAAAATAATGCTAGTACTGTGAATTATTATTCTTCTCCTGCAACTGTTTTTTTTTGTTTGTTTGTTTGGTTGGTTGGTTGGTTTTTTGGTGTTGTTTTATTCTGTTTTTCGAGACAGTCTCATTCTGTTGTCCTAGGCTAGAGGGTGTGGCATCAGCTTAGCTCACAGTAACCTTAAACTCCTGGATTCAAGTGCTCCTCCTTCCTCAGCTTCCCAAGTAGCTAGGACTACAGGCACCTGTCACCATGCCACGAGGTAATTTTTCTGTTTTTGCTCTTGCTCAGGCTGGTTTTCAACGCCTGAGCTCAAATCGTCTTCCCACCTCATGCTCCCAGAATGCTAGGATTACAGGAGTGAGCCAACATGACCAGCCAAGATTAGCTTTTTTGTATGCAGGTGTGTGTGTGTTCACATGTGTGTCCAAGTGGCTGTTTAATGGATGGATGTACTTGGCATGATAAAAAGTAGGTAACCATCTTGGCACCTGTAGCACAGTGGCTATGGTGCTGGCCACATGCACCAAGGCTGGTGGATTCGAACCCAGCCCAGGCCAGCTAAACAATAATGACAACTGCAACAAAATTAGCCTGGTGTTGTGGTACGCACCTGTAGTCCCAGCTACTTGGGAGGCTGAGGCAAGAGAATCACTTAAGCCCAAGAGTTTGAGGTTGCTGTGAGCT
>NW_003852627.1:208773-210312 GCF_000181295.1 Otolemur garnettii
CCAGAATATGAGTTTTATATTATTTTTGTTAATTTTATAATGTTAAACTGTAATAAATAATTGCTGAGAAGTGATTATCGAGAACTACTTATCAAAGTTTGCCTTGTTGTCAGGCCCTGCCCTGCACCATCCTCTGCCCCGTCCCCTGCCCCGCACCCCCGCTCCGCCCCCGCTCAGCCCCCGCTCCACCCCCGCTACACCCCCCCGGCCATGTTGTCCCACCTTATAGATGTTAGAATCTGGTCACCCTAGTATGGGAAGAAGGGCATACTCAGTGGGAAGAGGAGCAGTGCCCTGGTTATGACTATGCATGGCCAGTGGTAGTGTTGACCCTTGGTTTGAGCTGTGTCTCGCAGGATGGGGTGCAGAACCCCTGGCTCTGACAACACCCACAGAAGGAGAGTGGTTGCCCGTGTGGACTGAGTTTGGCAGACAAGGCTGGTCCCTGCTGGGCCTGCAAGCAGAGGCTTAATAGGTGTGAACTGCAACCTGAGAGCAAGAGCGTGGTCTCCTGATTCCATAGAACCCTCGAGCAGTGGCTTACTGGATGTGAACCAAGCCCTGAGGGCTAGGGCATACTCCACTGCCTGGCAGGGCTGGTGAGCAGAGGCTTACCAGGTGAGGACTGAGACCTGCAGGCAGAGTGTGGTGCCCTGACTCTAACAGAGCCTGCGAACAGAGGCTTGCCAGGCAGTAGACTGAGACTGGCAGGTGGGGAGTTGTCCCCTGACTCCAACTGGTCTGGCAAGCAGAGGCCAGCTGTGTGTGGACTGAGACCAGAGGGCAGGCCCAGTGCTCTGACTCCAACAGCCTGAAACAGAGGTTTGCCAGGCAGTGGACTGAGACTGGCAAGAGGGGGTGTGGTCCCTGACTCCAACTGGTTTGGCAGGCACTACTCCAGACCCTACTCCAGAGGCTAGCTGTGTGTGGCCTGAGACCAGTAGGCAGGGGCATTACCCCTGACAACAGCTGGGCCTGTGAGCAGAGAAGCAGACAATAGTGTGAACTGAGTCTAGCAGGTGGGAGTGTGGATCCCTGGCTCCAATTGTGCTTTGAATCCCTTTGCTTTGAATTGTCCTTGAATACCTCTCTGTTGGGCAGGGTTTGCACTGCCAGAGACAATTTGGTTGGAACCTGTGTCTGGGGCTGTCTACTCTGGAACATTCTGAGGTTGACCTTTGAAGTTCTGTAGTGGAAAAGAACTGAAGGATGGGGGCTGGGCACCACAGCTGTTTGTATCTCTTCAGTCAAGATTTAAATCTAATAGGGTGGTTTCTTAGGATAGGGTAGAGGTTGGCTGATACCAGATGAGCACTGAGACCTGTAGGTGGAGTGTGGTGCCACAAACAAAAAAGCATGATATCAAAACAGAGCTAGACAGCTTGGCCCCTGTGGCTCAAGTGGTTAAGGCACCAGCCACATACACCTAAGGTCACGGGTTCAAATCCAGCCCCGGCGCGCCAAACAACAATGGCGGCTGCAACCAAAAAATAGCCAGGTGTTGTGGCAGGTGCCTGTGGTCCCAGCTACTTGGGAGGC
>NW_003852627.1:210332-218700 GCF_000181295.1 Otolemur garnettii
GAGGTACTGGAGAATAAAATTGCTCTAGAGGACATCATGGAGACAATTCACAAAAACAACGTAGGGTAGTTGAAAGTACTGAGTCTAGGCTCGGTGCCTGTGGCTCAAGTGGCTAAGGTGCCAGCCATATACACCTAAGGTGGCGGGTTCGAATCCAGCCCGGGCCTGCCAAACAACAATGACGGCTGCAACCAAAAAATAGCCGGGCGCTGTGGTCCCAGGTACTTGGGAGGCTGAGGCAGGAGACTCGCTTGAGCCCAGGAGTTGGAGGTTGCTGTGAGCTATGATGTCACGGCACTCTACCCAGGGTGACAGCTTGAGGCTCTGTCTCAAAAAAAAAACAAAAAAACAAAAAAACATAGCTAGCCTGCACTATCTCACCAAGTAGGTCCTCAGAGTCTCCAGGCAAAACTCTGAAAGAGGCCTTTTTAAGGTTGTAGGAGATAAGCCACAATTACAAACCATAGACCTTTGGTAAGCCCTACTTACCAAAATCCCTGGGAACCCCAATTCAATCACCCTACCAGTTCTAATAATCAAACAGTAGAAAATAAACATGGTGTGGACTCAACAGAAGAACTCTGGCAACATGAATAACCAGAATAGATCACCCCCCACCAAGAAATGACAAAGGAAATACAACTGAAGATGCCATGCATACACAAATGGCAGCAATGTCAGAAACTGAATTCAGAATAGGGATTGCAAATAAGATAAATAGAATAGAAGAAAAGATGGAAATTGAATTCCAAAGAGTAGTTCTAAAGTTGTCTCAAGTCACCCAAGATATGGACACAATGAGAAAAGAGATAGCAGAGCTCAAGGAAATGAAAAAGTTAGTTGAGGAGCTCCAAAATACAGTGGAATCCCTCACTAATAGAGTTGACTAGGCAGAAGAAAGGATCTCTGAAACTGAGGACAAAGCTTTTGAACATTAGCAAACACTCAATGAGGTAGACAAATGGAAAGCAAAAACTGATCATTCCCTGAGAGAGTTGTGGGATCACTCCAAAAGAGCAAATATTCATCTTATAGGAATTCCCAAAAGAGAAGAGGATGGTCCTCAAGGTACAGATGCTCTATTCCAGAAGATTTTGGAGGACAATTTCCCAAACATTGCAAGAGATTCAGAACTTCAGATAGCAGACAGTTTCAGAACCCCAGCAAGATTCAATCCAAATAAAGCATCTTCTAGACATATTGTGATTAACTTTGCCAAAGTTAAGATGAAGGAGAAAATTCTGCAAGCAGCCAGATGTAAGAAAAGCATCACCTACAAAGGGAGAAATATCAGAATAACTGCAGATCCCTCAGCCAAAACATTTCAAGCCAGAAGAAGATGGTCATCAACATTCAATCTCTTAAAACAAAACAACTTCCAGACCAGGATCCTCTATCCAGCTAAATTTAGTTTCATTTGCGATGGAGAAATCAAATACTTTAATGACATAGACTTGTTGAAGATCTTTGCCATAACTAAACCAGCTCTCCTGGATATTCTCAGACCCATCCTCCACAACAATCAGTGCAATGCTCCACCTGCAAAGTAAACTCACCCAGAAATTTTTTGAACAAAACCCAACTTCCATAGTGGTGAAAGGATTAAAAATGTCCACTGGACATCCAAAACCATGCCACCCAAAACACAACCAGGCTTATCAATTCTCTCAATTAATGTGAATGGTTTAAATTGTCCTCTAAAAAGGCACAGACCAGACATCTGCTGTATTCAAGAATCTCATCTTACCTTAAAGGATAAAAATAGACTCAGGGTGAAAGGATGGACTTGTATAATACAGGCAAATGGAAACCAGAAAAAAGCAGGGGTTGCAATTTTAGTAGCAGATACAATTGGCTTTAACAAACAAAGATAAAAAAAAGATAAGGAAGGTCACTACATATTTGTCAAGGGAAACACCCAACATGAAGAGATTTCGATAATGAACATTTATGCACCTTACCAGAATGCTCCTCAATTCACAAAGCAGACCCTAATGGATATGAACAACTTGATATCTTCCTACACTATAAGAGTTGGAGATTTTAACACCACTTTGACAGTTTTGGATAGATCCTCCAAGAAGAAACTAAACAAAGAAATATTAGACTTAAACCTGACCCTAGAACAAATGGACTTTACAGACCTCTACAAAATATTTCACCTTAATAAAACTGAATATACATTCTTCTCATCAGCCCACGGTTCATCCTCCAAAATAGATCATATCCTAGGACACAAGTCTAACCTCAGCAAATTTTTTTTCTTTTTTTTTTTTTATTAAATGATAGCTGTGTACATTAATGCAATCATGGGGTACAGTATGGTGTTTTCATATACAATTTGAAATATTTTCATCAATCTGATTAACATAACCTTCATGTTATTTTCTTAGTTATAATATTAAGACATTTATATTCTACTTTTAGAAAGATTCACTTGTACCCTTATAAGATAAACCATAGAGGTGATCCCACCAATCACCCTCCCTCCATCCATCCATCTCCCTCCCCTCCACTCCCCCTCCCCCACCCCATATTCTTAAGCTATAATTAGGTTAATTAGTTACTAAAGTTAGAAACTATAATTATTTTCATAATAGGGGTGAGTACATTGGATACTTTTTCTTCCATTATTGAGGTACTTTTCTAAGAAGAACATTTTCCAGCTCCATCCATGTAAAACATTAAGGAGGTAAAGTCTCCATCTTCCTTTAGGGCTGCATCATATTCCATGGTGTATGTATACCACAATTTATTGATCCACTCATGGTCAATGGGCACTTGGGCTTCTTCCATGACCTAGCAATTATGAATTTGGCTGCAATAAACATTCTGATACAAATATCTTTGTTGTAATTCAATTTTTGGTCTTCTGGATATATACCTAATAAAGGAATTGCAGGATCAAATGGCAGGTCTATTTTTAGTTCTCTCAGTGTTCTCCAGATGTCTTTTCAAAGGAACGAATTAATTTGCATTCCCATTAGCAGTGTAGAAGTGTTCCCTTTTCTCCACATCCACGCCAGCATGTCTGGTTCTGGGATTTTGTGATATGGGCTAATCTTACTGGGGTTAGGTGGTACCTCAAAGCAGTTTTGATTTGCATTTCTCTGATGATTAAGGATGGAGAACATTTTTTCATATATCTGTAGGCCAGGTACCTATCTTCTTTAGAGAAATTTCTTTTTAAGTCCCTTGCCCACCCTAAGATGGGATCACTTGTTTTTTTCTTGCTAATACATTTGAGTTCTCTATGGATTCTGGTTATTAAACCTTTGTCGGAGACATAACCTGCAAATATCTTCTCCCATTCTGAGGGCTGTCTACTTGGTTTACTTACTGTGTTCTTGGCTGTGAAGAAGATTTTTAGTTTGATCAGGTCCCAATAGTGTATTTTTGATATTTTGAAATATTTTCATCAATCTGACCAAAAATCATTTTACAACAAAGACATTCTCACCAGAATGTTTATTGCAGCCCAATTCATAATAGCCAAGACATGGAAACAGCCCAAGTGCCCATTGGCCCATGAATGGATTAACAAATTATGGTACATGTACACCATGGAATACTATACAGCCGTAAAAAAAAAAAAAGACGGAGACTTCACATCTTTTATGTCTACCTGGATGGAGCTGGAACATATTCTTCTTAGTAAAGTATCCCAAGAATGGAGGGAAAAGTATCCAATGTACTCAATACTACTATGAAATCAATATATAACCACCTACACACTCATACTAATGGCAAAACATAACTGTAGTCCAGAAAGTAGAAGGGAAGAGGAGAGAGAGGGGAGGAGGGGGGGACATGGGAGGAGGGAGGATATTCGGAAGGACCTCACCTAATATGCATGATGCAACGGTACATTTCAAAACTATTTAAGAAATGAGTATAATTGTGATGGATGTGTTACTTGGTTCAATGTAAACATTTCACATTGTATATTAAATCATTACCCTGAACCCCATAAATGCATCAATGTACAAAGTTATAATTTAATAAAAATAATTATTTTTTAAAAAAAGAAAAAGTCAAGGCCAACTTAGATGAGAATTGCATAAGAAAATGAAACTGGAGAATCTCACAAATAATCTCTTGGCACCAAACCCAGCTTCCTGGCAACCAAAGCAAAGAGAAAAACTTCATTGGCAACAAGATTCCTGATAACTTTGGATTAAAACACACTAAAAGTTGACACGTGGCATTGCCTTTCCATACCTAAGGCATAGCACAAATTCATCTTCTCAAGAACTCTGACAGAGACTGGGTATAGTAGCTCACACCTGTAATCCTAGCAGTCTGCGTGGCCAAGGTGGGAGGATTGCTTGAGCTCAGGAGTTCAAGACCAGTCTGAACAAAAGCAAGACCCTGTTTCTACTACTAATAGAAACATTGGCCAGTTGTCGTAGCAGGTGCCTATAGTTCCAGCTACTCAGGAAGCTGAGGCAAGAGGATGACTTGAGCCGAAAAGTGTGAGGTTGCTGTGAGCTGTGATGCCACCACACTCTACCAAGGGCAACAAAGTGAGACTCTGTCTCAATAATCAAATATATACAGTGTATATAATGTATATAGTATACATATAAAATATATAAATATATATAGTATATATATTGTGTATTATATATATTTATAAACTATATAAAAATACATATACACTCTACTGAGGACAACAAAGTGAGATTCTGTCCCCCAAAAAGTAAATAAATAAATAAATAAACAAAACTCCCATAAACTAGCACTACCGATACTATGGAAACATCTAAAACAGTGCCTCAAAATCAAATTTAGCAGTGAGTTCCTCAGGGGTGTTTTACTGAACCTTTGCATTGAAGCTCATGTACCATTCAGTGAAAACAACAGACAAAATTGTGCAAAGGCTGATAACCACTCAAAGATCTTTCATCGGGTGATCAGATTAGTGAACTGTTCTGCATCTGTACGGTGGAATACCACTCAGCCATGGTAAAGAACAGACCACTGGTACACACGCAGGGCGGATGGATCTCAAAGGCACCATGTTAAGCGAAGAAAAGCCAGTCTCATAAAGTCACATACTGTGTGATTCCATTTACATCAGATTCTCAAAATAACAGAACTCCAGAGATGGAAGATGCTGGTCACCAGGGGTCCAGCCTGACTATCCAAGGGTAGCCCGAGGGAGCTCCTTCAAGGTGACAGGAAAGTTCTATGTCTCAGTCATGGTGGTATTACCAGCCACAGGTCACCTGAATGGGCATCTCATGCAGAGCGCTGCCTGCCAGACCAAGCCTACGGGCCAATGTCTGGAGATGGTTCATTCCCTTCCAAGGCCTGCTGTCCACTGTCAGAGAGAAGCTGGGGACCTGGACCTTACTGATACCGGAGTTTCAGGTTCTTGGCCTTGGGGATTCGAAGAATGAATCCATGGACCACAGGATCAGTGGTAAGGCAGGGTTAATTCACAGAAAGGAAAATTACAACTACAAAATCCAAACCTCCTAAGAGAGAGAACCCAGGAGGAGAACCAGCTCTCCTGCTCCCTCTTAGAGTTCTATCCTCGGGCTCTCTGCTCAGGGGGTTATATAGCCACAGGGGAGTGTTGTTTTGCTGGAACTCAATGTTGACTTTTAGGGCGTGGGTCTTCCTCAGTTAGAGCCAGTTGTCCAATCAGCAGCAAGGTGCCCAAAACTCTCAGGCCCTGGAAACTCACAGGAGGAGACAGCAAGGACCCATCCATGAAACTGATCAGCCAGAAGTGGGGGTTGGGGGGGGTGGAGGGAGGAGACAGCAAGGTGCCAGCATCTCCCCCGGCAAGTGTCCAACCCTTCCAGCAAGCTGGCTCCTCCGACCCCAGCAGCATCAACAGTGCCAGGGCTAAGGTGGCAGGTCGTGACAGCAGGTCGTGGGGGCCACCTGTTCTGTGTCATTACGGTACTGATCAAGGACCCAGGGCACTCTGCACCCAGTCAAGTGTTCACTAACTATAGATTTAGTCTGTAATAAAAATGCTTCGAGGATATAACCACTTTAAGATAGGAAGATATTGTGCAACTTTGTAACCTCTGAGGGGGAACATGTCTGTGTGTACTCTGCTGAGTAATAACACCGCTGACGTGCACTTGCACTGCGAGAATAAAAAGTAACACGGGGAAAGAGCAGGCAGAACAGCTCTTCCAGGCGACATCCCCACTGCTGTCTGGAATAGCTGGCTTTTCTGTGAATAAAAGTGAAACTCTTAATCTCTCATCCATGTCTTCATTGATTGCCTTGGGTGACAAAGAGACAGAGTCTTTGGTCCAGCAACAGCGGTGGTTCCAAGAATCTATCCATGGCAGAATTTCTGCAAAACAGTACACACACGTGTGCACACACAAAGATAAGATCTGTAGTTTAATTAGCAATATTATGATGTAGATTTCCTGGCTTTGATTTTGCAAACTGTAGTTATATGGGATGTCACCCTTGGGTTCATAGGACTTTATATACTGTATTTACCACTTCCTGTGAGCCTAGGAAAGCTTGTTGAAAGATTGTTTCAAAATAAAGAGGAAAGAAAGAGACAACAGCTGTTCTCTGTGGTCCTACCAATTCCTGAGTTCTCTCACTCAGGGACTCCTGCCCCGGCCCCCAAGGTAAAGCCGCGCTGTCTCAGCACAACCCCACCCTACCCCTCAGCCTTGACTTACAGGCTTAAGCAGCTCCCAGGGCCCACCAAGCTGTGATTCTGAAGTTCCCTTTGATCACTCACTTTAAGTCTCTTACCACTTAGGCTGCCTGAATTTAAACTCTCCCTGAGTGATCTCTATCCTTTTATCCAGGTCCTTTGATGGCTTGGTTCTGGTCACTTGCTAATCCAGCCAAGGTTCTTGCTTCCTGCCAGGTTTTTCTCTGCTTTCTCATCCTTCCCTTTGTTGCTGGCCCTTTGCTTGGCTGAGAGGCCAGGATGGAAATTCCACTAGGGAGCAAGCTCACAGGAGTGCTGACCATTGCCAGTGCATCCCTCCGTTCTAAGAAACACGAAGCTGGCCCTGGAGCAGCAGCTCAGAGATCATGCTTGCCAGACCAAGAATCAAAACCTGCGCTTTAATGGGTATTGTTTTGTGTGACTTTGAAATCGGACTTCTGGAAAATCTGGCAACAGGTGGTCCCTGTGGGTATCCGTGGCCAGAGAACTCTTTCAAGAAGGAAAAGGTCTATACAGTTCAAAGAATCAGGATGTGAGGATTCAAGTACCTCATCTTTTTAACCAACAAGTCTCTTCCTCTGCTTGAGAGACAAACTACTGTCCTCTTCATCTCCCAGGCATGCTGCAAACATCTGATTCAATGACAGCGAGGATGAGACCAGCAAGTAAATTGGCAGATAAAGTATCGGTGCCCCATCTCCTCGTCCTCCTCCTCCAAGAGCCCTTTCTGGGCTGCTTCAGTTGCCATTCTGCCAACATAATCTGCCCTGCGCTGGCCACCCTCTTCCCCCTTGGGACATGGTTTTTGCCATCAATCCACTTGATTTTAGGTTCACTCCATGCTTGAAAATAGGAAATTGAGTAGATTCTGGCCGCCAGCCTGAAAACCATCAGAGGGCACCAATGAACGAGAACCAACTGTCCAGAAGGGGCCAGGGGATTCTGGAATTTCTTGAACATCCCTTGAGCCCTATGTAGGGCTGGATTTCCCCAGCAGCAGACTTTGAGCCCAAGATTTGAGCCCAAGAAGTTTATTTGGGAGGCGGTTTGGGGAAGCTCCAGGTGGGAAGCAGAGATGTGAGATGCCGGGCTCTACAGAGGGAGACAGAGCTCAGAGGTACTGGGCACCTCGGGGGAATCATACATGTGCACCTAGTGTTGACCCACCTGAAGACAAAGGGAAATGGGGCACCTACTAGCCCCCTGGTGGGTCAAGAGCTGCTCCCAAGGGTGCTAATTTTCTAGCACTTCCCGGCCTGCCTAGGTATCAGCCAACAGACTGAGAGTCCAGGGAACCCTCTCAGATGCTTGGGGTAGAAAGGGGAGATGGTGAGGCCTGCTGCAAACACAACATACCACAGCCTGACTGTCCCATTTATCCAGCACTGCCCCACAAACCACCTCAAAACCAGACGTCTTAACACGATGACCACATTTAGTTTGCCAACAAATCTATAAGTAGGCAGAGTTTGGTGCACAGATGGTCTCTAGCCCACCCCATGCAGCTGACGCAGCTTGGAGGACATTTTCAGATTCCACCTGCTGAGCCATGTGTCCCCACCTGGAGGGGGCACCTCTTGCTAATTCACACAGGGGGCCGTATGAGCTAGTGGTGACCGTGTTTATATAAGCATATATACTTTAGTGAAACTTCAAGGGATCCAGCAAGGAGTCTAGAATCATCTTTTTTTTTTTTTT
>NW_003852627.1:219006-222140 GCF_000181295.1 Otolemur garnettii
CACACGGCCTCCCCATGGACTGCTCGGGCTGGAACACCCGCACACGGCCTCCCCATGGACTGCTCAGGCTGGAACACCTGCACATGGCCTCCCCATGGACTGCTCGGGCTGGAACACTCGTACATGGCCTCCCCCATGGACTGCTCAGGCTTCCTCACAGTGTGGTGGTTCTGTTCCAAGAGGAAGTTTTGAGAAAAAGAGAGCGAGAACCAGGCAGAAGCTGTATTGCCTCTTATGAGCTAGCCTCAGAGGCCATGCAGTGATATTTTGCACCTCATAGTAGTTAGAAGCAAATCTCTAAGGCCAGCCCATAGTTATAAGAAATTACACTCCACCTTTTCACAGGAAGAGTGTCAGAGACATGAAGACATGTTTCAAAACAACCACACTGTATGTTTCAATTAAATTGTACCAATATATTAACATTTCCTCTGAGCTAGGTACTTTGCTAGATAGCAGAGAAGCAGAAAGGCAATGCATTTGGAAAGAGATTTAAAGAACAACTTTAGGGGCAAAGTGCCCTACCTTATCCTGATCATGATTGCATAATTTGCATGAACATGAACCTTTGATTAATACCTATTCTCTGAAAAGATTCAGAAATGCTTATGTTATTCATGAATGGAACTGTGCATAGGGCCACCACATATGGTTGGGCAGGTCGGGCACTGCCCATGGGCATCTGTCTCCCAGGGGCTAAGGGAGGGATGAACTCTGATGCACCTGCTCTCAGACTGTGTACTCTGCACGAGGCTGGTTTGCAAAAGGACATTTTCTGGTTCCAACTGCTAAGCCATGTGCCCCTACCTGGAGGGGGCACCTTTTGCTAATTTACACAGGAGTGCCATATGGCCTAGCAGTTTATATAAGCAGATACTTCAGTAAAACTTAAAGATAGGTTTGAGGATGGAAGGGGACCACACAGCTGCTAGAAGAATAAAGAAAACTTGTCATCTAGTTACCTAACTCAATGTGTATGTGTTTTTATTTCTAGAATAATTTAGTGGATGTAAAGACCAGAAAGAAATACATCAAAATATAGGCATTACCATGAGTGGTGGAATTATAGATTTTTAATCTTTCTTTTGCTTACATAAACTTTCTTCAATGAGCATATCCATAGAGTGCCAAAATACATGTGCATATTTTAAGAAATTAAAAAAAGTATTAAAATTGTAGTAGTCAAGTCACGTTTTATTTCTGTAACTATAAGGAATACAAGGTACAATGTACAAGATAACAAACTTTCCCGGTAAACACTGTGTATTACAATTATAATACAGTTTTTGTGTATACATTTTTTGGCACCTGCTGTATTATCATGAAGAAAAAATAATAATACAATTATTATATTAAAAAGTAATAATATACTGGGTGGCCATAAAGTTTGTACACTATTTTAAATTGCACACAAACTTCATGGCCACCTATATTGTTAAAGTTCTCTGAAGCAACCTGCTAAGCTGAATCCGTCAAGCTGCCCAGGGTATAGGGCAGAAAACTGCCCCTGAGCTGGGATTTGGCCTAGTTCTGATATTTATTAGCTTGATCTGTGAAACTGAACATATTATTTCTTTCTCTGTGTCTCAGTTTCTTCATCTGTGAGTGGGTAACCCACATCCCTTGCCCTGGATGAAAGGCTCCAGACAGATCTCAGAACTGAACTTGATTTGGAACCCTAAGACGTTGCAGAAATAGGAAGGGGATTTTCAACCCAAACACAGCAAGAAAAGGGGGAGGATCCAGCAAAGATGAGCCAGAACTAGGCTGCCGCCCACCCAGGCGCCCAATTTAAGGGAGTGTCCCAAAACTCAGCCTGCAGATAAATATGTACTAAAATGCTTTGTTAGAAATCAAAGAATGCCCCCCCAATCTGTGATGAGTGGAATATTAAACATTTTTAAATAAAGATGGGACCTGATTCTGCATGTCCGCAACACTGACTCACCCTTCTTACCCTGAGGCCTGGGCTCAGCACAGGGGTAAATGGATTTTCATGGCCTGAGTTCAAGGCCATTCTATGGGTTTGGCGGTCAAGCCTGGACTGGGACACAAACCTCGGGGCCTTTAACCAGGAGTTCCTTCCGTCACACTGAGGGGTCACGGGCTGGGGAGAAGGTCCTCAGGGTTTTCTCGCATGTGTCTCCTGGACTCCGCTGTGAACACACACATCGCCCATCTGTGCCATCAGACTGTTTTCTCCCAGGAAAGCAGGGAGGTACAGGCAACCCCCTGAACTCTGCCCTGTCTGCCCCCCTTTCCCCACATTTTGGGCTCTTGGTATCAGTGCCTAAGACTTGGTCCTAGGAATCCTTCCTCCGGACAATAAGGGTGTGCTGGAGAGGGCTTCTGTCCTTTGATTTTTCCCCTTCATTGAAAGCCTGGGCCCTGCCAACAGCTATGGTGACGTGGTATCAAGAAGAGACCCACAGCTGGCTGAGAAAGGGTCTCCATCTCCATCTCTCATTCTAGCCCTTGTCACATTTGGAATTACGTGTACTACCCCTGATTGATATCTGTGTCCCCCAGCCCAACCATGCTTTCTGAGGGGGGTGGGGGGGTCTGCTCCACCCCCAGGGTCTGGCATAGTGTCTGCTCATGCAGCGTCTTCCACAAATATTGGCTGAATGTAAGAAGGACAGAGTTAGTCAAGCACATGGAGTGAGGGCTTAATTCTGAACGGCCTGGAAAGGAGCCCAACAACAACAACAACAGCAATAATAATGGCAGCCAACACCGATTCAGCATTTACCAATGAGAAGCTCCACTGCAAGCACCTTGCACGCTTTGACCCATGTTGTTACCTCCACGACCCTGACGGTAGGTGCTGATGCTAGTGGACGCCTTACGAATGTGGAAGTGCTTAAGCAACCCGCCCAGGGCACCCCAGTGGGGCATGTGACCGCCCAGGGCACCCCAGTGGGGCATGTGACCATCCAGGGCACCCCAGTGAGGCATGTGACAGCCCAGGGCACCCCAGTGGGGCATGTGACCGTCCACACAGCCTGTGCCCTAAGCCCCATGCTCCACAGCACTCCTTTAAAAGTGAAAGTGGAAAAGTGGGGCTCATGGACCTCTAGGGCTTTCCCTGGTGCGTCTGACCAAGGGTAGTTGCGCCCCCCTGGGGACACCTG
>NW_003852627.1:222593-225976 GCF_000181295.1 Otolemur garnettii
GCCCCCAGCATCTCAAGCTCCATCCTCCAAGATGAACTCATTATTATCTGCTCCCCATCCCCAACACCGCCAGTCCGCCCGTCTGGCGGCATTTCCCAGCTCTATAAATCACAATCCAACCACACTCATTTCATCCGGGAACCTGGTCCCTTCTTCTTACATCAGTCACTCAGCAGGTCCAGCAATTCTACCTCACAAGTGCCGAGTCTACAGTCCTCGCTCCTTCCCGCCATCTCTGCCCACACACAGCAGCCTCTCACTGGCCTTTATCCAGACACCCCTGCAGCCCGGGGATAGGCAGAGATTCTTCTAGAACACAAATGAGTCACCTCCTCCACAGCACCCCCCACTTTTCCTTTTGAGTTGGTGAAAATGTTCTGGAACTAGACAGTCCTAAATGTGTGACATACCCCTGAGCTGTGCACTTTAAAGTGGTTTAAAGGTGGATTTTATGCTGTGTTATTTTAACACAGGTTTTTTAAAACCTCCACATTGATCTGAATTATCCTGCCAGTGGCCTTCAATGATGTGGGCCCTGCCCACCACTCCAGCCTCTTTTCTTGCTAGGGACTCAAATAAATCATTGTATTTTTCTGAGGCCCAGGGCTAAGGGTGGCTGAGATCCTGGAGGTAGAAACAGTGAGACTTGAGAAAGCAGTCTCCTCCTGGAGAGGGGGCAGGCTGCACTTTCCACAGGCAGCTCCGATGCCATCTCCTGTCCCTCACCACACCCCTATTATAATGTGAATTGGATAGTCCTCCGGGGAGGTTGGGGTTTATGTCCCCTCCCTGTGAATCAGGACCAGCTTGTGATCACGGCAGCAGGGATGCTGTACAATTCCAAAGCTAGGCCACAAAAGGCAATGAAACTTCTGCCTTGTCCATTGAAGGACTCACCCGGGAACCCTGAGCTGCCGTATAGGCCTCTAACAGCCTGATGCTGCCATATTGTGAGGAAGCCCAGTGCAGCCACTGAAGAGACCACAAGGAGAGACCTGGAGATGACAAGGAGAGGAACACTCAGCCCGCTGACCCTGCAGTACTCTGCCCACTGCTGTTCCAGTTCCAGCCACTGCCTGTGACACATCAAATCAGAGCCCCCCAGCTGAGCCCTTCCAGAATCTCTGACTGTCAAAGGCCACAAGCAGCAGGCAATGGTCATTGCTGGTTCAACCCACTACATTTTGGGTGATTTGTTGTGCAGCAGCAAAGAAGACAGCCAGGTGTGGCTCTCAAGAACCCAGGCGCTGGTCGGAACACAGGTCCATTTCTAAGACCCATCCTGCCTGGGGCATGAATTTGGGTGATTATTTCCCCCTTACCAAGCCTCAGTTTCCTCATTGTGTTAAAGATAATAGCAGCACCTGCTTCTCAGACATCGTGAGAAGACGGAAGAAGATAAAGTGTAAGCAGCCTGTGACGCCTGCTTAGCAATGTTTGCTGTTCTTAGTACTTTGAGCCTTAAAATAAGCTTGTGTTATGGTGATTGTAGAAATTTCCTAGGGCTGCCCTAATGATTTGTCACCAATGAGGTGGCTTAAAACAATAGAAATTTATTCTTGCACAGTTCTGGAGGCCAAAATTTCAAAATCAAGGTGAGCCATGCTCCCTCCGAAGACTCCCTTGAAGGGTTCTTTTTCCTCTTCCAGCGCCTGGTGGTGACCAGTATTCCTTGGCTTGTGGAAGCCTCACTCCAGTCTGTGTACCTGTCTTCCCGTGGCTGTCCCCTCTCTGTGTCTCTCTCTACATCTTCACCTGGGCTCCTTATAAAGGCACCAAAAGGCCTCATTGGATTTAGGCCACCCTATCCAGTATGACTTGTCCTAATGACAGCAACCACATCTATAAATAAAGTCACAGGTACCAGAGTTACCGTTTCAGTTTCAGGCTATCTTTTGAGAGGACACACTTGAACCCATGACAGTTCCTTTTCTAAGAAAGCAGTCACAGGAACCCCCAGTATGCTGCCCCTCCTACTGGAGGCTGGTCAGTAAAAGATGGAAGAACAGATGAGAGGATAATTCCACCCCACACTGACACCAGCAGGTTCCACAGGTCAAGTCAGGACCAAAGTCCCAGGTGTGGAGAAAAACCAATGGCTGCTCCAGGCGCTGCAGGTGAGTCATCAATGACCTCTCCAGCTCCCTCAGGCCGCTCCTTTCAGGTGGGACCCAACAATCCAACCAGAGGGAGCAAACCCCACAAAGGAGTGAGGTGGGAGGGATGGCGGGGAAGAGTCTGTCTCCATTCATCAATATTTTATTAGTTATCAAATGGTTGTTCCTCTTCTGGGGCTCTGAGCACACCATTAAATTAAGCATTTCTAATTGAGGAAATAGAAATGAATATGGAACAAATGTCCTCATTCTTACAGAAGCCCCAGGCTGTCCTCACAACGAGCAGGTGGCGTGCATGACATGGAGATACTGCTGGCGAAAGAGCCTCAAGGGATGACACCCGGGCATCCCCGCCCCAGACCTCACTGACCTTGTCCATCAGTGGGAATGAGGGAGGATGCCCTCTCCTTGCAGGACAGCACAAGGGTGAGATGGGGACTCAGACTTGCCCTGGGAACTCTGCCCTGTTATTCTGCGTGCTAAGGAAGGCTCACGCATGGTGGCTCTTACTACACGGGGTTCCCTGGGGGCTTCTAGAAAAGGCCAGCACAGATGACCAGGAAGGACTTGTGACCGAGCTCAGGGGAGAGGCTTCCTAGAGATCCTGGAAGGCAGTGATGGCCACAAGCTGGGACCTCTGAATGCTGGTGAAGTAGCATGATTTAGAGGGCCCCTGTCTGTCCTCCCTGGCCATCTGTCCATCCTCCTGTACAGATGAGAAACACAGACAGGCTCAAGTGGGAGGGAACTGCCCCCAGTCACCCCTCAGGGAAGCAGAAGAGCCAAGTCTGGGGGGTACTCGGCTGCCCAACCCCACCCCCAGGCTCCCACCCCGCTTTGAAACGTCTCTTTTCTTTCTCATCTCTCAGCCAGCACCCTCCATACACAAGATTGCAGTGGGGGACTCTGGCCACCCTTGGACAGCAAGACCAAGTTGTGCCACTACCCTGAGCAAGACAGTCACATCCACATCCGGGACCCCATCCACTAACACATCCACAACCGGACCCCAGAACAGCCTGTGTCCTGCTCACTGCTGCGTTGCCGGTACCCAGCCGAGGACTGGGCATGTGAAAGCCTCCAGGAGACATTTGTGGGATTGAATCCAATGGGGAGGGCTTGGGGAGGTAGACGGGGCAGGGAACATGGGCCCACTTTACATCCAATAAGACTGAGGCCCAGGAACGTCCCCAAAGCCACACAGTTGAGCTGGAATCACAAGAACAAGAAGTTCAAATAACCAGGCATTGTGGCGGGTGCCTGCAG
>NW_003852627.1:226659-228359 GCF_000181295.1 Otolemur garnettii
CATGATGCCAGCTGCTGCTCCAGGCCAGCCCCTGCTTCAGGCCAGGCCCTGACCACCCAGGATTCACACCTGCCACCAGAGACCCAGGGTCCCGCCATGCTGGCCCTGAGCACCATCTTTGACCCCAGCGCCAGCAGCAAGCCCACCCCGAGGGTCTGCACAGGCCCCCTGTCCGTCCCCAGCCCTGCTGGCTCTCAGGGTCTCTTCCACGGCCTCGTTTCTTTCCACCTCTGGTTGTCACCACCCATTTCTCTCTCTCTCTCTCACTGGTCTCTGTCTCAGACTCCATCCCTCTCTTTCTACCTTTTTCCAAGCCTCCTGCAGCCTCTTTGTCCCCCTCTTGTCACTTCTGTTCTCTCTTCTCTCTGAAGCTCTCTCCTCCCTTCTCTGTGATCCCTCCACAGCCCCCACCACCCCCATCTTCCCAGGCACATTCTCACTGTATTTCTCCAGGTCTTCCCAGGCCTCTGTCTCTCATTTTCCTCTGTGTGTGCCGTCCCCACCTCATTCTCTCTCACTCTCCCTGTCTCCCTGCTCCCCATCCTGCACCCCACCCTCCATGTGCTCCAGAGGGACCCTCCCTCATAAATATTTGAAATACCAGAGTCTGTTGTTGGACAAGGTGGGTTTGTGAGACTGCCTCCCCCCTTCACAGAGGCCTAACATCATCAGTGTCCCAGCTCTCCGGTGTCAGGTGCCGGGAAAATGACAAGTGGAAATCACTGAGACGAGAAGCACAGACCACGATTGCTCCCCCTTTTTATTATAAATTAAATCTGTGCCGTTTTCTCTCTTGGGAGGCAGGGAGCAGCCCAGGATGGCACCGGGAGGGAAGATGGGTGAGGGGGCTGACCCCAGGGCTCTTGCCTTCAGCCTGTCCCAGAGCAAGCCCTGCCCCTCTGTGGGCCTTGGGCTCCTGTGTGCCAGGCGGGGTGGCAGAGCCTGCTTTTCGAGCCCCTGGGGACCCCCCACTGTGTCAGGGATCCTGCATCAGCCCAGGGGCTCAGCTCCACGGTGGGGGCGTAGGTGAGTACTGGGGGCTGAGGCTGGTCTTCACTCTGCTCCCCACGGTCCAGCCCCAAGGAGAGACAGCCCCATCACACCCATGGCCCTAAGGCAGGGCCAGAGAGACAGCGGGGAGCCAGCGAAGCAAGGTCAGAGGGAAAGTGACCAGTCTCTCAAGTGGGAGGGGGCATTATGTTCACTGCACTAGTCACACCCCACACGCTCCACCCTGCCCCTTCTCTACTTGGTCATGGAGCTTCTTACTGGTCATTATCTGTCTCACACATGCACACACTTACATACACACCCCAGAGTGTCAGCTTCACAAGGCAGATTTTTTTTTTTTTGTCATTTTTGTTCACTGCTAAATCCTGGATACTTCAAATAGCACTTGGTACATCAGGCACCGATGTGTTGAGTGGAAGAGAAGATAAGGACATGAATGAGTGAGTGTATGAATGAACGAGTGATTGAGTGACTGTGGGGTTATAGGAATGAGTGAGTGAATGAATAACTATATGAATGTATGAATGAATGGAATGAGTGAGTGAATGAATGAGTGAGCGAATATGTCAATGAATGAGTGAGTGAATAACTATAATGAATGAATAGTGACTAGAATGAATGCATGACATGAATGGTGACTAGAATGAGTGAATGAATGAATAATGACTAGAATGAATGCATGACATGAA
>NW_003852627.1:228753-230339 GCF_000181295.1 Otolemur garnettii
ATGAATGACTAGTGAATATGTGAATGAGTGAGTGAACAAATGAGCAGAGCGATTGAATGAGCAAATAAGTGAGCAAGTGTGTGTGAGTGAATGAGTGAGTGACAGAACGAATAAGTGAGTAACTGAATGAGTGAGTTGACTGTGTGGATGAGCAACCGTGAGTGAGTGAGCGAACGCGTGGGTAATGTACTGGTGAATGGATAGATGATGAGTGAGTGAATTAATGAAAAACATATAAATGAATAAATGGGTGAGTGGGTGAACAAATGGCACTTCCTGGCCAGGTGGGGCACCCTCACACCCTCTCTGAGGCCAGCTATGCCCAGGGGTGCAGGCAGGTCTGGGCCTAAAGACTGGACTCCAGGCTGAGCTGAGCCTGCACAGCAGGGGACAGTGGTGCCTCAGGCCCCCCCCCCCCACCATTTATCTTTACATGAGTAGAAACCTGGACCCGGCCAGGCCTGCACCTGCTCGGAGTTCTTTGTCTCTCCCCTGGCCATGAGGCCCCACCTGGACTTTCCACATCCACTCTCGCCCCTGTGATCTGTTCACACAACAGACCTAGGGTCTCACGGCCTCCCCTCCCCTGCACAGCAATCACCCGGGAACTTCCAGTGCCCAGTGCCTCCAACCTTTGGTTCCACGGGGCTCCACTGAGGCCCAAGTCTCAGAAATCGGTTGTTTTTTAAATAAGTCCCCAGATGGTGCTGATGTGAAAGCAGAGCTGAGAACCAGTGTATCAAAGGCATTTTGATGCTCTCCAAATAGAAGCCAAATAGAATGGAATGGTAAGAGAGGATAAGACAGGACAGGACAGGACTGAAGACCAGATCAGAACAGAACAGGTCAGAACAGCTCAGAACAGAACAGGTCAGATTAGAACAAAACAGGTTAGAACAGAACAGGTCAGATGAGAACTGCTCAGAACAAAACAGATCAGAATAGAACAAAACAGGTCAGATGAGAACAGAACAGATCATCAGCACAGAACAGGTCACATCAGAACAGCTCGGAACAGAACAGAAGGTCAGATTAGAACAGGACAAAACAGAATAGATGAGAACAAAACAGAACAGATCAAAACAGAATCCTGCCCCTGCTTCATCACCAGCACCTCCTTACCATGAGCATCGCCCATCACCCCTTCCCCACCCTCCCTGCCTCCAACTTCACCCCCTTTTCCTCTCCCTCAACTCTTCTCTCTTCCCCTTAAACACACTGTCTTGTTTCTGCCCCAGGGCCTTTGCATTTGCTGTCACTGCCTGGCCGTTTCCCCCCTGAAGGCTCCTCATTCAGGTCACCTCCTCTTCGAGGCCTTTTCAGAACAGCCTGTGCCCATCCCAGACACCTTCTCTCATGTTTTGTTTTCTTCATAACACTGACTATCTGAATCTACCACATGCATTATCAGTTCTGTTTCCACGTGAACTCATAAGGGCAGGGATCTTGTAGCCATCCCCCCTAACAGAGCCTGGCACACAGCAGGTGTCTGGCAAACGTGTTTTGAATGGACAGATGAATAAATGAAAGTCTTCTTTCCTATGTTATCAGTGCCTGGAATACACACACACATTTTTTTTTTTTTT
>NW_003852627.1:230359-232433 GCF_000181295.1 Otolemur garnettii
TTTTTTTTGTAGAGACAGAGTCTGACTTTATTGCCCTCGGTAGAGTGCTGTGACGTCACAGCTCACAGCAACCTCCAACTCCTGGCCTTAGGTGATTCTCTTGCCTCAGCCTCCTGAGTAGCTGGGACTACAGGCGCTCGCCACAACGCCCAGCTATTTTTTTGTTGCAGTTTGTCCGGGGCCAGGTTTGAACCCGCCACCCTCGGTATATGGGGCCGGCGCCCTACTCACTGAGCCACAGGCGCCGCCCCACACACGTTTTATTTTGTTATTATTTGGCTTTGTTCCTCTATCAGGGTGTCTCGACATCAGCACCACAGACAGTGGGACCAGATGATTATGTGCTGCGCGGCTATCCTGAGCATACAGGGTGTTCAGCAGCATCCTGGCCTCTACCCCTTAGATGCCAGTAGTGCACCCCACCCGCTGTAACAACTAACTGTCTCTAGATATTGCCAAATGTCAGCGAAGTGGGAATAGAATCGCTACAGCTGAGAATCACCACCCCGCTAGTGTTTAACCCAACGCTGGGAGCTCAGAGAGCAGAAAACAAACTCGTCTTTTGACTAATACTGTGAGAATCCGGTCCAGCCCCTGATGCAGTTCCACCATACGACCAGCAAGTGGCAGCAAAGACCGCCCTTTTAATAGCAAGTGGCCTCACTTTGCAAACCTGCTTTCTTTTCAACAAACTAATCACTGATTTTGCCACTGCGTTCTCGCTGGGAGGTGCTGATAGTTCAGTAGGTTTGGGGACCACTCACCTCAGCATGGCCTGATAAATAATTCGCTCCATTTGCACTTTTCCAGATGAAACAGGGAAGTCACAGCAAAGCTCTGAACCCAAGAGCAGACAAAAGGCTGACTTTGTACTCACACTTTGGCAGGAGTCAAGAGAGAATTGTCTCAGGATCAGGCCGTTCTGAATTTCACTCCCAGGGTATTCTCTTCTCTCCTATGCCCTAGGTCCAATTACCTTAACCAGTCTGTGCCTTCGTTTCCTCCTCTGTGCCTGGCTTTGCTTATCGCCACAGTCCTAACTACTTGCTACATATTTCACCAGCTCAGTTGTGGGTCAGCTAGAGACCAAGGGCTGGGAGTCACCACCCAGTTCCTAGAGCATAGCAGCTTTCCATCAGGTGTTTGTTAACTGACTGGCCCATAGAATAGCACAGGTGCATGGTACAGACTCCATGGGGTCAGCTGTGATGATGATGATGTCAGCATGAGGGTGATGTCATGTTACTATGATGATGTCATGGTGAGAATGATGATGTCCTATGTGGAGGAGGATGTCATAATGATCATGGCGATGGCATTTTATTACCCACACCAGTGGTCCCTAAACCCACTGAACCATCAGTACATCCCAGAGAGTTTTCTAAACCTTCAGCCTCCCTTGGCCCAGGCCCTCCCCCAGCACCTCATGACCCAGAATTGACCCCCTGGAACAAGAATATCTCAATCTTGGCTGCACATTGGCATCATCAGGAGGGCTCTTTAAAAATACCAGTGCCTGGTGGGTGCAGAGAGGAGGGAACATTTATAGACTATTGCAGAAGTATGGAGAATCCTCAAAGAACTAAAAGTAGACCTTCCATTTGATCCCACAACCCCATTACTAGGCATCTGCCCAGAAGAAAAAAATCATTTTGTCATAAGGACATTTGCACTAGAATGTTTACTGCAGCTCAATTTACAATCGCCAAGATGTGGAAACAACCCACCTACCCATCAACTCAGGAATGGATTAACAAACTGTGGTATGTGGATACCATGAAATACTGTTCATCCACAAAGAAAGATGGGGATTTTACATCTTTTGTATTTACCTGGATGGATTCAGAGACCATCTACCATGTTTCCCTGAAAGTAAGACACTGTCTCATATTTATTTTTTCCCAAGAAGACACACACTAGGACTTATTTTCAGGTGATGTCTCATTCCACACCAAAACTCATGGCGTGGCTATGCAGTGTATCATGCCCATCACTAGGTCTTATCATCGGGGTAGGGCTTAACAAATACATGGAAATCCTGCTAGGGCTTATTTTGGGGGTAGGTCTTATTTTC
>NW_003852627.1:233043-265812 GCF_000181295.1 Otolemur garnettii
GAGCTCTCACCTAACAGCACGGTGTAGGGTCTATGGCCCACCTCCTGAGTGAAGGGCTCTACTACAACTTAAACTTTACCTAATAAATGTAAACAATGTAATGTAACTGTATTGTTATTTCAATCTGAAATTTTTTTTTAAATAAAATGCTAAGAAAAAAAATACCAATGCCGGACTCCACCTCTAGAGACGATCAGATCAAAGATGTGGCCCAGGCATCAAGAATTTTAAAAGTTGCCCAGGTGACTCTCATGTGGACCAAGGTGATGGGCCTTCCCCATTAACAAACTCCCGGGGTCAGCATTAGGAAAAGGGTCGGCCCAGAGAGGCAACTGCTGCCTTATTGGAGCTGGTCAGAATCATGAGTTCTGAGGCCCCACCTAGACCTCCCCACTCAGATGCGCAGAGGGTGGCACCAGCCACCTGGGCACCAAAAAGCCCCAAAGAGCCTCGGCTAGATGTGACCAGCATTGCCCCGGAGACTCCTTTATTCTGGAAACCCCCATCCCCATGGGCCAGAATCTCAGAACGAAGAGAGGGATGGGTTTTTCTAGGGAAGAAGGAAAAGCAGTGTTTACGCCCTGAAGATTACCCCTAGGGAACCTTTCCACTTCCCATTCTAGGCCTAACCCCAACACCCCGTAGTACAGAAAGCCAGTGTCACATCCAGAGTTATTTTAGCCCAAAAGGTGCTCAGGGGAGGGGCCTGTGGCTTAAAGGAGTAATGCACCAGCCCCACATGCTGAAGGTGGTGGGTTCAAACCCAGCCCTGGGCCAAAACAAAGCTCCAAAAGATGCTCAGGCCTCAGCTTCCCTGGAGAGGTCTCGATGCCAACACAGGCCAAGGAGGGGAGCACCCTCTCCCACCCAGACCCACCAAAGCCACACGACTGAGAAAGGTACATCATTATTCACAAAAGAACTTAATAGTGTAACCATAATTAAAAACACTGTGGCAAGCCGCTCCCGTGGCTCACACCTGCAATCCTAGCACTCTGGGAGGCCCAGGCGGGTGGACTACTTGAGCTCAGGAGCTCAAGACCAGCCTGAGCAAGAGCAAGACCCTGTCTGTACCAAAAATAGAAAAAGTAGCTGGGCGTCACAGTGGATGCCTTTTCAGCTACTGGGGAGGCTGAGGCAGGAGGATCGCTTAAGCCCAAGAATTTGAGTTTACTATGAGCTATGATGATGCCACGGCACTCTACCCCGAGTGACAGAGTGAGACTCTCTGAAAAATAAAGAAATAAAAATAAAAAACACTGCTGCATTGAAGGACACGCAATCTCGTGTGTGTGTGAGTGTGTGTCTTTATAAATCCTCTCCACTCCGCTGATCCACGCAGGAGTCTATTAGCCGTCACGTCAGTGCAGAAGCTCAGGCCTCCCCCCTTCCCAGATCACAGGCTACATTTTAACAAGATCCCTGTGAATGTTTGAGACACACTGGAATAAACCAAACACCAGGCACAACCCAACTTAGACATTTATTGAATGCAACATCTCAGCAGAGTTCAAATCACAGCGGGAAGCACGACCCACTACACGCAGGCATCTGCTGGGCTGTGATGTAGCTCATTGCCCATCTCATCCCGGAACTTTTTACAGCTCATGCTCCCCTACCACCACCAGCCCAAGAGAGTATGATTTAATTGGCCTGCGCTTGGGCCTGGGCAATTATTTAAATCCTCCAGGCGAGTCCAATGGGCACCCCAGGTGGAGACCCACTCACATACTCAGCGGGTGCGTTTCCCTGTGGGTTTCAGTCTGCCCAGGCTTGGACTTTATGCTGGAGAACTGAGCCTGGGCAGATACCTTTCATCACAGGCTGGAGGGCGACTCAAGCTAACATTCAACATTTGGACTGAGGACTCAGTATGAAGGCGACAGCCAAGGAGTGTCCCCTGGCATTTTCCAGGACTCTTCCCTACTGAGTGTGCAGATGAGTCTTCCCTTCCCCGGGACTGCTAATTGCCTTTCCCTACTAAGAGGGAGTTTGTTAATTCTTCTTTTCTTACAGAGATTTCCTGGCAATTATGAAATGACTCATAAGGGGACCAGCACACTGACCACTTGAACATTTGAGACAATCTTTCAGCTCACAGATGACTCTGTGTAATGTCTTGAAAGAGAGCCCCTGATCGCCGAGAATCACTAAGTGAGCCTTTCCCCTGCAGACCAGGTAGACATGACCCTGCTTGAGCAACCAAGGTAGGAGGAAATTCTTCCACCAGCCTGTGGCTGAGAAACCCAGGTCTTCCCTGTCTCCTTTTTAGGGTTTCCCCCAGTTGTCTTCCTGGGTGATCTCGGGTCGTTTAAAGCATGAGGCAGTAACCATACCTCACACCCAATACCCATGGCAGCCAGCCAGCAGTGAGGCTGCCAGAAAAGCTACGGTGAAGGAGAGCCTGGTCTTGAAGCGAGGAGTATGCCATAAGCTTGCTGTGCACCTTTGCACAAGTTACCTAACCTCTCTGATCATCCCTAACATTTCCTCAACCCAGAAGAGCTGACCCAAAGGGCTCAGGTGAGAATGAAAGGAAGCCAGAGGCGGCACAGGAACATTACAATCTGTAAAGTTCTGCGTGTGATAGAAGCAGGTTGGCACCCCCCCTCAGTGCTCCTCTGGGTCACCGGACACACATCAGTGCACGCACTGACACAAAGGCAGCACAGATGGCACTGAGATGGCAGCCAGGCCCCAGGGCTGAGGGCTGGCCCCCTGGGCTTCCCTGATGGCCTTCAAGGGAGAGGACACCGCAGCCCACCATGGTGGGTCCACAAAGTGCCCCAGCCTCCCCTTACAAACACCACCAGGCATCTAGCTCAGATGGCCTGGTCCTGCCTCCGCCTCAGGCTGAGCACACGGGCTGCTGCCAGGAAGGCCGCCCCAGTGAGCAGCTCAGCGACGAAGCTGACCCAGCCCAGGGCCAGGGACCAGCCGAAGTGAATGTCCACCTGGTCCAGGAGGGCCTTCTCCTCCAGGAGGCACAGCGCCTGCCGGAAGGCAGCGGCTGAATATGCGATGTAGATGCTGATCCCAGAGAGGGTCACTGTGGCTGCAGGGAAGGCAAGGGGAGAGCAGATCAGACTCCAGCACACTCCCTCCTCGCCTCCTCTCTTGCCTCCTCCTGCTCCCCACCTCCCCAATCTTTCCTTCTGCCCCCTTCTTCCCCTCCTTGCCTTGCCCAACTACAACAGTAGCCAAGACCCAGAGGAGTCCTCACTTCTTCCTACCTCAGGACCCTTGCCCATGCTGGTCCCCTTGCCTGGGGCCCCCTCTGCTCCCCTGTCCTCCAATCCTCCGTATCTCAGTTCCTGCAGGATTCCCAGGCTTGCCTGCGCAGTGACCCCACAGCACCACACAGCTGTCTACACCACCCAGGGCACAGCTGCATTCTGCACTCAGTTGTGTAATTATGTAACTAATCACATCTACCTGCCCCTCCAGGCTGTGTGCCCAGAAGGCAGGGGCCATGCCCATCCAGCACATCCTCAGCCCCCAGCACGTAGTAGGTCTCCAGAGATAGCAGACTTGAGCCGCACTAACCAGTATGGTAGCCCTGGCCACATGTGGCTATTTAAGTTTATTCATATAAATTAAATTAACAATTCAGTCTCTCTTTGGCACTTGCTGCCCAAGCCTGATTGGTGGCTCTCCCAGAACCAGAGGACAGAGAGCTTCTCCATGACAGAAACTTCTACGGGGTGGTGCTGGTTTCAAGACAGAGTCACTGGGTGAGCTATTCATGCTGATATTAACAATTGTGGGCTCTTGGGAGATTCAGAGCTTTGTGATATTTTCACCCTTCAGACATTCCTTTTGCTTTTTCTCTTCCTGGATTCTAAGTGTGCACGTCGCCTCTACCGGCAGTCCTTTCTCAGCGAGGATCCACGCTGAACACACCAAGTGCAGGGAGCCACGGAGCAGCAGCTGTGCACCAAATCCCACGTTTTAAAACCTCTTGCCTGCCCAACAATGGCTTCAATCCAGCCACCGTCTGCCGCACCTATTGTTGTGGTCGGGCTTAGTGTTTCACTGACAAGTAAAAATTCTTAATTGATGGTGTATAACACGTGATGTTTTGATCTCTGCATGGAAGAATGGCGAGATTGAGCTAATTAATGTATACATTGCCTCACATACTTAGCACTCTTCGTGAGAGAACACTTCAAATCTACTCTCAGGGATTTTCAAGAATGCAACTGTTATTAACTAAAGGGACCATGATGTACAGTATGTTTCCTGAATTTATCCCCCGTCGAACTAAAACGTTGTGTCCTTTGACCATCACCTCCGTGTCCTCCTCCCCTGCCTCTGACACCCACCGTTCTACCCTCTGCTTCTATGAGTAGCCCTTGTTTAGACCCTACATATAAGGGCAGTCAGGTGGTGTTTATCTTCTTGTGTGTGACATTGCCTGCTTTTTAATTGCTATCTGCCAGAACATCTGGTTGGCCTGAGAGAGCGAGGGTGGCCGGAGTGAGGGCCCCTTGCCAGCCCATGGCCCTAGAGCTGGAAGCTGTTGTGACTTGGGGCAAAGGTAATGTACATGGCTTCTTAGGTAAGATAATGAAAATGATCCTTGGAAGCCGCTGCCTCCCCACTGCGTCTGCCTTGGAACCAAAGGCCCAGGGATCCTGGGCTGGAAACTGCTTGTTTCTCACAAACGGAAACCCACAGAGGGGTCCTGTGTGGCACCCACCACCCATGTCCTCCCGAGCCCTGGCCAGGGTGGGCACTTACCTCCAAAGAGGAAGAGAGTCCCAGTGAGCAGCAGGAGGAGGTAGGCACGGAGGAGGAAGCTCAGAAACCCCATCATCCCCCCGAAAACCATCAGGATCAGGCTGAGCGGCAGCAGAATCACGAACATCCCATGCATGGCTGAGGGAGGACACCAGGCAGAAGGGGGTTACTACTGTCCTTCATTCAATCAGCAAACATTTACAAGCACCCACTACTGGCCACCCCCCAAATGCCAGGGGGATCCACACCGCTGTCACTGCGCCTCACTTGCTACCATTACTGCGGGTCTCTCTAATGATGATGATGATGATTGACGGTGTCGGCAGCAGTGGGGACTGGGGCTCCTCCTGGGCAGCCTGTGCACTTGAGAAGCCTCATCTCACTGAACCCTCATGCACCTATTTTCTCAGTTCGGACTCACAGGGGAATAAACCAAGATCCCTGCCCTCCTGGGGCCAGCATCTAGCGAGTAGGGTCAGCAGGAAACAAACAAACAACAACAACAACAAACCAAACAAACAAAAACTAAGCAACTGGCAACACTGAGAGATGGAGAAAAATATGGGGCCCAGGGGTGAAGCAGAGGGCACAGGACTGGGGTGCGGGGAAGGACACGGAGCAAAGCCCTGGAGGAGACGGCAGCGAGGAAGGGGCCTGGGGTGCAGAGGCCCCCCACCTGTGGGTGGGAGGTGTCTGGGGGAGGACGGGCAGAGTCAGACAAAGGAGAGGCTGGGGGAGTGTGAATAGGGCACATCAGGTGGAGGAAGAGGACCCCCTCTCTGAAAGAGATGGGAGCCGCCAGACAGGGTGCGGCAGAAGAACCAGGGGCTCTGGCTGCTATATCAGGAGTAGACAGCAGAGGGCGTCGTGGATCGGATGGTGACTTCACCCAGACCCGTGGGGGTGATCTTATTTGGGAAAAGGTTCTCTGCAGAGGTGACAGAGTTAACCGTCTTGAGATGAAACATCCTGATGGGGGTGGCCCTACATCCAAGTGGTGTCCTGAGAAGAGATGAGGAAAGGACAGAGAGAAGGTGATATGAGGACATGGGAGGAGATCGGAGCGACACAGCCACAGCACAAGACCTGGTAGGTAACCCAGGATCACAGCCCGGACCTGGATGGAAGGGTTGGAAGGGACTCTCCCGCAGAGCTTCCGGAAGGACCAACCCCGCCAACCCCCTAATTTTTGACTTCTGGCCTCCAAAACCGTGAGAGAGTAAACTTGGGTCGTTTTAAGCCCCCACTTTGTGCTTATTTGTTACGGCAGCCTAAGGGGCGAGGCGGGAAGCATGGAGACCTCAGGGATCTTGCAACAGCCCTGGTGCAGGGTGACAGTGACCCAGACCAGGATGGGCACAGGAAGCAGTGGGGTGGGAGAAGTGGTTGGATTCCAGGTGCGTCTTGAAGGTGAAGCAGTCTGTGACCTTGACAAGGGTGTAAGAGAGAAAGGCAGAGTGTGAGGGTGAGATCCAGGGCGGAGCCACCAGGCTCAGGGAGTTTCCACTTGCCCAGAGGGGGAGATGAGGGAGGAAGAGGCTGAGGGGGAGAAGGAATCAGGACATGCTGAGTTTGAGACAGATACCGCAGGCCAGAGCTCAGTCAAGGAAGGAGCTGTGAACTGGGCAGCTGATGCACACAGACATGTTTAGAGGCTGAGACAGGTGAGGTCTCAGGGGAGAGAACAGGGATAGAGAGGAGAAGTGGCAAGGGACTGAACCCAGGAGGCTGCAAAATGTACCCATCGAGGAGGAGGGATTAGCGGGAAGGTCAGAGGGTCCAGGGAGCACCCTCTCCTCCCGGTGGGTGGCTCCCACACCTCTCCCAGGCCTCCTGCCAACACCAGCAGATTCCAAGGATGTGTGAAATTCAGTCCCCCAGGTGAGCTGAGGACAGTGACAGGCAAATGGTGAGCAGGACATCTCATAAAGCCTGACGCCAGCCTTCTGCCCCCAGCCCTAGCCCCCCAAATATCCTGTGAGTCCAAGGTACACGACTGATTTTCCCCTGGGAGACTCTAATCTCACCCCAGTGTCCCAGAGGGAGCAACAAAACCCAAAGCCTAAATGATCTTGATACAAAAAATAATATTAATAAAATATTGTACTTCATATATAAATAAAAATAAAAGAATAATGGTCTTCAGAATAACAATGATAGCAAACTATGATAGAAGGTTCCTAGGCGCCAGGCCTTGTCTTCAGCATTTCCCAGGCCATAATTCATTTCTATCCTTGTAACAACCCTATGAGGTAGGAACTGTGTATATGCCCATTTTACAGATGTAGAAACTGAGACACAAATACTTAAGGAACCTTCCTAAAACTGTCACAGCTAGAAAATGGCAACCCCAGGGTTTGAACCCAGGCAGAAAAGGCTCTTTTTGTTCAGTTGGGGTCCCTGGGTGGAGAAAGGTAAAACCCAAGAGTGTTTCTGTGTCTGGGTAACACCAAAAAAAGATCGACCCTATTCTCTACCTGCTGTTTTGTGTGTTGTAGAGATAGCCAGAGAGGCCACTTTTATTTCTAATTGAGAAAAGATTCTGCCTGGAATCACTGAAATGGCAAATTTGCTCTCCTTCTAGCATCTTTCAGCCCCACTGTTTCTTCCTTTAGGTCACAGCTGTATTTTCTAGCATTGGGGACACACTTTCCGAGAAACTCAGGAGACGATATCACTGTCCTTCACCAATTTCTCCAAAAGAAGAAATTCCATGACCTTGTGGTACTAGAAAGATGTTTGGTATGTATTCTCAGTCCCCAGTTCCTGGCACAGAGCTCCTAAAACTCTTGGAATTTCCTGAATGACAAAGATGATAGGAGCATCTTTTGCTCTAATGAGGCAACTCTTGCTGCACTCAGATAGCTTCAAGATGGGGTTGGTCTCCAGAAAGGCCAAGGCACGATTCGATGGTTGGACGTTTAAGCCCCACCTCTAACCACTTGGGAGTAGAGATGGGCTGGAGATTGAGCTAATCACCAAGGACCAATGACTTAACCAATCCTGCCTTCTCAACGGAGTCCCTATAGAAGCCCTAAACTATGGGGTCTGAGAGCTTCCAAGTTGGAGACCACATCCAAATCCTGGGAGGGTGGTGTGCCCAGAGAGGGCAGGAAAGCTCTGTTCACCCACAAACCACCATACCTCACCCTGTGAGTCTCTCCCATTCAGCTGTTGCTGAGTTGTACCCTTTTTAATAAACTGGAAATGATAAGTGAAGTATTTTCGGTAGTTCTGTGAGCTACTCTAACAAATTATTGAACCTGAGGAGGGGGTCATGGGAAAGCCCCAATTTATAGTCAGTTGGTGGCTGGGACTTGTGACTGGTGTCTAACATCAAGGTAGTCTTGTGGGACTGAGCTCCTTGAATTCAAGAGCTTGAACATTAATTCCAGATGACTGGTGTCAGAATTGAGTTGGATTGGATTGTTGGACACCAGTTTGTGTCAGAAAGTTAAGGAGGAACTTAGAAAGTTGCAGGGTTAGGGTGGAAAAGACACCAAGTATTTGGTGTCAGAAGTGTGAGAAAAACCACCACTCAGCCCTCCAGAAGATCAAGGTTGCCATGACGAGGAGGATGGCTTGGGCCATCTGGAGGACAGGTCTCAGCACAAGCCCTATGAATGGGCACTGGGTGGCTCCCCTCCACAGGCTTTCTCCACTAGCTCCTTTGCTTCTGACTATAGGGTGATGGTCGTGGCATCCCAACTATAGTATCCCGAGCCTTCCTCCTGCCTGTCCTTCCTCATCCCTGACCACCCTTCAGCACCCAACTCCAGCATCACCTCCTCCAGGAAGCCTTCCCAGATAGCCCCCAACAGAGTTCATCCCCCCTCTTCTGAGGTTTCTCATTAGGCTGAACAGAGTTCCATAGTTGCACTTCTCCTACTTGGTTGGAATGTGTTTGCCACATCGTCTCCACAACTGGAAACTGAACTTCCTTGGTGCCCCTTAGAGCAGCAGAATGCTCAGCATGCAGCCATGTTGACCGTCAGTGAATGGTGAATTAACAAACCAACAAGATCCAGCAGGAAGGTGCCGAGGCCTGTCCAGATCTACCCACAGAGTCTGTATATGCTGCCTCTGGTGGGACCAGACACAAATGTCCTCGTAGGGGGACATTCTTGCCAGAGGGAAGCAGCCACAAAGCAGATGATCACACACTCAGCTAACAATGAGCTACAATAGCTGGGGGTCAGGAAAAATGCAGCACAGGGGGATGGCTGGCCCTTGTTCCTGCCTTGGCTCTGCCATCATGGCTGTGATACCTCAAAAAATCTGAAAACCACTGCAGTCTTCAGTGGGGCATTTGTGGGACCGCATTAACTGAGCATTTGGAAATCTCCATTATACAGAGGCTGCCTTTGGCTAGGTGCCTATAATTCTAGCATTCTAGGAGGCGAGGCAGGGGGATTGCCTGAGCTCAGGAATTCGAGATCAGCCTGAACAAAAGCAGGACCCCATCTCTGCTAAAAAATAGAATAGCCAGGCGTGTAGTTCCTATAGTCCCAGCTACTCAGGAGGCTGAGGCAGGAGAATCACTTGAGCCCAGGAGTTTGAGGTTGCTGTGAGCTATGATGCCATAGCACTCTACCCAGGGCAACAGAATGAGACTCTGTCTCAGAAAAATAAAGACAAATAGGCTCGGCGCTTGTGTCTCAAGTGGCTAAGGTGCCAGCCACATACACTAAGGTGGCGGGTTTGAATCCAGCCCAGGCCCACTGGACAACAATGATGGCTACAACCAAAAAAAAAAAAAAAAATAGCCAGGCATTGTGGTAGGCACCTGTGGTCCCAGCTACTTGGGAGGCAGAGACAGGAGACTCGCTTGAGCCCAGGAGTTGGAGGTTGCTGTGAGCTGTGATGCCACAGCACTCTACCCAGGGAGACAGCTTGAGGCTCTGTCTCAGTAAATAAATAAATAAATAAATAAATAAAAATAAAGACAAATAAACAGAGGCTGGCTTTGCACCACCTCTCTTTTCAAAAACACATTTGTTGCCACAAGGAGGAGCCTTGTGCAAGCTTTTTGGATGGGACTCTGTGGGGCTTTATGGATGAAGGGCTTTGGACACCCAGAGAAGGAAAAGAAGATGCCATTATTCTTGGGAGGAAGACCATGTAATTTGTGGATAAACCAAAGCACAGTGAGAGAGACGTCAGTCCCCTGATAGCTGACCCAAAAAGGATGCACCTAGTGAAAACAGTCCTATGTTGAATGTGTTATTTATCATGCTTCATCTCTAACAGGAGCTGAGGCAGTTTCCAAGAACTCCCAAGGCTAAACAAAGACTAAATACAACCTGCAAAATCAGAGAGTGGAAAGAATGAATTACATGAAAGTCAAGACCCAGGCTTGCAGGATGGGGCAGGGGTGGAGGGGTGGGAGAAGGAAGAGGAGGGAAGAAGGTCTAAACACTTGCTACTACTTTGGCCCTGAGCTTCCCAGCAGCCAAAGCAAAAAGGGAAACCATTGCAAAGTTCTTTTCTACCCACCACTCATTTACCAAATGTTTATTGGTTGTTTACCATGAGCTAGACATGGAGCCTCTTTAAATCCTCTTGGCCTTAAGACAAGTACGAAAATAAATACATTCCTCTCATCCTCAGGGCAACGCTTTTTCTTCTGGGCAGTCTTCCCTTATGCTGAGTCTACCAGAATCCACACAGTCAGCTGCCTTCCTCTCCACCCTTTTGGCTCCCTGTGGAAACTCAATCCTGGCATTTATTACCTTGTGCTGAAGGCATTTCAGTCACTTTTTTGTCTTACCTGTCAGGCCATGAGTTCCTTGACCACAAGGATCTTATCTTCTCAAGTACCTGAGCTCCTAGCAGAGGGATTAGGACACAGTAAGTATAACAGGTATTTGTTGACCAATTGAATTAATGAATGAATAAGTGAATCAGGTGATTTTGAATTAGACAACATGACTTTAAGGCAGAAAAAATCAGGCAATTTCAAGATAATAAGAAAAAACTCAGGAAGCTTTAGAGGTGACCTCATGATGATTAAAAAATGGACTTTAGAGACAGGTGATTTGCATTTGAATTCAGGCGCTGTGAGTGTGAGGCCCTGGTGGCATTTAATTCCTCAGAACCTCCATTTCCAAGATGGGGTAAGCGCACACAGCTCGCGGAATTATCCCAAGAACAACATGTGTAGAAATGAGAAAACAGGGCAGCATGGGACAATATGCCATGCCCCATGGGGTACACACCACATAAATCCTAACTCTTCAGTACTAAAGGTGATGCTGGTAACAGTTCAGTCTGCAACCGCCATTATGACCAAGTCACTTTGCCTTCAACCCCTCAAATGTCACTACCTTTGTCGAGTCAAAGAAACAAGACCCAACGTTCTCCCTGGGCTGTCACGGCAGGAAATGTCATTACAGGGGACAAGACTCTCAGTCTTTCCTGCTGTCCTCTCCCCCCTACTCTTCCTTCCTTCCTTCCTTCCTTCCTTCCTTCCTTCCTTCCTTCCTTCCTTCTTTCTTTTTCAAGGAAACGATCTTGGGCAGGGAAGTAGAACAGCCAGTGTGAAACCTGGTCGTTTAAGTTCTATCCGCCTGCACAGCATTGGCTCCACACTACAGCTGAGAAATGAAATCACTTCTCATTTAGAAATTAATGAGGTCTCCTGGAGCTGGCGCAGCCCTGGTGGCCCCACATGAGTTCCCCAGACAGGCTGCAAGCTGACTGGATATACGCATTCAATTAAATGTCTGGGTAAGAACAGGCTCCCCCGGGAGAGTTGTAAAAATCGCCTGCTGAAATTTGGTTTGGCTTTCTTTGTGTGTGTGTGTGCTTTATTCTTTGCTTTTTATTTAATATATATTTTTTTAATTTCCAGGATTGTGGTTTCCAGGATTGGAACATGAATATTGATTCCCAGTTCTGTGCTACTTGGAAATGTTCCCATCTCCAACCACATCTCTAAATATGCTTCCCTTTGGGATCTGGATATGATAAAGTAATCAATTTCTGGAGCGGAGATACTGGGGAGGTGATGTGTATGCAGTTGGGGTCAGTGGAGGGGGATAGTCAACAGACCACCTACCGAGAGTCTGAGTCTGTGATATCCAAGCTGTGTGACTTTGGATAAATGACTAGATCACTCTGAGCCTCATCGACAAAATAAGAGTGAAATCCCCCGCCCACTGATCACTTAGAGCAGTGGTTCTCAACCTGTGGGTCACGACCCCTTTGTAACAATGAAAATACATCGCTGCATTAGGAAGGTTGAGAACCACTGCGTTAGAACTTATTAAATTCAGCAGACGTACAAAAGGCATCTGCTGTGAGTCTCGGTTCCATGCTGGGCAGTGTGGGGACAAGAAAAAAACAAATCACAAATCACAAGTTCCTCTCCTACCACACTGATGGGGTACCTATATGATTTATAGTCCAAGCCACAACTTTTGAGAGTCAAATAATCATTGACAGTTATTAAATTCTCTGCCATGACCAGAGGTGTGTACGTACCAGGACCAATCGGGGGAAATAGGACCTTTCCATCATCAGCTCTGCACCTGCCAACTGAGGAGCCTTAGGCAAGTTATTATGTAACTCTTCAAACCTTGGTTTTCTCATCTGCTAAATGGGGATACTAAAGTATCCACTTGACAAGATGTTGTGTTGAGGATGAAATAAAATAAAAGCCAAACCTCTTAGAACAGTACTCGTCACTAATAAGCCTGATATGAGTGTTGATTGTTATAGTTAGTGTTGGTTTTCTGGCTTGGTACTGTGCCCCCCTAGATGGAATGATGTGCAGAAAAGCTTATAAACCTTATAGTAACATAGGAATCCTGTCCCAACCAAACTCAGACCTGAGACCATGAGAACTGGTTTCCATTCAGCAACAAGCCTCTAACCAGCCCTTAGCACGGGGGAAAAGAAACTCCCCAACACCTGGGAACTGACCTGGCACTCGGAGCTGGACCCCGGTGTTTAGATATAATCTCACAGACAATGAGACCACAAGACCAAGACCGAGCAAGGCCACGTCACAGCACAGGCAAAAACAAACACCTGCTTCTCCCACCTGATAGGATTTGCCATTTCTCTCTCAATCACAGCTTGTGCCGTGCTCTAGTCTGGCTCCGTATGATAAGACTGATGGACATATGCAGTCAGGGCCAGGCCCGGTGGCTCATGCCGACAATCCTGGCACTCTGGGAAGCTGAGGCAGGAGTCCAAGGCCAGCCTGAGCCAGGGTGAGACCCATCTCTACAAAGAACAGAAAAATGAGCCAGATGTGGTGGCACATGCCTGTACTCCCAGCTACTCTGGAGGCACAGGCAGGAAGATCACTTGAGCCCAGGAGTTTGAGGTGAGGTTGTGGCAAGCTGTGATATCACCAAGCACTTGACCCAGGGCAACAGAGTAAAACTCTCAAAAAAAAAAAAAAAAAAAAAGATATTCCATCAGAATTGTCTCTACTTCCTGACACTACCTAGTCCAGGGCAAACCACTGCTTCCTCAGACCCTCTCCCAAATCACCCAGTCAAAACCCAGATCCTGTAACCACCTTACTGAGATGCCCCACATTTCCCCCATGGTGTGTGGTCTTCTCCATTGCAATGAGCAATGAACTCCAACTTGCTCACAGCGTGCGGAAAGAAGGAAGGAAAGAAGGAAGGGAGGGAGGGAGGGAGGAAGGAAGGAAGGAAGGAAGGAAGGAAGGAAGGAAGGAAGGAGGGAAGGAAGAACGGATCCAAGGAGGGCGGGAAATTGAACATTCATTGAGCATCTATTACATGCAATATTTGGGGATAGGTATTGTAGAGGTACAAAGTTGAAACTTGCATAAATCTTGCCTTCTTTGGAACTTACAATCTAAAAAGAAAGTTGAAATGGAGACATAAATTGCTGAATGGCAGGTGAAAGTGATGTCTTTTTGTAAAGGACTATAAAACTATTTACTAACCACAGTTCACCATTATTTACAATAAACAATATAGAGTTAGATAACATTCTGATTGTTATGAAGTTGTTTTTTCTATGCCTTCTGCTCAACCAGTAACCCAAATACTGAAAAGTTTGAGTCTACATGTAAGGAATGAGTTGGGGTAAGGAAAAAACATGCAGGTCAATAGTTTAGTGTGCAAAGTTTGTTCACACATCTAGGTCAGCAGGTCTGAAGCTGCCACCATCACTGATTAGGTTTCTATAAGCCAAGCCTAGGAATGGCTTATCGAGGAACCTTTAATGACCATTTAACTAAGTCTTACTTGTTTACCTCATTAGAACACACCAGGATGTGTCTAGCTTCTCATCTGGGTGGGGAAAGTTTTGGATGGAGGAGTAGTAAATAGGAAGGTGGGGTGTTTCCCGAGGTGGGAGGGGTTTACAGATGCTGAAGATACTTGGGAACCTGAAGGGAATTCAGATTGTCCAGAGTTAATTGAAGTTAATTGAAGCATTGCTTAATTCTCAAAAAGCTGGTAAAGAAAAATCTGGTAAAAAAAGAAAATCTTTATCTGACAATGAATCTGATGAAAGTGACGTCTTCAGAGAATCGGACGGCCGTGTGTGAATTCAGAGCCTCCAGACTGAGTCAAAATGACCACAGGGCCTCCGTGTGAGGCAGTGAGGAGGGAAGAGCAGGGTTCTTGGAGCAGGCCCGAGTGCAGTTCTCACAGTGGGGTGACTTTAAGCAAGCTGCCTCACTGAGCCTCAGTTTTCACATCTGAGAAACAAGGACAAACCATGTTCATCTACGTGTGATGATCACATCAGGTGACTTGGGCTCAGGCTCAGCCCTCCATGTGGGTCATTCCCTTTGCCCTTACCCCGCAGGGCTAATCCCCTCCTTCCTCCCCCTGGGATCCCTGAAGCAGGATCCCCAGCAGTGCTCTGCCTTTGACTCTAGAGAGTAAGGATGCAGGGGCAGGGGCAGCCCTGGGCTCAGAAGCAAGCTTCCCGACTCCCGTCTCAGTTCTATCACTCCCTGTTGGTGGTTTGAGGAGGGAAGGGTCCTGGGTTTGAGGCCATGCAGACACTGCTTCACCTTATGAACTCAAGTGAATCTTTCCCAGAGCTATTCTCCTGGAGGAGCACATGAAGCGAACTGCCACGTCTGAGCATGGGGTGCTTATCTCTTCATAAGCCCCTTTACTTCTGAAGGCTCCTATGTTCTCATCTATAAAAGGGGGATACCGAGGCCTTCCTGTGGCAATGTTTTCAAAAGCATCAGACACAACCCCGGGGGCACACCTTCATTCAAAAACAGACACCCAGCTTGGCGCCTGTGGCTCAAGTGGCTAAGGCGCCAGCCACGTACACCCAAGGTGGCAGGTTCGAATCCAGCCCCGGCCCACCAAACAACAATGACGGCTGCAACCAAAAAATAGCCGGGCGTTGTGGCAGGTGCCTGCGGTCCCAGTTACTTGGGAGGCTGAGGCAGGAGACTCGCTTGAGCCCAGGAGTTGGAGGTTGCTGTGAGCTGTGATGCCACAGCACTCTACCCAGGGGGAGAGCTTGAGGCTCTGTCTCAAAAAAAAAAAAAAAACAGACACCCGTGGGTCCCTGGCGGAGCCAGGGTAAATCACAGAACACGCAGTTTGGTACAGCAGACAGACCAGTAGGAAGCAGGGAATCAAAGATCATTCCAGACTGCAATGGGTCACAAGGGAAACTGGCAGGATTTTATAGAAAAACTGGTGGGTGGCAGGAGAGCCTCATTCTTAGAAAAAGGTCATTGTATCAATTTCCTGCCATAACAAATTATGACAAACTGGGTGGCTTAAAGGCAACAGAAATTAATCTTCTCACAGTTCTGGAGGCCAGACGTTCAAGTTGAAGGCATCAGTCAGCAGCACCATGTTCCCTCTGACGGTTCTCGGGGAGAATGCTTCCCATCCCCTTCCCCTTTCTGGAGGCTGTGGACAGTCCGCAATGTTTCCGGGATTGTGGTGGCATCACTCCCAGCTCTGCCTCCATCTTCACATGCCAGCTCCTCTCCTCTTCACTTCTCTGCTTCTTATGAGGACACTTGTCATAGGATTTAGGACGCACTCGTTAATCTAAAACGATTTCATCTTGAGATTCTTAATTGTATCTACAAAGATGCTTCTTCTAAATAAAGTTACATTCACTAGTACTGGGGCATAGGACATGGATATATCTTTCAGGGATGACACCGTTTAACACACACTACTATGTCTTGGATAGCATACAGTAGGAACTCAATAGATGGTAGTTTCGACTATTACATAGGATCAATAATATTATAAAAATGTTGACAGGACATCATTTCATCAAGGGTAAATCCATGTGCCCGCGGGTAAAAGATATTTTAGATTCAAAAATGTTTAATCACAAGTAAAGGGAAAAGCAAACCCAGAAAGATGAGGCAAAGATGTTCATGCGGAAAGAAAAAAAAGTTGTTTTTTTTTAAACCTATGGTTGTGATTGTTCCATTATTGCACTGTACAAAGAACTGCTTAATGGGAAAACCAGGCTTCCACAGTGCTGCCAGGTCAGGAAGCCCAGGGGTGGTTAGTGCTCTTAAACAGAGCGGGGGCGTCCTTTACCCCAGCAACGGCAGAAGCTCTGGCAGAATAAGGAAGTCTCAGGAGCCATTTACCAGGGAAAGTGTCACCACCTTTCTTTTTAAACATCATCAATATGACTTTGCAACTCCAGGAAGGGCTCAGAGATATTTAGTCCTATATGCCTGGTAAGAAAGTAGTTTTTAAAAAAATCTTTGTAAATATTTGTACTTGAACCTGCCCTTGATGACAAGGACTAGACCTTAGCTATCCTCATGGTCTCCAAGATGTGTTGTTGTGACATGGGAAGAGGGGTCTGCAAGCAAAGACTTGGGTTCGGATCCTGATTCTGCCTCTTACCAAGCAAACAGCATCACATGACATTGTCATTCAAAAGCCTCAGCTTCCTCACCTTGTCAGTTAGATTATGGACTATGACCTTGAAAAGCAGTGGTGAGCACTGAATCTGAGAATAACTTTTTTTTTTTTGGAGACAGTCTTATTTTGTTACTCTCAGTAGAGTGCTGTGGTATCATAGCTCACAGCAACCTCCAACTCTTAGGCTCAAGCGATTCTCTTGCCTCAGCCTCCCAAGTAGCTGGGACTATAGGTGCCCCCACAATGCCTGACTATTATTTAGAGACGGAGTCTCGCTCTTGCTCGGGCTGATCTCAAATCTGTGAGCTCAGGCAATCCACCTGCCTCAGACTCCCAGAGTATGAGCCACTATACCTGATCTTAACTGTTTCTTTTCAAGTACCTTAGGCTTTACTAGTAGACATTTTTATCCCCATTTCACAGATGGGAAAACTGAGGTTCAAGGAACTTACGTCAGTTGCCCCAGATTAAAAGCTATGAAGTGTTAGAATGGAACAGGATAACAAAGGAGGTTGACAGAGGTGTCATGGGGCGGGCACCTACCCCAGCCTGGGAAGTGAGGAAAGGCTTCCTGAAGGGGTGAGGTCTCAGCTGACACCTGGAGATAAGAAGGGGAGGTGTTAACTGGGCTAATGGAGGGGGGATAGTGTTTCCAAAAGAGGGGACAGAAAATGCCAACATCCAGAAGCAGGAGTTATATGAGGAAACACACATCCCAGTCTCACAGTTGGGACGGTGAACCAGGGGCCCAGACGGTCCCATGAGCCACACATGAAGGGAAATCAACCACTGGGGAAGCCTCTCTAGGGCTCGTTTAATAGCAACACCTGCCAACATTCTTCTCGGAAAAACAAAAACAAGACCCATTTGTCCAACATGTCAACCCTCTCTGCTCCTTCCTTTCCTTCCAGAGTGAACCTCTGTGAATAACGTGAAGCACATCCTTCCACACTTTTTTCCATGTGTTTCCATATGTTTCCATATATTTACATATTTCCCCAATTCTGTGATGCACACTTGATCTGAAAACAGGACATGTTTGACCACCCACAGCATCTCACAATATAATGGGCAGTATATTTTTCTGTCTCAATGCCACGCAAAGGAGCATCTTAAAATTGTGCTATATGCCCAGAGAAAGGTGTAATATTGGGGGATTTCTTTAGGGAGGGATAACAACTGGCACCATATTGCCTGTAACACTCTGTAACTCGCACCTTTAATTCCACAGCACATCTTGGTTTTCTACCCATCTTAGTGTATTCTTTCTATGGCTATAAAATATTCCATGAAATGGATATACACATATAAATGACTAGCTGGCTCAGCGCCTGTGGCTCAAGTGGTTAAGGCGCCAGCCACATACACCTAAGGTGGCGGGTTCAAATCCAGCCTGGTCCCGCCAAACAACAATGACAGCTGCAACCAAAAAATAGCCAGGCGTTGTGGCCGGTGCCTGTGGTCCCAGCTACTTGGGAGGCTGAGGCAGGAGAATCACTTGAGCCCAGGAGTTGGAGGTTGCTGTGAGCTGTGATGCCACAGTACTCTACCCAGGATGACAGCTTGAGGCTCTGTCTCAAAAAAAATAAATAAATAAAATAAATGACTAGCTATTTCTCCATCTATGGACACTGAGATGTACATATCTTTTTTAATTTTTTTTACTTATTTTTTGAAATGATAACTGTGGGCTCGGCACCTATAGCTCAACCGGCTAGGGCGCCAGTCACGTACACCTAAGGTGGCGGGTTCGAATCCCCAGCCCGGACCCGCCAAATAACAATGACAGCTGCAACCAAAAAATAGCCGGGCGTTGTGGCCGGCGCCTGTGGTCCCAGCTATTTGGGAGGCAGAGGCAGGAGACTCGCTTGAGCCCAGGAGTTGGAGGTTGCTGTGAGCTCTAATGCCACGGCACTCTACCCAGGGGGACAGCTTGAGGCTCTGTCTCAAAAAAAAAAAAAAAAAAAAAGAAATGATAACTGTGTACATTGATGTATTTATGGGGTTCAGGGTACTGATTTGATATACAATGTGAAATGCTTATATTGAACTAAGTAACACATCCATCACAATTATACTTGCATATATTGTTTAATCACTGTTTCAAAAATGGTACAGTGGCCGGGCACAGTGACTCACATCTGTAATCCCAGCAGTTTGGGAGGCCGAGGATCACTTTAGGCCAGGAGTTCAAGAGTAGCCTGTGCAAAATAGTGAGACTCTCATCTACTAATTTTTTTTTTAATTGCACACCTATAATCCTAGCTCCTAGGGAGGATGAAGCAGGAGGATCTTTTGAGCCCAGAAGTCTGAGGCTACAGTTAGCTATTACTGAGCCACTGCAATTCCAGCCTGAGCAATAGAGTGAAATCTTATCAAGGAAGGAAGGAAGGAAGGAAGGAAGGAAGGAAGGAAGGAAGGAAGGAAGGAAAGAGGAAGGAGGGAAGAAAGAGGGCGGCGCCTGTGGCTCAATGAGTAGGGTGCTGGCCCCCTATACCGAGGGAGGCGGGTTCAAACCCGGCCACAGCCAAAATGTAACAAAAAATAGCCCAGTGTTGTGGTGGGTGCCTGTGGTCCCAGCTACTGGAGAGGCTGAAACAAGAGAATCACCTAAAGCCAGGACTTGGAGGTTGCTGCGAGCTGTAATGCCACGGCACTCTACCAAGGGCGACAAAGTGAAACTCTGTCTCTAAAATAAAATAAAAAAGAAAGAAATGGTATGGTAGGCCTCTTCTCAGAAGCCTCACATGGCAGACATTAAAAAGTAGAGTAAATTTAAATGTGAACTTTTTTTTAGTTTAAAATATGGGCTTGGCACTCGTGGCTCAAGCGGCTGGGGCGCCAGCCACATACACCTGAGCTGGCGGATTGGAATCCAGCCCGGGCCTGCCAAACAATGACGGCTGCAACCAAAAAATAGCCAGGTGTTGTGGTGGGCGGAGGCAGGAGAATTGCTTGAGCCCAATAGTTGAAGGTTGCTGTGAGCTGTGATGCCACGGTACTCTACCCAGGGCGACAGCTTGAGGCTCTCTCTCAAAAAAAAATAAATAAACAAAATGTGGCTTTAACTTTCAGGGAGTGAGCACCCCAGAAAGACAGCAGAAGCCCAGGCCTTTGTGTCCCCGAGGAGCTGAGGCCCAAACACCTCCCTCCCTCCCTGCCTGCCTACAGCACAGCTAGAGCATAAAGATACTGGCAATTCCCTCCCAGGCCCAGGCAGCTCTCTGTGTCCCCAATTCCTTCTGTTTCTATCCCTCGCCACCTCCACTCTTGTAATTTGCACCAGGCATCGTGGGAGGGCTGGTTTTAATTTTCCACACCACTGTAACAGCTCAGCACCCAGAAAGACTGGAAACCCAATCTTGTGATTTTCCAAGTGTCCCTCTTTAAAGGACAGCCAGGCCAAACTGCTGTCCTTGGGTCCAGCTTCCGCCACTGGCACACTGTGTGGTCAAGGTGTCTGATCTTTCTGGTCTCTATGGGACCAGTCTGACTTTCCTAGTGGGCCCTTAGGAGAGTCAGCGGAGGTAAAAAATAGAACAAAACCAGGAGGTACCTAAGATACACTTACTGCACCACCCTCCAGGAACACCAGCTGTCCTGCTGTTTCTGGAACACACCAAGCTCAGGCCTGCCTGTGGCTTCGCACTTGCTGTTTCTTCTTGTAATGCAGACAAGAGGTAGTACAGGATGGCGGGACTCTGAACCCCAAAAAGCAGCCTAAGAGCTCTTCCTCCTCCTCCTCCAAGGAGGGAGGCAGGTGTTTGGGCCTCAGCTCCTCTGGGGTATAAAGGCCTAGGCTTCAGGCTGTCTTTCAGGGTGCTCACTGAAAGTCAAAGCCACATTTTATTTATTTATTTATGTATGTATGTATGTATGTATTTATTTATTTTTGAGACAGAGCCTCAAGCTGTCGCCCTGGGTAGAGTGCCATGACATCACAGCTCACAGCTCACCTCCTCTGGACTGCTAGAGCCTCTGGTCTTATACAAACACTTTGTACTAAAATTACACTGTATACTCAGGGTAACATTGTTCCAACAGGGTAGAAACTGTCAGGGTTCAAATCCCAGATATGGCAGCTACTGTGCAAACTTGGGTAACTCACCTAACCTCTCTGTGCCTCCATTCCCTCATCTGTGAAGTGAGGCTAATAATGACAGTGCCTGCTTCCTGTGACTGTTGTGAAGATTAAATGAGTTGATCCATGCAAAGAGCTCAGAATAGTATCCAGCATAGAGCAACTGTCTCATCGTGTTCTATGCCAGGCATCTAGCCCAGTGCTGGGGGTAAAATAAACACACTCTAAACAAATAAATGAGTCAGGTGGGTCTGCAATTATCAGCTCCACCCTACACATGAGCAGCTTCAGGCTCAGGGAGGCAATATGAGTTAGTGCAGAAGAAGGAGGTGTTAATGGGGCCCCTACTATGTGCAGAATCTGAGGCTGGGTCCTTTGTTTATGTGACCTCCTTAGAACACCCTGTTCATGGACACAGGTGACTCAGCAGAAGTCATAGAGATGGTAAGAAGTACAGCCAGGATCCAATCTCAGTGACATGGGCATCTGTGGTTTTGCCCGGCCCTTCACCCAACAATATCACTTTGACCTATCAGGCCACTCCTTCGCCACTGCAGACCCCTATGGATGGATCATCCTATCCCCACCCCTTGTTGTAAGTAACACATGACTCAGCTTGGCCAATCAGCACGTTCCATCCCCCTGGCTATGGTGACTGGCTTGAGACCAGGCATGGGACCCAATCTGGCCCAATGGAAGACCAAGCTGGAACTTGTGTGAGATTATTGAGAACTAGAAAACTCTCCTTCCTTAGAGTTACTGAGACAGCAGAGAACTTAGCTGACTCAAGCAGAAGAAAGCAAAGCCCCAAAGAGAAGATGAAAGAAACTGAGTTCAGCGGTCTGGATCCCAGCGGGCTTGAGCTTGTCTGTTACATGGACCACTAATAGCTTTTCTCATTTAACCCAGTATGATTTGAGTTTCTGTCGCTTACTAGCAAAAGATTGCTGGCTGACGTAGCTAGCCATGGTCCTAGACCATGTCTCTCTAATCCATGCCATGTGGAATTTGATGACCTCCTTTCCAACAAAACTAATTCTAGCCCCTAGCCAAGCAACCAAACCCATGCTTTCCCCAGAGCTGATCTGGAAGAAAAAACATCCCAGGAAGGTGGATTTTGCTGACAAGGAAACTGTTTGTTGAAAACTTGTGTCACCTGGCTGAAATAGTTGAGGTTGTGGGATGTCGCCATTCATGAACTTGATGTTTCTGCTCAACTCCATCAAGCTGGGTGAGTAGAATCAAGGAGACAGGTGAGCAGATCGGGCTTGCCTAACCGCTCTCTGTCTGCCAGGAGATTGCAGTGAGTTATCGAGCACTGAAGTGGTCTATCTGCTTGGGTTTTCTCAGAGAAAAATCATCATCATCATCATCATCACGAAGGCTCGGAGCCTGTAGCTCAACAGCTAGGGCACCAGCCACATACACCAGGGCTGGTGGGTTCGAATCCAGCCCAGGTCTGACAACTACAACCAAGAAATAGCCAGGTGTTGTGGTGGGCACCTGTAGTCCCAGCTACTCAAGAGGCTGAGGCAAGAGAATCACTTAAGCCCAAGAGTATGAGGTTGCTGTGAGCTGTGACACCACAGCACTCACTGACATAGTGAGAGTTATCTCAGAAAAAAAGAGTAACTGCAACTAAAGAGGCCCAGCTCAACACCAAGCTAGTTTTTCTATTTTTAGTAGAGATGGGGGCCTCACTCTTGCTCAGGCTGGTCTCAAATTCCTGAGCTCTGGCAATCCACCTGGCCTTCGCCTCCCAGAGTGCTAGGATTACAGGTGTGAGCCACCACATTTGACCCCTATCTTCCTTAATCCAATAAAAGATTTCTTTTTTCTTTTTCTTTTTTTTTTTTTTTTTTTTGGTTTTTTCTTGAGACAGAGTCTCATTATGTCGCCCTCAGCAGAGTGCCATGGTGTCACAGCTCACAGCAATCTCATACTCTTAGGCTTAAGCGATTCTCTTCCCTCAGCCTCCCAAGTAGCTGGGACTACAGACGCCCACCACAATGCCTGGCTATTTTTTGGTTGTAGTTGTCATTGCTGTTTGGCAGGCCCAGGCTGGATTGGAACCTGCCAGCTCTGGTTTATGTGATTGGCGCCTGTAGCTCAGCAGGCGAAAAGATTTCTTGATAATTCTTGAAATGACACTTCAGCAATACCCACAGTTCCTCCCTGTGCAGCTTGGGGCTCAGGACAGAGTACTTGGCACCTCCACCTTTCCTCGCTCCCGTAGACTCCGGTGTCTCGGGCTGGATGGCTCCTGCAGTGGGACTGTGCACAGTGCTGTTCTGTTGCTGCCTGGTATCAGCTCACAAGAGCTGATTAAGATTGTGAGAATTTTGTGAGCCAGGTAATATCATGTTGGCAGCTTGAAACTGACCAGAGTGGAAATATTTATACCCCAGAATTTGGCAAATACTACAAATTAGGGCGTTTTAGAAATGTTCCCAGACAGCCAGTTGTTAACCATTTCCCAGCACGTCACTGGACATTAGAGAAACCGTTGTGGTTCACTATATATCTCTACAATCTTTCAATAAACACACACATTGAGCTCCCCTCTAATGGACTGTTATTCATTCAATAAACATACACATTGAGCTCCCCTTTAATGGACTATTAGGCCTAGGCTATAATGGAAAAATACCCGTTAACTCCTAGCAAATTTCCAGACTGTAAGCTTTCAAATGAAATGAAATCAGTCTAGTTCACTCCCAAGATAAATGAGAAAATACTAATTGATTTCTTCCTTCTAGTTCATTCCCAGTTTCTTGCTTGGCTAACTCCCTGAGAAATAGTCCAGGAAGTACCAACTGTCCCCAGACTGACCTTTAAACAATATCAGGTAGAGAAATTACTGAAACTAAGATATATGGAGGGAAAGTACTGAAACTAAGATGTATAGGGGGAAAATATTAAAACAAAAATGTATGACGTATGGCTGACTAACTGCAAAATTCTGCTTCTGTACAACGCTTACTTGCTACCCCACCCAACTGCACCTGGACAGCCTGCATGCCAACCACGATGCAGACCAAGCCTTAAAAAACCGACCCTTTGGCTCGGCGCCTATAGCTCAACCGGCTAAGACGCCAGCCACGTACACCTAAGGTGGCGGGTTCGAATCCCCAGCCCGGACCCGCCAAACAACAATGACAGCTGCAACCAAAAAATAGCCGGGCGTTGTGGTGGGCGCCTGTGGTCCCAGCTACTTAGGAGGCGGAGGCAGGAGACTCGCTAGAGCCCAGGAGTTGGAGGTTGCTATGAGCTGTAATGCCACGGCACTCTACCCAGGGGGACAGCTTGAGGCTCTGTCTCAAAAAAAAAAAAAAGAAAAAACCGACCCTTTAAGCACTTGGGACTGCTTTCAAAAACCCTATGTTGGGACTGAGGCAGTTGCTGGTGGCTCTTCAATAAAGGAACTCTGCTGTAAATTCAGCTTGTTTGGCAATGTGGTCTTTGTGGAACTCCTGGGCACAACAGGACTACACTTTGCATTCACTTTCCTACTTGTTCAGTGGACTTTGATTCATGGCTGATTATATCCCAGCTTCTATGTCAAAAATTAAGAATTCATCAGTGGCAACGTGACATAGTCTCTGCTCTCATGGAGCTGTTTCAGGAAAACCCCAGGACAGTGTAGAAAAAACCATCTTCCAAAATGAGATGGTGCCAAGAGATCAAAGAAATGACCCAGATCAATCCAGCTTGGCAACTTAGATAAGTTTATTAGAGGTTAATTAACACAGGGCTATCATTCCCAGACGGGCACTCACTCCTGGGCAGTGGCAGGAGTTCTTCGGAGAGCAAAATCCACACTGCCTGCCCATCTGTGCAGCCTTAAATTTCTTTCTAACAAGTGACACAGAGCTCTCTCTCTCTCTCCCTGTATATTTACATAGGATAAAAGTTAAGCCGCACAGAACTTCCCGTTAGTAAGGACACCAGTATTACAATAAACAAAAGGCTTCTAAGGCAACTAAGGAAGCTTAAAACAGTTTCAACTGTCTTAAGTCTTACAATCATCTACTGAAAAGGATCTGCTTAAGAATACCCTCTGTGCTTTGTATTTCTTTCAGCTTTTTTTGTTTTTGATCTATCTCTCTAAATTCAAAAGTAACCTGCCCGAGTTCTGTTAAACACTAAAAACCAGTGGTGGGGAGCTTATATTTTTCCCTCTGGAGCTCACAGTCTGTGAAGGAGCCAGTTTTTAACATCATCCCCCAAAAGAAAACCATATGACCTGTGCAGTGAGGAGTTAACTGCATCAAGGGGCTGGATGGGTGCAGGGGTCTCCAGATACAGGGAACAGTATGTGCAAATTCCCTGTGGCAGGAGGAAGCTCAGCAGATTCCAGAGCTAAGTCAAAGCCAGCACAGCTGGGAGAAATGGGCAAGAGGGGAATATGGGGTTGAAGAGAGACCCTGCCAGACCTGAGGGTCACGCTAGGGACTTGTCTCGGTCCTCAGAGTCCCACACCCAGGCCTCAGTAAATCTATCAGAAACAGTCCATGCTTTTCAAGGTCTATGGAATTCCGTCCTGTTTCCTCAAGAGATCCTTCCAGAATGCCTCTGTGGGCCTCAGTTTCCTCATTGCAAAATGCGGGTAAACACAGAGATAACAGTGTCATAGGGTGGTTATGGGAATCAAGTGATATTAATAGTCCTTTAGCTCCATGCCTGGCCCAGTGCAAGTCTCAGCGAATTGGCTGTTCCGTTCATTTCCCCCCTTCCAGAAGGGTTAATTCAGCCCATTTGCTTTACATTACTCTGGCACTGAGAACCAGACACCAGGAAGGTGAGTACAATGGCCCTGGCAGGAGGGGCCCTGCCTCCAATCGCTGGGCACCTCCGCAGCGGCCAAGCGCTTGACGTAGGGGCACTAAGGAGACGGAGGACGCTGCCTTGGGGGTCTGTGGGTGAGGCTTTGGCCAGCTCCCCAGACTGGTTTAGGTGCCAGTTCCAGCTTCCCACTTGCCCTCATGCTGCTGGCCTCTCTGAAATGTCACCGAGTATTTCCACCTCTCTCTCCTCGGCTACTCTGTAAACTGGAGGGCATGGCCTGGGCTTCAATCATCACTGCAGGGTGCCTGGCGCGTAAAAAGCCTTTGGTCCAGGTTGGTTGGGTGAATCTTACAAGGCACACACTACAGGTGGAGCAATAGAGGCCCCGCCTCTCACCTGTCCCAGGCTCCCCATCAGAGGTCACCGCAGCCGCCCCCTCCGCGGTGCCCGAGCTCGCTATTTGGGGAAGCGCTCCAGACTCGACGCCCACATCCAGGGCGCCCCCTCCGCCCTCACCCTCCCCAGACTCACTGAGAAGTTGTCGGTTCGCATCGCTGACCGTCACGTTCTCCTGCCAGAAGGGGTTCATCAGCGGTGTACACGGGCTCTGCGCTGGAGGGGACGGAGGAGTCAGGGGGCGCGGCTACCCTGCAATTCCCACCTCTGGCTGGCGGTTCGCCCCCACCTTCGCCCTGAATGTTCCACCCGGGGAGGGCATTGGGAGAACTAGAGCAGTTGCGGGGGCAGCTAGGCACCCCTTAGAAGGGCTTCTGCAGCCCCGCCCTCTGCCCCCCATCTCACCCCTAGACCTTGCATTCTATGCTTGAGACTTAGGGGAGCGGTGTGCGGCGAGCACCATGTCCCATGAGAGCAGACACCGCGCTCCGGGCGTTGGCGGCCACAGCCCCGGCCCCCGATGCACCCTTACCCCGGCAGGTCCGCCAGAGGCCGGAGTGGGAGCTCAGAGGCTCGGGTTGGCTGCTGTTGGGGGTCCCCCAAGGGTCCTGCGCCCCCGGGCCGCTCCTCTCCAGCCGCTCGGTGTCAATGATGTACCAGAAGTCTGTGCCGATGGCGGCTGCCAGGAGCACGAATCCGAGCGCCCCGGTCAGCGCCGCCGCGCCGGCTAGCACGCCCAGGTGCACCCTCATCGCCCAGCTGGCCCCCGACCAGCGAGTTGCTGCGGCCGAGGTGCGGTCTCTCCGACAGCCGCGGGCTCCGAGCTTCACCTTCGGAGCCTCCGAGCTCGGATCGAGAACCAGCCTGGGGACCTCGGCTCTGACTGAGACCCTGGCTCCTCCCCAAGACCCGCACGCGCTGCGGTCAGACCCTGCTCCCAGCCCTCAGGTGCCGGCAGAGCCCTCACCTGCGTCCGGTACCTCCGAGCATCAAGGGGGCCCCTCCGCACCTGCACTTAACCCACCACCTCCCTCGGCCCCACCCACAGCCTCCGCTCAGCCCTCCGCGCCAGCTCCTCAAACTCCTCAATTTTCCTCCAGGCCCCACGCCCTCCCTCGCTGCCTCACTGTCCACGACACCCCCGCAGCTCCCCCTCAGCTGGTCACTACCTTGCCTCCCCAGCCCCTCCTGTTCTCCCCAGACTCCTCGCCACCAGCTTCCCGGGCCTCAGGGGTCTTCCCTCCCCGCCCTTCCCGCAACTCCTGCTCCAGCGCAGCCCGGCCTGGTGGCGCCCACCTTGGGAGCCGTGGGGGTGTGAGAAGGAAGGTGGCCTTCAGACCCCCTGGAGAGTATAGAGGGGCACAAAGGGTCTCATGGTTCTGTTGGGGTTGTAGGTGATGTACAATAGCCCCTCTCCCTCCAGCTCCCAGTACTCTCTCCAAAATCCCCCTTCCAATGATTTTTCTGGGTTGATTGCAGAAATACAGGAAGATTAGTTTTTTGCAAAAGTTCTTTAAAGCACTGGTTTAGTCCAAGTCCTCCGAGTCTATCACTTCTAATGCCAAAGTCTTTCTTCATCATAATAGCCACCACCACCATCTTTGCCATCAGTACCTTCACCACCACCTCCACACCACATTAGCAATCACAGCCATGTCCACCTAGCACCACCACCATCCCCACCATAACACTGTCACCATAACAATCACTCCCATTATCACACCATTACCACCACCACCACCATCATCACCAACACTGAACCATCACTACCACCATTACCATTACCAGCACCACCACCAGGACCCCCCCTCCTGCCATCACAGACACCACCATCATCACCCAGCACCACTGTCCTCTTTAGCATCACCATCACTCTTGTCAATTTCACCATCTTTTTCACCATCATAAAAACCCCTCCTTCCTTAAAGAAATACTCTGGAGCGCTCTGTGGACGTGACACTTTAAAGTATGTTAAGAATATGAGCATGGGGCAGTGCCCGTAGCTCAGTGGGTAGGACGCCAGGCACATGCACCAGGACTGGTGGGTTCGAACCCAGCCCAGGCCTGCTAAACAACAGTGATGACAACAACAACAAAAAGTAGCTGGGCATTGTGGCCAGCGCCTATAGCCCCAGCCACTCCGGAGGCTGAAGCAAGAGAATTGCTTAAGCCCAAGAGTTTTAGGTTGCTGTGAGCTGTCACGCCACAGCACTCTACAGAGGGTGACATAGTGAGACTCTGCCTCAAAAAAAAAAAGAAAGAATGAATGAATATGGGCATGAACAACCCACACATTACCCCTGCCCTTAAGAAATATATAATACAGGTTTCCTAGCCTTTCCCAAAATGTGGCATACAGAGAAAATACCAATATTTGTGTGGTACATAGGGGTACATGAAAGAGGCTTCTAGATGCAGGAAATGTCCAGCCCCAGGGGCCGCAGCTATCAAAGGCCCCCAAGATAGCCCGTATGGCTGAGGACTCAAAATCTTGGCACCCACTGTGACACATTCTTAAGGAAACCTGGTGCCAAGTCCCAAAAGTTGATAAGATCTGGTCAAGCTGTTGAGAGAATCATTAAAGAAAGTGCTTGAAACAGTATGTCACAAGGTGAAGTGATGGAGGGAAGATCTCATTTGGCCTTTCTGAGGAAGCAGAATTGAGGCTGAGACATGAAGGATATCAAAGCATCCTATGCCTAGAGAACGGTTTATACGAGAGGCTTAGTACACTCTGCAGAGACCAGAAGGGCAATCAGGCTAGAACACAGTGAAGGGGGCAAGCAGAGGGAGAAGAGATTGGATACAGGGGAAAGAGCCGGGTCATGGAGGTCTTGAGATCCACAAGAAAGGATAAGGGTTTTAGTCCAAGCGACTGAATGGTTTTTAACTGGAAAGTGAACTGCTCTGACATTTTTTTTAACTCTTACCCCCTCCTTTTTTTGGGGGGGAGACAGACTCTCAAGCTGTTGCCCTTGGTAGAGTACCATGGCATCATAGCTCATAGCAACCTCCAACTCTTGGGCTCAAGAGATCCTCCTGCCTCAGTTTTTCTATTTTCAGTAGAGACAAGTTCTTACTTTTGCTCAAGCTGGTCTTGAACCCATGAGTTCAAGCAATCCACCCACCTCAGCCTCCCAGAGTGTTAGTATTACAGGCAGTGGTAAGCCACCACCACGCCTGGCCTTGTAAATACTGTTTAAAAGTTCATATCATTTATCTGAAGTTCACATTTAACAGGGTGTCATATTTTATCCAGCAAACCTAGCTGACTCTCCAAGGGAAAACCAAGGCACCATCACTAGAACCAAGAGAAATGACAATGGCAGGTAAAAATAGCTGATGCTCCCTGCATCCAGTGTGGCAATGTCCCTTCACAGGGTCCCACATTGCTCATCCACTTAAGGAGACCTTCTTCCAGGCCCTCAGGCGAAGGTAACCTCAGAGGTCTTGACAATTCTATTTTCCCTGAGGATTCGAGTAGAATCTACCTGAATCCTGCTCAGTCACTGATGATTCCCAGTGATTCTGGGAAGAAGAGAAACACATCAAAGATAAAGTAATGTCATCACTCAATCTGTCACCTAAAAAGCCATGACCGAAACCGAAAGCTCCGAGGACCCAAACAAGCCCCAGCATTTCAGGTTAAGTGTGGGGGACTGAATCCAATTCAACCTCACCTTACCAATTACATCCAAAGGGAAGGGCAAGGAAGGTCACATTCTGAGGTTCTGGGTGCACATGAACTTGGGGAGGACATTCTTCAACCCAGTCCAGCTGGCAGTGACCATGTGCTGGGGTCTATGCACCAACAGTTGCCACCCTGCCCCTTTCCGACCAGTAATCCACCCCTTCCTTCCTCCCTGGCCCTAAGGTGTTATTGAGACAGATTTTTTCCCCTCCCTTGGGCTTCAGCATTACCCGTGCGTCTCTGGTTGTGTTCTTTTAGAACGGAAAAGAGGTGCTTCTATCTACACCCTTAGAACTGGAAAAATCCATCCATTACTAATTACATAAACACAATCTTGTACCTGAGAACAAAATCAAAATCCTAGGGGTAATCTACAAGCCCTCCCTAGCCAGAGCCACCTCCTAGCACAGCCCCAGGGCCCCCTTCCACATCGTAGCCCAGCTTGTCTCCCCAGCCTCACCCACCCAGCCTCTCGGTTCCTTGAACAAGTGGAGTTCTTTCCCACCTCTGCATCTTCAGGCTGTTCCCTATGACTAGAACACCCTCGTTCCCATTTTTTTTTTTTTTTGCCTCAACTTAAAAATTACTTCTTCAGAAAGGGCTTACCTAACACCCCAGCTTAGATTAAGGCTCTTATGACAGGCTGATGCAGATGTGGCTGGTGACCACAGGAGCCCCATGAGCCCTCAGCTTCCTACTACCCATACCTGTGGCTCTCCACCAAGGGACTTTCCTCCCCAGGTGAGAAGCCTGGAATAACCAGAGAGTGAAGACCCCGGAGTGGCCCTCAGCCGAGGGTGAATGGAATTGGAGGTTAAATAGCCCCCCACGATCTCATCCCTTAGGGGAGGGGAAAGCTCTGAGGCTTGTTCCACTCCATCTCCTGGATGTCTCAGTGAGACTGAGTCCCAGCTGCCTGCAGCAGCCCCCTCCCTGCTCAGTGGAATATCTTGACTGGTCTCTTTCCCTGCTTCCTTCTTCATCACCCTCCAGATAAAATTACTCCTCCTCAAATCCTTACATCAGGGTCTACTTAAAAAGAAAACCCAACCTAAGACATGCTATCTACGCACTCACACCCTTCATGGACACCTTCCTAACAGTAATTAATGAATGTTTAACAGTGGAGTTATTTGCTATATATCTATCTGTTCTTTTTTGAACTCTAAAGCTCATTTGGGCAGTATGGTAGATACACACAGCAGGATGGCTCACTCCATGCCATTCTGAGCCATCTGTCCCTTCACATGTCTAGATACCTTCCAGCTAGGGCTGGCCACACAACATAATTCAGACTGATTAGTTAGAGAGAGAGTCTTCTGGGAAGGACTCCCGCAAGAAAAAAAGACAAAGCTGTAAGAAAAGAAGGCCTTTGGTCTGCCCGGGATGTGGATGTGATACATGGAAGTACAGCAGCTATTTTGCAATCATGAGAATAAACTGCCTTGTGGATAGCAAAAGCAGAAAGATACAGAGAACCCAACAGTATCACTGGACAGCTGCCCCATCCTTGAATTGCCTATCTTCAGAATTCTTGTTATAAGATAAAAATAAACCCCTATCTATGTAAGCCACAACTGAAAGTCGTCTTACGTTTTTTATTGGTCCTATCCAACAGGTATCATTGTCTTTTAGGTTAGCGTGTGACACACAGTAGCTGTGTATTAAAGATTTGTTGGTTTGATCAATGAATAAATGAATCCTGTCAAAATGTCTCTTCCTGCAAGCACAGCTTATTTTGAATGGCCAAGTGTAAGGAACCAACCAAGGGCTTTAGAAATATAGCTAGGATGCCATACAGTTATCAAGATTGCTGCACTAGAAAGAAATGACTCTGTTTATTAAGTTTCATGAGGTCATAACGTTCTACAGGCCAGTTGGCCTCCCAAGGCCTGACCCCGGCATAACCACTTAAGCATAAAGCCTCCATCTGTCCATTAGGGACATCTAAGAGGGCTAGCTGTCACTCCCCATATCCTAGACCATGTAATTAGCTTGGAATAAAAATATTCAGTAACCCACTGCTCTAATTTCCCCATTACTCACTGGGCATAATGCCAAGAGATAAACGCTGGGGCTGATCTCTCTTTGTTTTGGGAAACTTCTTCCCAAACTGGAATACAAATCCCTCAGCCAGACAGAAGCTTCTTCCAGGGATCATGTACAGGAGAGGAAGAACTTGGACCAAGAACCAGCATGACCGGATTCCAGCACCAGCTCTGCCACTCCCCTGCAAAAAAAATCCCGATCCAGTTTCTTCTCTCTGAGCCTCAATTTTCTCATCTGTAAGAGAGGCTAGTAAAAGTCCTTTTCTGGGGTGGTGCCTGTAGCCTTGCTATATATCTATCTGGCTAAGGCACCAGCCACATACAACAGAGCTGGCAGGTTTGAATCCAGCCCACATCTGCCAAACAATGACAACTACAACCAAAAAATAGCTGGGCGTTGAGGCAGGCGCCTGTAGTCCCAGCTACTCAGGAGGCTGAGGCAAGAGAATCACTTAAGCCCAGGAGTTTGAGATTGCTCTGAGCTCACAGCACTCTACCCAGGGCGAGAGCTTGAGGCTTTGTCTCAAAAAAAAAAAAAAAGAAAGAAAAAAAAAAAGGTCCTTTTCTGGAAATCTAACCCAGCAACAGCTAATATGCGCTGAATCATTACAACATAAGAGGCACATCAAGTACATTCCTTTTTAGATCTTCACATCAGTTTTATGAGAAAAGTGTGCTTAATACAACCATGTTACAAATGGGGACACTAAGGCTCAGAGATGTTGAGTAACCAAATCAACATCACACAGCTACAAAGTAGAAAAGCTGAGATTCCAAACCCTAGTTTGTCTGACTTCAGAGCCACACTTTGAATGTGGGGTTGGTTTCACGCATTTGAGTAACAAGAGCCTAAAGCAAGTGTCTCAGAGACACTCAGTCAATAATTATTACCTTCTACTGGCTGGCGATAGCTGAATATGGGAGACATAGTGGAAATTTTTATGAAGGACCACACTTCAAATGTCACCTCTGTTGTGCCCACCCCGGGGGTCGCCTACCCAAAGACCACTCACAATCACAAATCGATGCAAAAAGCAAGAGGCAGGTTTATTGCTGGCGCGTCAGGGTTCCTCAGCCACAAGGGGGAAGGAACCCCAAGAGGCTGTTACAAGCTGCTTTTAAAGCGAAAAACTACATGCAGGGGGG
>NW_003852627.1:271202-284640 GCF_000181295.1 Otolemur garnettii
GGAAGGAACCCCGAGAGGCTGTTACAAGCTGCTTTTAAAGCGAAAAACTACATGCAGGGGGGGTGAGGGGGCGTTAGGGTCTGAGGCGGTTGGTGATTGGGGAATTTATAACTTGCAGGGTTGCTGGGCAGTTTTGCTCTGGGGACTTTCTGCGACGGTTATTTTTAGCACGGGTATGAGGGAGTAGGGAGGGAGTAGGGTGTTGCCTCCAGGTGCAAGAGTCTGATATGCGGGTAGAATGTTTTCATTGTTTTAGGGCCTCCTTACTGCCCTGTGGCCTAACACCTCCACCACTGATTAGCTGAGTGACACGAGCAAGTGTTTCAGTTCTCTGAACTGCATTTTCTTCAGGAAAAAGAACGTCATGATACCAAACTCACACAGCTCACATCAGAATTGAATGAGATATCTGAATGAGATATGTGAGAAGGCTTTTATCCCAGAGCCTTGTATACAGTAGCTGCTCAATAGATTTTAGCATCTGCCATCCGCAGGTATCATCCAGGCCATTTTACAGGTGATTAATTGCATATGTCCAGGCATTAGCCCCTAATTGTTTTGTGTGTATTCTGTGTATCCGTGACACCCCTTGCCTCACCCCACATCTCCCTTCACTTTTCCTTAGAGTTCTCCCTAAGTGCGTGAGCCTGGAGAACATTCTTAGGCAATACTGGTCTACAGCAGATTACAATAGAGTCATGGGAGAATTATCTGATCTCAGCCACCTGCCGGCCTCCTCTCCTCACAACCCAGGCTCAGTCCTTAAGGAGCCTATGTTTACATTAATGTTGGCGATGATGTGAAGAAACTAAACCCTCATGCCCTTCTGGCAGGACCGCAAAATGGTGCAGCGCTCTGGACAACAGTGTAGCAATTCCCCAAATGTTAAACATAGAGTTACCCTTTACCCTGAGATCCAGCAGTTCCACTCCTAGATACATATACTCAAATGTATTGAAAACCTATGTTCAGGGCCAGGCACCATGGCTCGTGCCTATAATCCTAGCACTCTGGGAGGCCAAGGCAGGTGGATTGCCTGAACTCAGGAGTTCGAAACAAGCCTGAGCAAGAACCCAGCTCTACTAAAAATAGAAAAGCTAGGCAGGCGTTGTGGCAGGCGCCTATAGTCCCAGCTACTTGGGAAGCTGAGGCAAGAGGAGCTCTTGAGCCCAAGAGCTTGAGGTTGCTGTGAGCTAGGATGCTACAGCACTCAACCTAATGCTACGGACTAAGACTCCAACTCACAAAGAAAAAAGAAAACCTATGTTCACACGAAGACTTACACACAAATGTTCATAGCCTTATTATTCAACAATAGCTAAAAAGTGAATACAACCCAAATACCTATCAACTGATGAATGGATAAGCCCAGTGTGGCACATCCATACAATGGAATATTACCCAGCAATTAAGAAAAAACAGACGTACTACAACATGGATGAACCACAACACCATTATGCTAAGTGCAAAAGTTCATAACAAATGAGCATGTATTGTAGGATTCCGTTTACATTACAGTCTAGAAAAGACAAGAGACAGAATCCATGAGAAGCTACACAGGGATGGGGGAAATCAGGAATGACACAAACGGGCCTGAGGTTATTTTGGGGGGTGATACAAATATTCTAAAATCATATTATGATAGTAGTCCTACAACTCTGTAAATATACTAAAAACCATTTAATTGCATACATATATAATTTTTAAAACCTCCGTCTGACTTACCCAGACCTGAACAAGAGGAGACAGGACAGAAGGCTCAGGAATGAGGAAGAGGAGAATGGCGGAGTTGATGACAGTGATAATAATCACAACAGTACGACTTTCCTTTTTTGTTTTTTGAGACAGAGTCTCACTATGTCACCCTCGGTAGAGTACTGTGGCATCATAGCTTACAGCAACCTCAAACTCTTGAGCTTAAGTGATTCTCTTGCCTCAGGCTCCCAAGTAGCTGGGATTACAGGTGCCCACCACAATGGTTGGCTATTTTTCTGTTGCAGTTGCCACTGCTGCTCAGCTGACCCAGGCTAGGTTTGAACCCGCTGCCCATAGCATATGTGGCTGGTGCCGTAACCACTGTGCAGAGCCAGCAGCACCCCTTTCTAAACGTGAATGCCTGCTCCATGTCAGACACTGGGGCATTCATCATGTTAATTAACACATTTCTGGGAGAAAGATGTTGCGATTACAGAGGCCGTGGGGTCTACAGTCGGCACACAGGCTCTGGAGGCAGGCTGCACCTGTCCCCCTTCCTAGCCTGAGACTTCAGACAAAGTCCAAAGCCTCACAGAGCCTCAATTTCTCCATCTGTAGAGGAGGTATAAAGATGATCCTGACTTGGAGATTGTGAGGACACGACCCAGAATCTCTCTGCCCTGAGCAGAGTTCCAAGTAGACCATAGAAAACAGCTGGTAAATGTTAGCTTCAGTTATTAGCGTGTGTCTCTGTTTTATAAAATAGGACACAGCAGCTCAGAGTTTGACCCAGCAAGGTCACACAGCTCATAAGGCACGGACTTGGCATTCAAACCCAGGCCTGACTTCAGACTGAGGGCTGTTGCCTCTACCTGGGTATTAATCTGAACAATTAGGTCTGACATCTTCGCCTGCCCCAGCACCACAGACAGCAGACAGCCTGCCCCAGACCTCTCCCTAGAGCATTTGCAGTTCACAGGGAGTCAGCGTCTCTGCAGATTAATTCTGTTAATGCCAGAATTGCCACATCAGTGCCCAGTGCCAGCCTCCAGCCAGCTCCCCACAGCCCTCCGAAGCCGGGGCATATGAAGGCCACACTAGAAATTCACTGATAGAGATTCTGAACATCATAAGGGGTGATGGGCTGAGTGGGGACTGAGAGCAGTCAAGCAGATCTCCCAAGTCATGTTGCCTTGAACCTGCCTGCCCCTGGGGCCACTGAGCCCCCCTTCTCCAGCCAGGACCTACACTGAGAGCCCATGGGAGACAGATTGAACCTTCCTACATCTGCCGCATCTCAGGGCAGGGAGGACATCAGAGGATGGGCAGGGGCACGAGAACTGTTCTGCTGGGAGTGATCATAGCATGCACCCATCATCTTACGGAGGAGGAAGTTGAGGCCTAGAAATGTCACTCCAGCCTCCTGGATGACAAGAGAAAGAGCATCTTGGTTCAGCCTGCCAAGCACCAATTTATCAAGCAACTACTACATTCGAGGCACTAAGGATACAACAGGACTAGGACCAGGTCCTCTGCCTCCTCCAAAGAGATCACCATGTCCTGGGATAACTGAAAAGAAATACATGGACCCCAGTGTGACACATGTAGTCCTAAAAATAGATCAAAAGAAGGCTATTTTATGGCTCGCCACAGTAGCTCACGCCAATAACCCCAGCACTTGGGTGGCTGAGGTGGGTGGATTGCCTGGAGCTCACAGATTCAAGACCAGCCTGAGCCTTTAAATCTCTAAAAGTAACCAGGCACCTGTAGTCCCACCTACTCAGGAGGCTGAGGCAAGAGAATCACTTAAACTCAAGAATTTGAGGTTGCTATGATGAGGTTGCTATGAGTTTGAGCTATGATGCCAGGGCACTCTACCAATGGCGATAAAGTGAGACTCTGTCACAAAAAAAGAAAGAAAAGAATACTATTTGATGATAACCACCATTGGTTGAGTGCTGGAATAACAAGCCTTTCCCACACCAGAGCATTCACATGGCCCCTGTTCCTGCCTCCACCCCAACAATCCCCCCATACCCTTGCCATGGTGATGAGATTTCATCTTCACGGCAACCCTCTATTACCTTCCTAGGATTGCTTTCCACAAGTTTATCCTGGAGATCAGAAGTCTGACAGTCACTCTCCCCGGGCTAAGGAAGTGTCAGGTGTCGGCAGGCCTGCCGCTCCACAGGCTTAGGGAAGAATTTGTTTCCTTGCCTTTTCTGGCTTCTGAAGGCCACCCACCTCCTTGCCTTGTGGGTCCCACCCTCACCTACAAAGCCAGCATCTCAGCATCTCCTCCCTGACTTCTGCTTCCATCCTTCCATTTTCTCTTTTCCAACCATCCCTTCTCATAAAGTGCCTGGTGATTACACTGAGCCCATCCAGACAGTCTGGGGAAATCTCCCCCCATCGAGGTCCTGAACCATCATGTTGCCACTTAAGGTCCCACAGTCACAGCTTTCAGGGATTCAGATGAGGACATCTTCATCAGGGCATGATTCTTCCCTCCACAAACCCTAATGAGGAAGGACCTCGTGATCACTCCCACGTTACAGATGAGGAAACTGAGGCTTGGGAGGCAACGTGACCCACAGAGGCACAATAGCAGCAGGGATTTGAGCCCAGACTTGTCTGATCCCCAACAGTAAGGTCGGGGTTCCACTGTGCTGTAAAAGATGAAAGGCCAGTGAAAAGAGCTTCCCAGAAGAGGGGTCCCAAGACAAAGTGCACAAGGCATTCTGGGGTTCAGCTGCAGGACGCCTGGCTACCCCATCCACCTCTGCTCCCTAGGGCAACGTGCATCTGTGCCCTGTCCCAGAACACATCAGGTCAGTCTCCCCTGTGGTTTCATATCTTTCCGGCAAAAACAGCAGCTTTGGGGGAGGCGTCAACACTTTGGCCGGTTATCTCCATTCCCTCCTCATTGGAATGTGTGAGATCTCTAAGGGCCTCTGTCTCCTGTCTGAAAACAATGGGCATCACTACTGCCTGTTAATGTACGTGCATTCACCACCCTCCCCTACCTGCTTTCTTCCTTCTCCTGACCCTGGAGGTTTTGTTGTCATTTCATTGTTTGGTTGTTGTTGCTGTGTAATAGAGCAGTTTGGGGTCGACAGCAAAACTGAGCAGAAGCTGCCGAGGTTTCCCATGCACCTCCCACCCCTACACGGGCACAGCCTCTCCAGGATCAACATTGCCCACCCAAGGGGCACATTCGTCCCAGTGGATGAACCTACATTCACATACCATGATCACCCAGAGCCGGGAGTTTCCTTCAGAAACATTTTTCCAGTGTTAAAGAGTATCTTGTTTCTACAGCAGGCAAGGGAAATAAAGTGTCTAGACACAGGCCAGACAAGCCTGGCCTTATCCAACCATGGCCATCACTTAAAGTCTGAATAGAATCCCCCAGAGAACACCGCACAGAGACTCCTGGGATCGTCCGGGCTGGGAAAGAGGAAAGATGTTTATTATAAAGATAGTACATAACTTTTTTTAAAAAACTTGGGGGAAAGTAGAAAATAAAAGTCTCCTATTATTCACAGCCAGAGAAAACTCTGTTAACATGCCAGGTACATTTCTTTTTAATGATTTTTCTATGAATAATATAACCGTAATAGTTTCTACTGAACTTTATCAGGGTACAAGGCCCCGTCCTAAGTGTTTCATATACATTGTCCCAGTTCTCACTGTTACCTACAAGGCAGGGCTATTATCATCCCAGTTCAGAGGTGAGAATATGGAGGCACAGAGAGATGAAACTATAAAAGGATAAATGGACATAAATATGTATGAATGGTCTTGGCACCCATAGCACAGTGGTTACAGCGCTAGCCACATGCACTGAGGCTGGTGGGTTCAAGCCTGATCCAGGCCAGTTAAACAATAATGACAACTGCAACAAGAAAATAGCCTGGTGTCATGGCAGGCACCTGTAGTTCCAGGTACTTGGGAGGCTGAGGGTAGAGAATCGCTTAAGCCCAAGAGTTTGAGGTTGCTGTGAGCTATGACGCCACAGCACTCTACTGAAGGCAACATAGTGAGACTCTGTCTCCAAAAAAAAACAAAAACAAGGGTGGCACTGTGGCTCAGTGAGTAAGGCACCAGCCCCATATACCAAGGGTGGCAAGTTCCAACTCAGCCCTGGCCAAACTGCAACAAAAATAGAGCCAGGCATTGTGGCGGGTGTCTGTAGTCCCAGCTACTCAAGAGGCTAAGGCAAGAGAATTGCGTAAGTCCAAGAGCTGGAGGTTGCTGTGAGTTGTGATGCCACAGCACTCTACCGAGGACGACAAAGTGAGACTCTGTCTCTTAAACATGTGTGTGTGTGTGTGTCTGTGTGTGTGTATTAATGGAGGCTGGGTGCAGTGGCTCACACCACTGGCACTCAGGGAGGCTGAGGTAGGTGGATTTCTTGAACTCAGAGTTTGAGACCCGCCTGAGGAAGAGTGAGACCCCATCTGTACTAAAAATAGAAAAACTAGCAGGATGTTGTGGCAGATGCCTATAGACCCAACCACTTGGGCGGCTGAGGCAAGAGGACCACTTGAGGCCAGAAGTCTGAGGTGCTGTGAGCTATGATGCCATAGCACTCAACCCAGGGTGACAGAGTGAGAATCTCTCCAAAAAATAAATACATTACACACACATTAATGGAAATGGAAGCTAGTATGGCAGATAAGAATATAGACTTTGGAAGCAGACCACTGTGGTTCTTTTATTTTCCTCTAACTTTATCTATTCCTTAGTTAGGTAATGTCAACACTAGTTATAAAATAAAGAAGCTTTAAAAATTCAAAAGGTACAGAATGCTGTACTGTGAAAGTCCCCCTTTCTCTCCTAAGCTCAAGTATCCAAGGGCAACCACACTTTACAATGTCTTTGTATCAGAGATACTTTGTGTAAGCGAATGTAGCTTTGTATAGGTGTATCTGTCTGTCTGGGGGAGCATTCCTTTTTACACAAGTGACAGAGCCATCTACTCCTTGCTTTGTTAATTTAACAAAACATCTCATGGCTCATTACACGTCAGTCAAGCATGGGTTCAGATGCAGAGCGTTGAGACAATATTTAACTAGTTCCACCTTCATTGGGTCGTTGTGAGAAGCAAATGAAATGATGCAGATAAAATGCTTACCTTACTGAGAGGACATGCTCACATGTAAGCTAATATTGCTAAAATTTTAATCATTCTGAATGCAGAGTTTTCCATTCTGTGCTCTTTGAGTAAAATTACATTGCTCAATTGGATATCAGATGTGAAAATGAAAATAAACAAACCTTGATCCTTACCTTGCACCACACAAAGCCTGACAATACAGTTTGCTAACCCATCTTAGAAAAAGTGCTACATAGCTCATTACTGAATATCATTATGGTCACATTCAAAGTACTCCCCTCAGCTATTAGCAACTATAGTGATATTCAGCAATGAGGTATATAGCACTTTTTCTAGGATAAGTTTACAATCTCATATATAAAAAATTAACTTGCTAGGCATTGTGGCTCACACCTACTATCCTACCAATTTGGAAGACTGATGTGGGCAGATTGCTACAGCCAGGAGCCAAGACTAGACTGGACAATATAGCAAGACCCCATCTCTTAAAATAAAAAAAAAGGAAAAATTAGCTGGGTGTGGTAGCATGTTCCTGTAATCCCAGTTCCTCAGGCAGCTGAGAGAGAAGGATCAGTTGAGCCCAGGAGTTAGAGGTTGCAGTGAACTACAATGATGCCACTGTACTCTAGCCCAAGTGATAAAATGAGACCTTATCTTAAAAAAAAAAAAAAGTAACTCTAAATGGATGCCATACAAAAATGTTAAAAACCAAAGCAATAGAACTAGAGAAAATATGAGAAAAAATCTTTGTGGCCTTGAGTTAACAAAAATTTCTTAGAAACAAAGAGCACAGTCCATAAAAGAACAAAACAATGGTCCCCAGTGATCACTCCTCCAGGTATTCACCCCATCTTGGTGCATATGGCTGAACCCTGTGGCTCGTGTCTAGCCCGTAAATGCAACAAAGTAGGTGGGATATCATTTCTGTGATTACATTACACGAGCTTGTAATTGCCATTTGCTAGCAGTCTCTGCCTGTGGGCCTTCTCAGTCTGCACTCTTCATGCTGGATGGGCCAACATGGGTTGAAACTGAGGCTGGCCACTGGCCAGCACAGCAAGAAACTGAGAACCTCTCCAAGTATCCCTGAAATAAATGGGAAGCAAATCCTTCCCCAGTTGAGCTTTCAAATGAGACCCCAACCCCAGCCAACAACTTGATTGCAGAAAACACAGTCAGGCTATGGTCATTTTCCTGCCCCACAGAAATGATGAGATAATTAATGTGTGTTGTTTTAAGGTGCTAAGTTTGTGGTGATTTGCTACACAGCAACGGGCAATTAATAATTAATAATTAATCAGCATATGTCTGGAGAGCAGTTTGGTGCTGTGTCATGGACTTTAACAAATGAATACCCTTTTATTCTATAAGTCCACTTTGGGAATTTAGCCTAAGGGGAAAAAAAGGAAATTGTACCTAAAAGTACATAAAAAGCTATCCATCACACAGTTCCCTAGTCAGAGAAATGTAGCTAACATTTAGTGAGGATTTATTATGTGCCAAGAGTTCTATGTTCCTTATTTTACTTAAGCCTAATGACAATCCTATTTTTTTTTTTTTTTTGCCATTTTTGGCTGGGACTGGGTTTGAACCCACCACCTCCAGCATATGGGACCAGCGCCCTACCCTTTTGAGCCACAGGCACGGTCCAACAATCCTACTCTTATAAGATTATTCCCATTTTATGCATCAGCAAATGAAGTCACCCAAGATTAATCATATGATGTTTATTAAATTCTTAGTACCATGTCAGGCACAAAGAAAACAGTCAATAGGCTCAGCATCTGTGGCTCAAGTGGCTAAGGTGCCAGCCACATACACCTAAGGTGGTGGGTTCAAATCCAGCCCGGACCTGCCAAACAACAATAATGGCTGCAACCAAAAAATAGCCAGGCATTGTGGCAGGCGCCTGTGGTCCCAGCTACTTGGGAGGCTGGGGCAGGAGACTCGCTTGAGCCCAGGAGTTGGAGGTTGCTGTGAGCTGTGAAGCCACAGCACTCTACCGAGGGGGACAGCTTGAGGCTCTGTCTCAAAAAAAAAAAAAGAAAGAAAAACAAAACAGTCAATAAATGATATAGTGTTGGGAAACATTCAGCTTCAAATGCAGAAACCTAACACAAAATATTTCAAGCCAAAAAGACTCAGAGAACTGAGTAGTTTAGCAGTACAGCTGGCTGCAGGCATGGCTGTATCCAGGAGCTGAAAGGATAGCCTCAGGGCTCTGTCTCATTTACTAACCTTTTAGCTCTGCTTACTTATGTTTTTCCAGCTTTCAGCACACCACAGACAAATGTTACAGACTTATTTCCTACAAGCCTGGGAGAATGAGAACTCTCCCCAGATCCACAATCTAATCCCAGAGAAGATTCTGATTGGCCTTGACTTGGTCATATGACCTTTTCTGAAATTATGTCACCAAGAAGTTGAGGCTCTCTGAATGGACATTCTGGAGTACATAACACTCTTTCGGAGGCATGATTGTCATAAATGGCAATCCCTCCCTGTACCACAGGGAGCAGGGTAGTTCCCACAAGAAGGGATGCTGCAGACAGAAACACCACAGTCCCCCCCACACACACACAGTGATTATTATCCTAGCATGGATATTGAGAGGTGAAAGCTGCAGTCAGACTGGGACTGTCCAGCTCCAGAGGTCATGCCCTTTCCACTGCACACATTTTATCTCCCACCTCCCTGCTCTACCCTTTTCAAACTTCAGGGCAGCTCAGAGATGAGAACTGAAGACTATTGTCCACAGGCCTGGAAAACAACTCTTCCACCTGACAGCACACAGCAAAAAGCAGCTCATAAGATAGCCTCCCTCGGTGTAGGCAAGCCAGCTGGATGCAAAGGTCAGAGCCAAGAGCAGCTGACATGCCCCTGTGTCCTCGCACACGAGGGCTCAAGCACTGTCAATGCTGGCAGGAACACAGCCAGCCGAGGAGAGGCTCTCGAGAAGGCTGTAGAGGTCAACAGCTTCTCCCTGGCCCCACTGAGATAGTGAAACAATTATAAAAATGACACGTGTTTATCAAGTATGTCTCCCATATACCAGGCCCTGTTCTAAACACAGTGTATCATAACTGCATAAAATCATTTCAGGAATAAGCTATCATTATTTTCATTTTATACATGGGGAAACCAAGGCACACAGGGAGATGAAATAACTTGCCCCAAGGCAGGTATTTTAACTTGAGATTTAAGCCCAGACTATCTTGCTCCAAAGGGTATGATTTATTTTTTAATAGAGAAAATATCTCATTCTGTCACCTACGCTGGAGTGCATTGGCACATCATAGCTCGTGGCAACCTCCAACTCCTGGGCTCAAACTATCTTCCTGCTTCAACCTCCTAAGTGGCTGAGACTATAGTGCTGCTATACACCCCGCCGACTTTTTTTTTTTTTTTTTTTGGTAAATATGGGAGTCTTGCTGTGTTGTCCAGGCTGGCCTTGAACTCCTGGACTCAAGCAGTCATCCTGCCTCAGCCTCCCAAAATTCTGGGCTTCCAAGCATGAGTCATCGTGTCCAGACTGAGACTGTGATGTTATACTAACCATTGAGCCATATGGCCCTTGCCTGGGACCAACATGAACCTGCCCATTTCAGACTCTCTGAACTCCAACCTGGGCTCCACCCCTGAGACTGGGCACTTTTGAGAATCCCACAAAACCCCAAAGCTGCAGATGCTGGCATGGATGCAGAGAAAGGGGAACTCTTTTTCACTACTGGTGGGACTGCAAACTAGTACAGCCTCCATGTGAAGCGGTATGGAGAACTCTCAAAGAACTAAAAGTAGACCTTCCATTTGATCCTGCAAACCCATCGCTAGGTATGTACCCAGAAGAAAAACATCGTTTTACCACAAAGACATTTGCACCAGAATGTTTATAGCAGCTCAAATCACAATTGCCAGGATGTGGAATCAACCCGAGTGCCCCTCCTCAATTTACGAATGGATTAACAAACTGGTATATATGGAATACTATTCAGCCATGGAAAGATGGAGACTACATCTTTTGTACGTCCCCAGATGGAGCTGAAACACATTCTTCTTAGTCAAGTATCACAAGAATGGAAAAGCAAGTATCCAATGTACTCAGTACTAATATGGAACGAATATGTAAACAACTACACACCCACACCAAAGAAAAATACAGGAATATTCAAGTAAGGGGGAGGAGGAAAAGGGGAGGAGGGAAGGAGATTGGCAGGTTCTCACCTAATGGGCACAATGTAGGGTTATGCAGCCCTGGGTCAAGGGCTCAGCTACAACTTGAACTTTACCTTAGAAACAAAAGCAATGTCACCTAAACATTTATGCCCTCTTTTTAATTTGAAATAAAAAAAAAAAGAAAAGCCTGAACACTATTGAGATAAAACTCCGCAGGGAAGGAATGCAGGCTGTTCCCTCCCTTCCCTGCTTCCTCAGGTCAGTGTCAGAGCCCATCTGCAGACCCCACGTACCCCCACCAAGGTGACTCCCTGACCCACACTCAGGAATTAGTGATGCATGAAACCTCCTTGAGCACTGGTGGCATCCTAGAGATCCCCGCCTCGGTACGTGCCAGGCACTGTGCTAAGCACCCTCACAACTCTCATTTAACTTCCACAGCTCCCTGTCCTACAGGCACTGTTACTATTACTATTGGGAGGAGTGAGGGAAATTGGAGTGCTCCCACTTAATGGGCACAATGTAAGGGCATATGGCACACCTCTTGGGTGCAGGTCACAACTACAAGAGGGATTTGCACTAACAAATGAAAATAGTGTAGTCTAATTGTTTGTACCCTCACATTAACTGGAAATTTTTTTAAAAAGATGAAAAATTGAAACTAAGCGAGATACATTTAAGACCATACAACTGATAAGCGATTGTGCAAAGCTTCCCATCCAGTCTGGTACCTGCCCTTTGCATTCAAGAACTGAGGTGCTATAGGTGCTGGTTGAGCCCTAGATCCTGGCCCCAAACTGATTAGCTTTGAATCCCAAGTCTACCCCCTTAGTAGATGTGTTGAGCAAACTCTCAGGTGACCTCAAACCCTTCACTCCTGCTATCAAGCCCTTGTGTAGTCCCAGCTTGTTGAGCAAGGATGTGACTCGTGGCTTGCTTTTAGCTAATACAGCTGCAGCCTCACTGCCTCAACGAAATGAATTCTGCCAACAACTACATGAGCTGAAAGCAGTTGCTTCCCCAGTTGAGCCTCAGATAAGACTGCAGTCCTAGCCAACACGTTGAACACAGCCCAGTGACACCCAGGTGGACCAGGCCCCCACCTCCTGGTTCACAGGAACTGTGAGATAATAAATGTACTCTTTGAAGCTGCTCAGTTTGTAGTGATTTTGTTACATAGCCATAGGAAGATAACACGGTAGCTGCGTCACTCTGAATAACTTATTTGACCTCTCTGTGCCTCAGCTGTCTCATCTATAAAATGGGGGGTGATGATGATAATGAAATACCTGCCTCTGGAATTGTTTGGTGGATTCAGTAAACTAACATGTGAGAAGAGCTTAGCACATAGTATGCCCTATGCAAGGCTTGACTATTACTACTTATAAAGTGCCTACTACATGGATATGCCAAGCAGCCCTCTGGTCTCTCCATAGATCTGAATTCCAGTGTTGTCATTTGGGGTTATTGTGTTTCTTGTCATCTTCATCAAGAAGGCTTTTTTCACCTAGAAGGGACATTTAAGATCGCTGGCTCCAGCCCTTTTATTTCCCAGATGGGAAAACCAAGGCTCATACTAAGAAAAGGTCCTCCCCAAAGTCACACAGTGACCAGCTGGAAGAGAAGAAAAGTCTTGAATTTGAGCCTCCTGAATGTTGGTTTGGGGAGGAACAAGATAGGTCTTAGTTTGCGTCATCTCAGAGAAAAGAATCCCACTGCCTTGAACCCACTGGCCTCTCAGTTCAAGCTCCCCAAAACTAGAAGCCTCCTCATTGTTTAAGGGGAAAAACCTGAGTTTCTCTAATTACCTTGATTTGATTAATTCACATTGTATGCCTGCATCAAAACATCACATGTCTTCTATAAAGATATACAAGTATTATGTCCCATAATAACAGAAATAAATAAAATTTCAAAAAATAAATAAAAAGCACTTGTAGGAGGAATAAACAAATGGCTTAGCACGAAAGTCTCTTTCAAACTTAGAAACAAACACACAAGCCAGAGAACAGAGAAGACTTTGTGTTTCAAGTGAAAGCATCTCCAGAAGTGTTGTATAAACAAAGCACATACTGGCATGACTGGGCAGGCCCCTGTGAGCATGTGGAATTTGGATCTCCCAGTCTGCAGTGACGAAGCAGTGAACTCTAGAGAATGGTGAAACTCTACAGAAAAGACACATATCTTACATATGCAAGGGGTCAGTCTGCCTTGGCTCAAAGGGCAAGATAGCATATCAGAGGCCCTCCAGGTCATAGCATCTCTGTCCCAACTATTCAACTCTGCCACATAATACAAAGGTACTATGAACAACTGAAAGTGGGCTCAGCTCCTGTAGCTCAGCGGCTAGGACGCCAGCCACATACACTGGAGCTGGCGGGTTCGAATCCAGCCCTGGCCCACCAAACAACAATGGCAACTACAACCAAAAAATAGCTGGGTGTTGTG
>NW_003852627.1:284777-317316 GCF_000181295.1 Otolemur garnettii
AAAAAAAAATTAAAAATGAATGCACTTTATTGTGTTTTAATAAAACAAATATTGTAATATTAACAAAAGCAGAAGCAGGGCTAGATTTGGTCTGTATGGTTTGCCAATCCCTGTTTTATTTGGACTTTTCAGGGACAATTTAAGGATAGCAGGAGAAGAAAGAAAAAATGTGCTTATTGAACAAATATAATTCGCAGCTACCAAGATGGGCTGTTTCATTTAATCCTAAAACACCTCTGTCTCTATTATCTTCATTTTACAGATGATGAAAACTGACACTCCCAGACATTAATGATGAACCCAAAGTCACACAGCTAGTTAGGGAAAGAGTCAGAACTTGAACTTAAGACTCCAATGCTCAGGCCCACACCATGCAGCTCACATGTGCCCCAGACATTCCAGCCTCAGCCTTGCAGCTCCCACCCACTCCCTCCCCCAGGCCCACACTGGCTCTAGCTCTCTCTCTCCTCCAGCTCAGCAACACTGCTCTGTCTGCAACACGTTTTCCCAGCTGAGAAAGAAAAAATCGAAAATTTTGTTTTTGTACAAGCTGCCCTTTTCGCCTGTGGCTAGAATTCCCCCCATGGAGCAGGAATAATATCCAAAGTCATACAAAAATGAGGCTGGAAACTTGGCCTTCCTCTGTCAATATTTACTGGGCTTGTACCACGGACCAGCTGCTGGCTAGGGACTAGACAGGAAGAGGAAGAAAGCCCAGCCTCCCGGAGAGGCTGACAGCAGTAAGGAGGAACACAGAGTTCCCTTAATTCAGCCTGGCAGCGAGCGGGGAGAACTCTCAAAAGGATGGAGAGCCTGGAGGACGTGCAGAAATTAGTCAATGGGCAAGTCAGGAGGAAAGACATTCCAGGCGCAAAGACCAGAAGGAGAACATGGTCCTTGCAAAACAACCAACAGCCCGGCAAGGCTGGCACACCGTCAGTAAGAACTGTGGTGTGGTGGACATCTGAGGATTGGGGGATTGGGGTGGCCCACCACCCCTCACCCCTCCTTCAGACAACAATGCCCCAATTCTCCTTAGGGGACCCATCCCGTCCCAATGCCCAGTCTTAGAGAGACTTAGTGAGAACCTGTCTCAAAATAATAAATAGATCAAGGGTCCCCAAACTTTTTAAACAGGGGACCAGTTCACTGTCCCTCAGACCATTGGCGGGCCAGACCGCGGGCCCTGGGAAGAGCTGGCTGCTAAGCAGGACAGGCAGCAATGGCAAAAACACCCAGCAGGCCAGATAAATGTCCTAGGTGGGCTGCATGTGGCCTGCGGGCCGTAGTTTGAGGACACCTGAAATAGGTGATAATGGCCATAGTTAATGGCCAGAATTGACAGAGTATTCCCGGACTTACTACATTCACAAGAATCCCTGTGGGAATACCATATTATTACTCCCATTTCTCAGATGAGGCTCAGGAAAATGGTCCAACACCGTACACATGTGATACATATACCATGGTCAGCCCTCCACCTGGATCCCCTTCACTGCTCTCACCACCGGGAGGTGCAGCTGCACTGGCCTCAGGGGCTCACTGGACTGAGGGAACACAGCAGACTTTAAAGGCACAGTCATAAGAGGAAATCGCCCCTGGTCTCTTGGAATGATCACTCTGGGAGGAGCCAGCCTCTGTGGAAGACCTTCAGCTACCCTGAGATAGAACAATACAGTGAGAAGCCTGAGTCACATGGAGAGAGAGCCAGACAGCCCAAGGTCAAAAATATCTCAGACGTGTGGGTGAAGAATCCGGCCCAGGACTGGTTCCTGCAGCCTCAATTATTCCAGTTCACCACGGGCATCAGAGATGAACAGCCCAGCTGAGCCCTTCCTAAAAAATTCCTGACTAATAAATCTAGGAACTAAATAAAATGATTGCTTTAAGACACTAAGTTCTAGAGTAGTCTTTTACTGAAGATTAGATAACTAAAACAGTGGTTGGAATCCCATTTATCATTTCTGTGCATCTGCCCACAGTGTCTCTGAGCTTGACTTCCAATGGCTTGTACTTGAGACTTCCTTTCTTCAGTTGTCTGGAAGTACCTGATCACTTTGTCTACACTAGCAGAAAGCTGGTAGTGCCTGGGGGTTCACATCCTCCCTGGGTGACACTGAGGCAATCACAGCCTACAGTGGGAGCATGAAAGCCCAATTTCTCTGTGGTGGTGAGTTGAATGGTGCCCTCTAGAAAGACAGGCCTCAGGCCCGGTGTGATGGCTCACTCCTGTAATCCTAGCACTCTGGGAGGCCAAGGTGGGTGGATTGCTTGAGCTCAAGAGTTTGAGACCAGCCTGAGCAAGAGTGAGACCTTATCTCTACTAAAAATAGAAAAAACTAGGTGGGCACGGTAGCAGTGCCTGTCATCCCAGCTACTTGGGAGGCTGAGGCAGGAGCATCACTTGAGCCCAAGAGTTTGAGGTTGCTGTGAACTATGATGCCATGGTACTCTACCCAGCGTGACAGTGAGACTCTGTCTAAAAAAAAAAGTGTCTATCCAGAAACTGTGCTGTGGATATGACCTTATTTGGGGAAAAGATTCTTTGCAGATGTGATTAAGTATCTTAAGATGAGATCATCCTGGAATATTCAGGTGGGTCCTAAAGCCAATGACAAGTGTCCTTATAAGAAGAGATGTGGGCACAGAGGAGGCCGGGTGACAACTCGGGCACAGATGGGGAGTGTGCATCTGAGGAGCACCCGGAGTGCCAGCACCGAGGAGGCCAGGGGGAGGACTCAGGCACAGATGGGGAGGGTGCATCTGCAAGCTGAGGAGCACCCAGAGAGCCAGCACAGAGGAGGCCGGGGGGAGGACTCAGGCACAGATGGCCGGGTGAGGACTCGGGCACAAATGGGGAGGGTGCATCTGCAAGCTGAGGTGCACCCAGAGCATGAGCAGCCCTAGGAAAGGAAGGCTCCTCCTCTAGAGTTTACGGAAGGAATTGACCCTGCCGACAACTGAGTTCAGATGTCTGGCCTCCAGAACAATGATAGAACATTTCTGCTGTTTAAAGCCACCCAGTTTTCTTACAGCTGGCCTAGGAAACTACCACACTCGCCCCAAAGCGGAACAAATGCTGAAATGTAATTTATGCTCCTGGGCTCCCCATTGGTTCAGGCTAAGGCCACAATCTCACCTGAACCTGCCTTCTCACTGGGCTCCTTCTCTAACCTGCTAATCTACCACCTCCTCAATAAAATCACCTGTACCTCAACCCCCACCTCTGCGCCTGCTTCCGGAGAACCTGAGAAGACAGGTAATTAGGGCAGAGTCAAGGTTTGCATCAAGGCTGTCTGACTCTAGAAAGTTAAAAGACTCACATCACTTTCCATAGACCCACCTGAAAGTGGGTTTTTGGAAAAAGTGGGCTTCTAGCAAACTAGAAGCCCAGTGACCACTGAAAGTCACTTTACATCTCTGAGCCTCAGTTTCCTGGTCTGTAAAATGGGGCCAGTCATCTTACTACCCTAGAAGCCCAGTGACCACAGAAAGTCACTTCAAATCTCTGAGCCTCAGTTTCCTTGTCTATAAAATGGGGCCAGTCATCTTACTACCTTCCCTTTAAGGGAGAATTACAGATGATGTATGTAAGGTCGCAGCAGATGCACAAACCCTGAATGTGGGCCTGGGGTTGGTGTGAGAACTCATGAGACTCAGTCTTACTCCCAGGCAGTGTTCTGGAAGCCAACGCTGGAAGCTGCGGCTGCCAGAGACCCCTTGGCTGCCCTGTATTGACCAGGTTCAGCTTGTAAGATGTTCTCAAGATGAAAGGAGCTGCTGGTGAGCCACATAATCAAAGCCCATTTGTTAGCTCTGAAAGCTCTTAGCATGTCATCCACTGAAAAGGAGAAAATTGCAAGTTGAAGGGAAGAAAGAAAAAAAGATCACAAAGGCTGGGAACAGATTGAAAAGGGCAGTGTGAGTTCCCACTGTCCCACAACAGCCCCCCACCCTGCATTCTCAGGCACTGGTGCTGCCGGGGGAGGAACTCCAAGTACGAAGGCATGGGCTGAGTCGGTCCCATTTCAGCCAGAGGAGGCTGATCCTCAGAGAGGTCGCCCAAGGTCTCACGAGTGGGTTTGAATGCAGGTCTGCTCAAGTCCAGAGCCCCAACTCTCAACGCCAGCCTCCTTTAAGCTGCCGAGGTTTCTGCTGACCCTGACTCGGTCCTTTCCTCCAACCTCAACCTATTGCCCAACCAGCAAATCCAAGTTTCAGACCACAGCGTGCTCTCAGAGGATCTGACTCCATGCAGCTGTGACGTCCAGAGAATTTACCAAGCGAACAGGAAAGCGCCTGTGTGAGAGGAGCCGCATCACCCGTCACACCATCACACTGACCCTCAGACCTCTGGCCACCCATCACGTCGCCAGCCTCCTGAACACGGAGACCACAGCTGCACACTGCATAGGAGATCTCGAGATGCCACCAAGAAGTAACTATCGTTCAGCATGAAAAGTTCACTGGAGCTAGTTTTGACATTTTTCATAAAGAAAAAGAAATCTAGTAGGATAAGCTGAGAAACCTAAATGCTTTATCCCAGACATTTCTGCCCAGATGGAGCTGGGCAGAGTTTAGAATACTCCCTGTTCTGTGTTTACTATACGGCCCAGAGGGAGGTTAGGTGGACAAATTAATCGTGTCATTTTTGCCCCACCTGGAGTCAACACGGCCTAATACAGTGGAAAGAGCATGGCGGCCGTAACTAGCCTGAATCACCCTGATGTCTGCCACAGTGGTCTGAATAAACAAATCACGTTATGTTCACTCCTTGAAATATCCCACTGCTATGAACATGACCAATCTAGAGACTTTACACCTTTTGAACTAATCGGGATAGAATTGAAACACATTCTTCTTAGTAAAGTATCACAAGAATGAAGAAGCAAGAATCCAACGTACTCAGTACTAATACGAAGCCAGTAGATGATCTAAAACACGTCCACAGAAGAGAAAAACTCAAATCAGTTCAAGGTGGTGGACGAGGGTTGAGGGATGGGGAGAGGGGAGGAGGAAGGCAGGTGTATGTGCTCCCACTTCATGGACACAGTCTAAGGGTGTATGGCACACCTCTTGGGCACAGGACACAATTCTAAGAGGGACTCTACCTAACAGATGCAAATACTGTAACCTAATTCTTTGTACCCTCAAATTAACCTGAACCATAATAAAAAATAATAATAAAAAGAAAATGAGCAATTTTTACTGGACACAACATAAATTAATCTTATTGGGCAAAAGAATCAAGCACACAAGAATACAACACAGCATGATTCTACTTAAAGTTCAAAGCAAGCAAAACTAAACTGCATTGAGGGGGGTGAGTGTACTACATGACTGCTATTGGGTTGTTTTTTTTATTGAATGGTAACTATGTACATTAATGCACTTCTGGGGTACAGTGTGAGGTTTTCACATGCAATCTGAAATACTTCCATCAAACTGGTCAACACAGCCTTCCTATCATTTTCTCAGTTACTGTTTTAAAACGTTCACATTCTACTCTTAGAAAGATTCACTTGTACCCCTATAAGATAAACCTCAGAAGTGATCCCTCCAAACCCCCTCCACCTCCACCCATCCCCCCTCCCTTCTCCCTCCCTTTGTCTTTGTTTTTGAGACAGAGTCTCACTATGTCACCCTCCGTAGAGTCTTGTGCAGTTACTGCTCACAGCAACCTCAAACTCTTTGGTTTAAGAGATTCTCTTCCCTCAGCCTCCCAATAGCTGGGACTACAGGCACCCACCACAATACCCAGCTAGTTTTTGGTTGTAGTTGTCATTGTTGTTTGGCAGGCCCAAGCTGGATTCAAACCCACCAGCTCCTGTGTATGAGGCTGGCACCCTATCTGCTGAGCTATAGATGCCTAGCCACTATTGGTTTGTTTTGATTTTTTTTTTTTAAGATAGAGTCTCACTCTGTCACCTTGGGTGATGTGGCATCATCACAGCTCACAGCAACCTCAAACTCTTGGGCTCAAGTGAACCTCTTGCCTCAGCCTCCCAAGTAGCTGGAACTACAGGCACCCGCATTGATGCCCAGCTAGTTTTTCTACTTTTAGTAGAGAAAGGGGTCTCACTCTTGCTCGGGCTGGTCTCAAACTCTTAAGCTCAGGCAATCCACCCACCTTGGCCGCCCAGAGTGCTAGGGAGGCATGAGCCACTGTGCCTGGCCCTCATGAATGCTATTTTTCACAACAAAAAATAAGAATGTCATTACAGAATTGCAAACTAAAATAACAATGAGACAACCTCATAGCTATTAGAATAGTCAAACTCTAGAACGCTGACAGCACTGGAGTCTGGCAGCCGGGATGCTCATTCCTCGCTGGAGAGGATGCAAAATGGTACAAGCCACTCCGGGAGACAGGTTGGCAGTTTCTTACAAAACTAAACACCCTCTTAGCATATGCTTCAGCAGTTATGCTCCTGGATACTCACCCAAATGAAGTGGAAATTGATGTCCACACTAAGACCTGCCCACAGATGTTTATAGAAATTATATTCGTAACCGCCAGAACTTGTAGGCAATCAGAATGTCCTTCATTAGGTGAACGTGTAAAAACTGAGGTATATCCAGACAATGAAAAACTACTCAACACTAAAAAAGAAATGAGCTACCAAGCCTGCAAAGACATAAAGGAACTTTAAATGCATGTTGCTAAGTGAAAGAAGCCAGCCTCAAAAGGCTGCAGACTGTGATTCCAGCTCTATGACATTCTGGAAAAGGCAAGACTAGGAGATATGAAAAGATCAGGGGGTGTCACCATTTGGGGAGAAGGACGGATGAATAGGCAGATCACAGGGGATTTGGAGGGCAGTGAAAATACTCTGCATGGCACCGAAATGCTGGACACGTGGATTAATTACACTTTGGTCCCAACCCACAGAAGGCACACCACCACGAGTGATGTACACTAACGTAAACTACAGACTCTGAGTTATAGATAATGCTGCGTCAATGTCCATGTGTGCCCATGAACCAGTCTGGCGGGGACATCGCCAAAGGGGATAGGGGAGGAGCCAGAAGCTATATGGGAGATTTCTGTATTTTCTCACCCAATTTTTTGAGAAACTAAACTGCTGTAAAAATAAAATCTATTAATTTTTTGAATGTTTTAAGAAATAAAGGAAAAAGAAGAAAGAAAAGGATGTCACTCACGGAATGTCAGCTCCCTGCTCCTCATGTATGACACGAGAACAACAATGCTTCACTCACAGGGTCACCGTGAGGGTGAAAGCAACAGGACACACAAGATGCCCACAGGTCTTCCATTCATCTGGGAATTCCCCACCAGGACACAGGCCCGTGCTGCCGAGTCACTGACCCTTCACCAGCTCATGCCAGTGCAACGATCAACTCATGCCTGACACATGCAGTTTAAATAAAAGAGAAGCCTTTTCTTGCCTAATTGCGACGGCTAAGACTTCCATTACAATGTTAAAAAGCAGTGGAGATAATGGGCAACCTGGCCTGGTTCCTGATCTGAGTGGAAATGATTTCAATTTAATTCCATTCAATACAATATTGGCTGTGATTTTGCTGTAGATGGCCTCTATCAGTTTAAGAAATGTCCCTTCAAGTTTAAGAAATGTGCCTTCTATACCAATTTTCTTAAGTGTTTGGATCATGAATAGATGCTGGATATTATCAAAAGCTTCAATTGCTAAGTCATGGAAGATGCCCAAGTGCCCATCAACCCATGAATGAATCAATAAATTATGGTATCTATACACCATGGAATATTATTCAGCCTTAAAGAAAGATGGAGACTTTACCTCTTTCATGTTTACATGGATGGAGCTAGAACATATTCTTCTTAGCAAAGTATCTCAAGAATGGAAGAAAAAGTATCCAATGTACTCAGCCCTACGATGAAACCAATTTATAGCTTTCTTATGAAAGCTATAACCCAATTATAGCCCAAGAAGAAGTGGAAAGGGGAGAGGGAGGGAAGGGGAGGGGGAACGATGGGTGGAGGGAGAGTAATTGGTGGGACCATACCTATGGTGCATCTTATAAGGATACATGTTAAATTTACTAGGTGTAGAATATAAATCTCTTAATACAATAACTAAGAAAATTCCGTGAAGGCTATGTTAACTAGTTTTATGAAAATATTTCAAATTGTGTATAAAACCAGCACATTGTACCCCATGATTGCATTAATGTACACAACTATGATTTAATTTTTAAAAAAGAGAGAGAGAAGCAAAGCCAGGCACAGTGGCTCATGCCTATTATCCCAACACTGTAAGAGGCCAAGGGGAGGCTTGCTTAAGGTCATTAGTTTAAGACCTGCCTGGGCAACATAGCAAGATCCTGTCCCTACAAAAAAAAAAATTTAAATAAACTGAGCATGGGCTTGACACCTGTAGCTCAGCAGCCAGGGTGCCAGTCACGTACACCAGAGCTGGTGGATTCAAATCCAGCCCAGGGCTGCCAAACAACGACAACCACAACCAAAAAATAGCTGGGCATTGTGGCAGGCACCTGTAGTTCCAGCTACTTGGGAGGCTGAGGCAAGAGAATAATTTAAGCCCAACAGTTTGAGATTGCTGTGAGCTGTGACACTATGGCACTCTACTGAGGGTGACACAGTGAGACTGTCTCAAAAAAAAAAAAATAAAAACTGAGCATGGAGGTGCACACCTGTAGTCCCAGCTAGTCAGAAGGCTGAGGCAGGAGGATCACTTGAACCCAGAAGTTAGAGAATGCAGTGAGCTGTGATGATGCCATGGCACTCTAGCCTAGGTGACAGAGCAAGACCCTGTCTCAAAAAAATAAATAAGTAAAATAGAAACAGAAATCAAATAAGAGACCAAAAGAAGCTATTGTAAAGTGGCTAATCCTTCCCTGGGGGAGACAGTGCATTGGACACCCCCCATATCATTCTCTTGCTGCTGCTATCAATATCAAAGGCGATGTACCCCACTCCCTAGACTCCCAGAAGATTGCACCAGGATCCTACGATAAGTGCTCAGGTTCCGGGAGAAGGGAAAAGTTGGGAAATGTTGATCATGAAAGCTCTTCTCTCCTCTGAGCAGATAGAATGTCAATGGCCAGATTCTCCAAGTCATGTCATCCTGGCAGGATCAGAGCAACAGTGACCCTACAGGTGTTTGGAAGTGTCCCGAGTCTCTCATTCATTCACCAAATAACCCCCAGTCCCTCCCCTTCTAAAGCCTCAGGTGCTGGCCTAATAATAATATTCAAGCCAGACTCTGCTCTCATGCGGCTTGCAATCTAGGGCAAGAGACTGTCAGAAAACAGAAAGTAACAAATAGAGGCAGGCTCCATGGCCCACGCCTGCAATCCAAGCACTCTGGGAGACTGAGGTGGGAGGATCACTTGAGCTCAGGAATTTGAGACCAGCCTAAGCAAAAGCAAGACCCCCATCTCTGCCAAAAATAGGAAAACTAGCCAGGTGTGGTGGTGGGCACCTGTAGGCCCAGCTGCTCAGGAGGTGAAGGCAGGAGGCTCACTTCAACCCAGGAGTTTGAGGTTGCTATGAGTTATGCTGATGCCACAGCACTCTAGCCTGGACAATAGAGTGAGACTCTATCTCAAAAATCAACAAATAACTAACAAATAGGTCATTGCAGAGAGTGACGGATCTGTGAAGAAAATAAAAGGGTGTGTAAAGGAGAGACACCTGGGCAGATGGCAAGGAGCCACGGACATGGGATGAGAGAAGAACCAAATGAGCAGGTGGTAAGTAAACGAGGACCTGTCAGAGGAGAAGGAACCACGTGTGAAGATGGAAACGGGGCTGAGAATGGGCATTCAGAGCCAAGGAACCACTAAGAAGTTTGAAATCAACAGGGCTGACTCTTTCTGGAAGCTCCAAGAGAAATGAATCGGTTGGGTGGCTCTCTCCCGGCTTCTGGTGGTGCCAGCAGTCCTGGGAATTCCATGGCTTCCTGACGTAGCTCCCAGCCCCTGCCACTGGATCCACATGTCTTCCCTTTTGACAAGGATACCAGTCACTGGATTTAGGGCCCATCCTCATCCCTTGGGTGACATAAGTCAGGGGCACACATGTCTTACACTGGTACTAAGAGTTGCCCAATAAGATGACGCTCCAGGAAATTGGAAATTTCATACACTCCTGGTGAGAGTGCAAAATGGTACAGCCATTGTCACAGACGGTTTGGCAGCTCCTCAAACAGTTAAGCCTAGAGTCATGGCATGGCCCAGCAATTCAATTCTACCCCCACCCCTCCAAAATCAAAAATAGGTACTCAGACAAAAGCCTGTACACAAACAAATCTTCCTAGCAGCATTATTTGTGATAACCAAAAACTAGAAACAAGCAAAATGCACATCAATGGGTAACTGGATAAACAAAATGCAGTTATACAATGGAATATTACTCAGCCAGAAAAAAGAATGAACCACTGTGTCTTGCTACAACATGGATGAACTTTGAAAACTTTGTATGCCAGATACAGAAGGCTACATGGTATGAATTTATTTATAAGAAATATCCAAAATCTCATGTCTGCAAGCCTAGCACTCTGGGAGGCCGAGGCAGGAGGACTTTTTAAGCTCAGGAGTTCAAGACCAGCCTGAGCAAGAGCAAGACAGAGTCCCATTCTGTTGCCCAGGCTAGAGTGCCATGTCAGCAGCCTAGCTCACAGTAACCTCAAACTCCTGGGCTCACACAATCCTCCAGGCTTAGTGTCTGAATAGCTGGCACTACAGATACCCACTACAACACCTGGCTGATTTTCCTATTTTAAGTAGAGACAGGGTCTTGCTTTCACTCGAGCTGGTCTCCAACTCCTGAGCTAGGCATTTAGTATGTCCACAGTACTGTGCAAACATCGCCTCTATTTCCAAGCCATTTTTCTCAACCCGAAAGAAGATCCCAGACCCCTGAGCAGTCACTCCCCGGTGTGCCTTCCCTTTGTCCCTAGTAGCCACCAGTCTGCTTTTTTTCTGTATAGATTTGCTTTTCTGGACACTTAATATAAATGGAATCATATAATATGTGACATCTTGTGACGGACGTTTCATCTAGCATAATGTTTTCAGGGTTCACCTTTCTTCAGCTGAATAATGTTCCATTATACAGATGTACCATGTTTTGTGGATCCATTACTCTCATTAACAGATGTTTGGGTTGTTTCATTTTTTAGCTATTATAAATAGTATTATTATTAATATTCATGTACAAGCATTTGTTTGCGCCCCTGTTTATATGAATTATTTTTAGGCAATGGGTCATACTTCATTCTTCATTTATTCTTTATTCTCTTCATTTCCACACTCATTTGACCCGTGAAAGTGCCTTTGCACTTTCATTTTAAAGTAAATTTTTATCTATATCAGTAATATATGATACAGCTTTTAAAAATTAACACAAATTTCTCCCGGACCTATCTGCACACCATCCCCTCCTAAGAAGAAGCCACTGTTTCTGTTTGAGTTTGACTTTGCAGGCACTTCTCTGTGCATTTATAGAATAAGCGTCTAGCCTGGAAAAGCACACTTTGTGAGTTTTTCCTTTTACATAACTGATCTTATGCAACATGGATGGCACTGCAACTTGCTTTTTTTTCTTCTAACAGTAGGACTTAGTGAAGTGAATGAAAATAACAACAGATCCAGGCAGATTACCTCAAGAAGAGGAGGGGAGCCGTTGTCTGGAACTTTCCGTGGAGTATACATCACTCATTCTCACAACACTTGGAGAAACATATTGTCAATATCTGAGAAATTAGAAAATTAAGTTTCAAAGAAGTAAAGTAATTGCTCAAGTACCTAGCCTGTGAAAAACTCTCCAAAATTAGATATTGAATGAATGAATATAGTGAATCAGCAGCTAAGCTGGGGATGTGAACCCAGCTCTGTGCACCTGAAGGTCAATCTCGTTGCACAGAGAACCAGGAACCAGAGGCCGCTGCCGTGCCCTGAATGCAGCTGCTGTGATGAGCCGATGGGAGGCAGGGGCAGGATTATAATCACCCGCTCTCAGCAGTCCTGTGGGACAGGCTGTCTCTTAGGAGGACAAAACCTTGTAGGGCTGACTGGGTAAACACACCAAGTGTTTGATAAACGCACAACCTTTAGAGAAAGGGCTGTGCTGAATAACCAAGCTAATAATAATCACCTGATATCAATTTCCTGCAAGCTGGTTTCTTACCGCACATTGCACATCGTGGTGGGAGTGATGGACACTCCAGCACTTGTGAGCGCCAGCCTTAACCCTTGCCTGGCCAAGCCTGGGGGAGATGTCAGAGGGAGAGAGCTTCCTGGGACATAGAGAGGGCTTTGGCCACAAGGCTCCACTCCATAGACTCACTGGGAAACACTGGAGATCAAAGTCTGCATCTCACCAGCCGGGTGACCCTGAGCAAGGCCTCTCACTTCTCTGAGCCTCAAGCGAGTGTGAGGATGAATGAAGAATGTGAGGTGAGGGGCCAGCAGAGTGCCCTGTATGTAACTGGAGCTCAGAACACAGGGCTCTCTGGCCCACTACCCCAGCTACTACCCCTTCCTGGCCCTGCAAAGAAGGGCTGACTGTCTCCCTCCTTACCTAACGTTAGGGAGAAAACGGGCCCCAAACTCTGGCATGAACGGTAACTTACGTTTATGAATCCTATGGGTCAGTCTCTAAGGCCACCTAGGAGGCTATAACACTGTGGGTCACGACCCCTTTGTAACAATGAAAATACATTGTAGCATTAGGAAGGTTGAGAACCACTCCTATAATAGAATACCCTGTACCAGGGGGCAAGGAAACAACAGACTTTGTCACGCTTCTAGAAGAAGCTGGAAAGGCCAAGATCCAGGTATCCGCAGATTCCTGCCAGGTGTTGGCCTGCTTCCTGCTTCATGGATGACTGTCCCGTTACTGTGTCTCACAGAGCAGAAGGGGACAGCAGCTCCCTAGAGCCTTCTTTATAAGGACGCTAATCCCATTCACCAGGGCTCCGTCCTCAAGACTTAATCACCTCCTGCTCCAGTTTGGATATTTAACCCTCCAAAACTGCTATGGAAATTTGATCCCCAGTGTTGGGGACGGGGCCTAACGGGGAGCCTGTGGTCATGTGGGCAGGTCCTCATGAATGGCTTCGTGCCCTCATCACTGTAGTGAGTGAGTTCTTGCTCCGTTAGTTACCAAGAGAGCTCCCTGGAAGAGCTGGTTGTCAACAAGAGCCAGGCACCTCTTCCTCCCTCTCTCCCAGATACTCCTCCGTGAGTGGAGGCTTCCGGAGGTCCTCACCGGCTGCCATGCTTCTCACACAGCCTGCAGAACCACAAGCCGAACAAACCTCTCTTCTTTCTGTATTACCCAGCCTCAGGCATTCAGTTACAGCAACACCAATGGACAAAGACACCTCCCAAACCAGGACACTTTGGATTACCGTGTTTCCCTGGAAATAAGACTTACCCAAAAAATAAGGCCTAGCAGGATTTCTATGCATTTGTTAAATGTAAGCCCTACCCCATAATAAGACCTAGCGATTTCAGTGTGGAGCTGTAAGGAAGACTGGAATACATTTTATCTGCTACATCTTCTTTCTCCGAGGCCTTCACACTCGCACAGGTGTGCGAGTGGTAACCAAGGTCGCAGGCATCCTATTGCACACGTGCGAACAGCCAGGGGAAAGGAGTTCACACATCACTAGTGCCAGCCCCACCAACAAGGTCAGGTTCCAGAAGAAGATGACTTAACTGTATTTGAATAAATGTAGATTGTTGTATTATACTTACTAAAAATAAGACCTCCCTTGAAAATAAGCCCTAGTGTGTCTTCTTGAGAAAAAATAAATATAAGACAGTGTCTTATTTTCAAGGAAACATGGTAGGTTTCAAAGTATCCATTTGGGGGACACATTCAGTCTATAGCAGTCTAGACAGAGCACAGCAGGGCCACTTTGCCATAATATCTAACAGCAGTGATTTTCAACTGGTGTGCTGTGAGAGGATCTTAGGTATACTGCAAAAAATTTTAAAGATCATTAACTAAATCATTTTTGAAAGAAATCCAAAGCACAGTAAGTATATCCTTTTTTTTTTTAACTCTTTTTATTGATTAACATAATTTAACTGTGCTGTACAAGTTTAACTATAGGGAGGGTCAAGGGTGCCGTGAGATAAAAAAGTTTGGAGAACACGGCTCTAAGGCCTCAGCCAGGAGGACTACTGGGGCGACTCGCTCAGCTGCGTCCTGCAGAGCTACATCTGGGCCAGCCACTCCAAGCTGCTTTCTACTATGAATCAAATTGTGTCCCCCAAAAGACATGTTTAAGTACCAACCTTGCGCCTGTGAATGTGAACTTATTTGGAAATAGGGTATTTATAGGCATAGATCTGGAGATAAAATCATCCCAGATTTTAGGATAGGTAAGTTCTAACTCCAGCAGAGACACACATAGAGAATGAGGCCATATGAAGAAGGAGGCACCCAGAAGAACAAAAATCACTTTGCCACAAAGACATTTGCACCAGAATGTTTATTGCAGCCCAATTCATAATTGCCAACTTGTGGAAGCAGCCCAAATGCCCATCAACCCACGAATGGATCAGCAAGTTGTGGTATATGTATACTGTGGAATACTACTCAGCCATAAAAAAGATAGAGACTTTACATCTTTTGTATTAACCTGGATGGAGTTGAAACACATTCTTCTTAGTAAAGTATCTCAAGAATGGGGGGAAAAAGTATCCAACATACTCAATACTATCATAAAACCAATATATAAACACTTATACACTCATATGAATGATAAAACACAAATACAGTCTAGCAAGAGAGAGGAGTGAGGAAGGAGAGGAGAGGGAGAAGGGGGAGGGCAATGGGTGGGATCTCACCTAATGTGCATATGCAAGGGTGTATTAACTAACTCAAAACAACTAAAAGTAAATTTTAAATGTCTTACCACAAAAAATAAGTGAGGTGATGGCAATATTAATCAGTTTGATTTAAGCGTTCCACATTGTATATCAAATCATCACATTGGACCCCATAAATGTATACATTATGATTTTAATTAAAAATTAATTTTAAAAAAGTATAGCTGATTAATTTAATAATTTAAAAAAAAGAGAGACAAACAGAATGAGGCTGCCCTGAGCCAAGGAAGGCCCAGGGCCACCAGACAGAAGCTCGAAGATGCAAGGAAAGACTTGATTTTAGACTTCTAGTCTCCAAAACTGTAAGAGAATGCGTTTCTCTTGTTTTAAGACACCACATTAAAAATAAAAAAGACATCAAATTTGTGATCATTTGCTGTAGGACACTAACATGCCTCCCAGCGCACCCACCCATGAAAAGAGTAGGGACTTCGTGGCCATGAGGAGACCATGGCAGCCCACTGTGATGGGAGCTTTATTGATAGACGTCATGGGCAGGACCTGGGAGGCTTCCTGGACCTGTGGGCAATCCTCATCGAGCTCTGGGGACTGTGCTGTGGTGGTCTTTGAGGAAGGGACATTTACAAATAACTCTTCAGCAAAACTCCTCGAAACCCTAACGTGTGCCAAGCAACAGTAGCTGGGATGCCAGAACTGTCCTGTATCTGAGCTGACCTATATGGTAGCCACCAGTCATATGTGGCCATTGAGCCCTTAAAATGTAACTGTTTCAATGACAGAGGAATATTTCATTTCATTTTAACTCATTTAAATTTTAAAAAACTTTTTTTAGAGACACAGTCTTGCTCTGTCACACAGGATCATAGCCCACTGCAGCCTCAGACTCCCTGGCTCATGGGTTCCTCCCAGCTCAGCTACACGAGGAGCTGAGACTACAGGCGCATGCCGTGTGCAGTTAATTTTCCTTTTTTTGTAGAGATGGGGTCTCGCTATATTTCCCAGCTGGGAAACTTCTAGCTCAAACTTATAACTCTAACTCAAACTTCTAGCCTCCACCAATTCTCCCATCTAGGCCTCCCAAAGTGCCGACATTATAAGTGTGAGCCAAAGTATCTGGCCTAACTTATTTAAATTTAAACTTAAGAATCACTGTGGCTAGTAGCTATCATATACACAGCATGGCTCTAGAGCAGTCTATTTCAACCTTTTTTATCTCACAGCACACTTTAACCTATAGTTAAACTTCCATAGCACACTTAAATTATATTGATCAAAAAAATAAAAATAAGAATATATTTACTGTGCTTTGAACATCTTTCAAAAATAATTTAATTACCTTTAAAATTTTTCATGTCACATCTAAGGTCCTCTCACGGCACACTGGTTGAAAATCACTGCTCTAGAGTTGTAATTGCCTCCACCACCTCATGAATGCCTTCTGCAAGACAGAGAGAAGGAATACCCACGGAATGGAAGAGGAGCTGAGGGAACCAAGCAAGGAAGGGCACTGTCCAGAGTTAAAGCTCCTTGGCCAATGGAACGGCTGGTGTGAAGGACTTGAAGGGGGTCATGACCAGGTTGGGAAGGGCAGTGAGGAGGTCAGTATGGCTGGACCAAGGAGTGCACAGGAGGTGGGGAGGAGATGGTTGTGAGAACATTGCTTCTCTTTCTATCTAAGATGGAATCTCTAAGGATTTGGTCAGAAGAAGGACATGATCAGACTTTATTTTTAAAGGATCATTCTGCCTGCTTTAAATTTGAAGCGAAAACTCTCAGGGCTTGGAACAATGCCTTTCTGCACCCACCCCACAAATAGTTACTGCCTGGGGATAACTGAGAGAGCCCTCAGTGAACTAGAGAGATCACTAGGACTAGAATCCCGTCCCAAGACACCTAGCTGGCTCTCCGTGTACTGTCCTCGGGGAAACACAATCTGTTTCCTTAGAAGGAAAATTTTTTCCTTATTTGTGTTACTTGGTCATCCTATCAACTCCCCGTGTTTTATCAACAGTAACCATGAAATTGATATTGACACTTCTGTTTTGAAAAGAGAATCTCTGTTTGAAAGTAATTAAAACAAAGGGTGCCACCTGTGGCCATGTCTGTGCACATTTGTGTACATAGCTGTGACCCCAGATGCCTGTGTTTATATTTGTGTGTTCATTGACCTGTGTGCTGTGGGTGGGTACTGCCATGCCTGTGTCCACATGTGTCTGTTGACACATCAGTGTGGGGTACATCCCTGACAGCTCCAATCTCTCATACAATAAAATACAGAGTTCTTACCATGGTCCAAACGTTCCAACTGTGGCTACCTTTGCATTCTTGGTTCCTTCTGCCCACTCTCTGGCTTGCTCTGGGCTAGCCAAACTGATTTCCATGCTGTCACTGGAGAACACATTTAACACAGTCTTGCCCCAGGGCCTTTGCACTGGCTGTTCCCTCCACCTGCAGTGCCCTCCTCTAAATGCCTATGTGGCCCCTCCTCACTTTATTTAGCCTCTGCTCAACTCCTGCCATAGCATCCTGGCCTCCCTAAGCCACTTGATCTGTCTCCATTCCCCAACCTGTTCTCTATAATCCACATGGCTACCCAGCACGCTATATGTGAATAGATAGATTTTTTTAAATATTTTTTTAGAGAGAGAGTCTCATTTTATTGCCCTCAGTAAAGTGTCATGGCGTCACACAGCTCACAGCAACCTCCAACTCCTGGGCTTAGGTGATTCTCTTGCCTCCGCCTCTCAAATAGCTGGGACTACAGGCGCCTGCCACAATGCCTGGCTATTTTTTTGTTGCAGTTTGGCCAGAGCTGGGTTTGAAGCCACCACCCTCGGTATATGGGGCCGGCACCCTACTCACTGAGCCACAGGCACCGCCCAATAGTTTTTGGGGGTTTTTTTATCTGCCTTTCCAACAGAATGTGAGTTCCATGAGTGCAAGAACCTTGACTGTTTCATTCCTTTTTGTGTCTTTCTCCCTCCCCTCTCACCCCACACACAGAATACTGGCTGATGCATATCTGTCAAGTCAAAGAACAAATAACTCTGCATGAAGCTTGGGGTGTTTGCAGGTCTGCATATGCACGCCTGTGTGCTTCTTTCCTGGCTCCTGCACGGACAAATCTGCGTGGAGAGATAGCATGTCAGGATGTCTGCCTGAGTCTCTGTGCATGTCAGTGTGACTCTGGTGTGTCTGGTGTGTGAGTGTGTATTTACTCAACTGCAGAACAGACCGCAGGAAAATCAGTAAAGGAAGAAAGCAGCTTTGAGTACTTCCAAAGCCTGCTGCCCATTTGCCAGTTCTCTGCAAGTGCATTCCCATTTGTGGAAACAGTTACAAAAGTTCACCAGGCCTGAGGCCTCCCTGGGCTCCCCGCAGCCTGTGCTATAATTGCTGGTGTCTACGCTCCCTGAAACCCACTCTCCTAAAGCCCTGTGGGGTCCACAGAGAAAACACACAACAAAGGTCTGACCAAGTTCTGCTGGAAGATGAATGGAGACTGCTCAGTTTCATGCTAAGGCCTCCAGGGCCCTGAATTGCTTACCACTTTTAGATTGAGGATGCTTCCAAGTTTAAAGTTTGTAAAATTTGTGTTGCATTTCTCCTCCTGTTAGACTCCAACTAAGACTGAGATTATGGATTCACCCTTGTGGACTAAAGAAAAACAAGCTTTTAAAGAATTAAAGTTAAGTTTTCAGCAGATCTTACTGAGAATTGCAACTCAGGAGGAGTCTGTTTCTGTTAAGGCTGCTCCAAAGTAGCCCTTCAGCCCACTCAGCAGGTGGGACCCGTGTGTGTGTGTGTGTGTGTGTGTGTGCGCTCTCAAGTTACATTAGAGCAAAATCTCACCAAGGTTTGGGGGAAGGGTACATCTAGTTATACAAAAGGTGCTCAAAAAAGGTATGCACATTTTAAGAAAGGAAAAACTTTGTTAAATTTGTAATACTCAAGTCACATTTGACTACTACAATTTAAAGAGTTGCTTGGCTCAGTGCCCGTAGCTCACTGAGTAGGGTGCCGACCACATACACCAAACGTAGGGGGTTTGAGCCTGGCCCCAGCCTGCTAAACAACGACAACTGCAACCAAAAGTAGCCGGGCATTGTGGCGGGCACCTGTAGTCCCAGCTACTCAGAAGGCTGAGGCAAGAGAATCGCTTAAGCCCAAGAGTTTGAGGTTGCTGTGAGCTGTGACATCACAGCACTCTACAGAGGGCGACATAGCAAGACTCTGTCTCAAGAAAAAAGAAAAATTGAGTTGCTCAGATGTGGCTTGTATTCATTTTTTGTTATCAATACATATTGAGTATTACAATTTATAGTTTTTTCCTTTCTTAAAATGTGTATACGTTTTTGGGGACCCTCTGTAGATTACAGAGGCATCATCAATAATCCCGTCAGACCTTATCTTATGTACAGGAACAGACAAGGTCCAAGATCATCTTTTCTACAAATGCAGGGATTTAGACAACAGACATGGAAGCTGTGCTCTATCCATGCTGTTTACTTAGCATCTCAGGGCCCTCTTCCGGAGTGCCAAGCTGCCTGAGTCAGGGGCTATGCAGGACGAGCAAACATAACTTCTCCTACTTGCTAATTTGTCTCAGACCCTGGTGTCGGGCTTATGAGGAGTGGATAAATCACTGAGATAACAGCCAGCACAATGACACCAAGGATAACGAGACCGTGATGCATGCAGTAACCAGCACTCTGGGGACCGCCCAGGCTCTGGGTCCCTACATCCCGTTTGCATCCAGGCCTTACCACTTAGCCTGTGGGTCACTTTCGGCAAGTTTTTTAACTCCTCTGAGGAGTACGTATGGCCACCCACGTGCACAGGCGTCCCCACCTAGGACAGCGGCCCCAGCAAGTCGCCATAGACCACAACTGCGCCTGCTCCCACCGCCGCTGGGTTACCACTAGCCCAACGCCAGAGAAGGAAAAAGCACCCGGTGCTACTTGCACGCACACGCGGCCCGGGCAGGTGGGCGTGACCACGGGGTGGGGCGAGCGGAACGGGCGCGCCTGGGGGCGGGGCCGCGCCTGCGTGGATCGCCTGTCATGGCGGCCCCCTGAGTCTCGTGGTGATGGGGTCGGGTGGGACACCAGGCTGGGGCCCGCGGCGGGTAAGTTCCTGGGACAGAGGACGGGATGGGGTAGGGTGCAGGGAGCCTCTTGTCACTGAGCCTAACTTTGGAATTGTCCTCACATGAGGACATCACTGAGGGCCATTAACCCACTATGGCCTGATCTCACTTTTAGCCTGTTTCCCCCTTTAAGCACGGCAGTTGAAGGAGGAAGGCCATCAGCTTACCTGGGTTTCCGTCCGGTGTTCAGGCGGCCTCTCTCAGTCCCAGATTAGGAAAGGACAACGGTGCGCTAGCTGTGACTGCCTTTGAGGACAATGGTTAACCCCCAGAGTAAGGTCACAGAGGCGGCCAGACAGAACCAGGAGCCCCGGGAGGAAGAGGGCACCTGGAGCCCCGGATTCCAACTCTGCAAGCCGTGGCCAGAGCAAGTCTTACCACACCTTCACCTCAGGCCTTGGTTCCTATAGCTTTCCGTCACAGAATCATGGATGAGTCTTAACTAGTGGAAAGAAAAAAGGAGGAGGAGGGCAGTTATTTCAGTCTCGTAATTCCAGCAAACCGCTGTTAGGGACAACTTGACTGCGGACTGTAGGTGGTCATAGGAGTAAACTGGACAGGGCCTGAATGAGAACCCCACAGCCCTATTGGAAGAGCCAAGAACACCTGGCGTCTCCTGCTTCTGGGATGAACCAGCCAGCAGCCCGGGTGGGGGGTTGGGGTGAGTTCTGTGAGACAAAGTAGTAAAAGTTAGAAATCCTGTTTGCCCATTCTGCTTGCCAGCAACGTTTCGCAAAATCCCTCCCCTGCAGAATTTCTCCAAGGGCAACCTGTGGAAAATGCCCTGACGACGATGTGCAGGATAGAGCACAGGTTCCCAAGTCTCTTGCTTGAATCACTGATATTTTTAAAAAGATAAGCTCACTGGTGCCTTTGGCTCAGGCGGCTAAGGCGCCAGCCACATACACCTGAGGTGGTGGGTTCGAATCCAGCCCGGGCCCGCCAAACAACGACGGCTGCAACTAAAAAATAGCCGAGCGTTATGGCAGGCTCCTGTAATCCCAGCTACTTGGGAGACGGAGGCAGGAGAATCGCTTGAGCCCAGGAGTTGGAGGCTGCTGTGAGCTGTGATGCCATGGTACTCTACCCAGGGTGACAGCTTGAGGCTCTGTCTCAGAAAAATAAAAACAGATAAGCTCACTAATCCTAGACCTTGCCTCTTCCTGTATGTACAACCTGACCAGATTAATGATGCTTTATAATCTATAACCAGATGTACTCTTGCACCCAAACTTTGATTAGATATTACTCTAGAGCAGTGGTTCTCAACCATCCTAATGCTGCGATGTATTGTCATTATTAGGAAGGGATCGTGACCCACAGGTTGAGAAACGCTGCTCTAGAGAAACTTTTGAGTCCGTGTAGAAACGCCATTGTCTGGTAGACAAGCTGTGGCTGAAGCACTGCTTTGGAGCCCCCTTAACAGAGACTCTGAAAGACTCCCGGATTCAGTCCTCAGTAAAACTCTGAATAAAACTAACTTTAATTCTTTAAAAGCTTAGTTTTTCCATAGTTCACAGTTCTCATCTGCAACTTAGATCAGTGAAGAAGGAGTCCAAAGCCATCTAGTCAAGTAGAGATGGTCCTCAAGTTGCATCCAATTGACATACAACTTGTACTTACAAACAGAATACAAATTCAACTTAAGAACCTACCTACAGAACCTATCTCATTCCTAAACTGGGGACCGCCTGTACTCCCAGACAGACACTCAGCTTTTCCTAAGTAGAAAAACTGACCATTGCCTTTTTCTGTGTTCCCAGCATTCCCTTTAATAATTATTATTACATTGCTATGATGGTAATACTGTCAGTATTTATTGAGCATTTACCGTGTCCTGAGCCCTGAAATTGATCTTATCTTATTTACTCCTCAAACAGCCCCTGAGATGGGTACAAGAGGGCCGCCTTATTCCTAGGGAGCTGTTTCTGGAGAAGGCCCCTTAGAGCAGTGGTTCTCAACCTTCCTGATTCCTCAGTGTATCTTCATTGTTAAAAAGAGGTCGCAACCCACAGGTTGAGAACTACTGCTTAGAGGGAATCTTCTTCACCTAGTCTTCCATTGCTGAGTACATTTCCTGGGAAGGCTGGGTAGTCTGAATTTTAAATTGAAAATTCAACTACAAATTAAGAATTGGAAAGGGTTTTTGTCTGTATGTAAGACAATTTGAAACCAGGCATAGTGGCTCAAGCCTGTAATGCTAGCACTCTGAGCCTAAGGCAGGAGGATCACTTGAGGCCAGGAGTTCAAAACCAGCCTGAGCAAAATCGAGACCCCCATGTCCACTAAAAGAAGAAAAATTAGCTGGGCATGGTGGCATGCACTTACCATCTCATCTGCTGGGGAGGCTGAGGTGGGAGGTTTGCTTGAACTTAGGAGTTGGAGTTGCAGTGAGCTTTGATGATGCCATTGCACTCTAGCCTGGGTGACAGTGAGACTCTGTCCCAAAAAAAGCAAAGAACATTGATTTGGGGGGGAGGAGGGGAGATGTACTCTCTCCAACAAAATTGCACTATAGCAAAAAATGGCATCCTTTAGTTCAACTTTCACAACAACATCAGAGAGGATTTTTTTTATTTTTTTGCTCCAAAAGCTGTATGTGAGAGTCCTCAGTTTTTCCCCAGCACATCCCTCAGGGCTTGTAGACCCAAAGCTGCCTTTGAAACAAATTGTGTGGTAGATCTAAGCTGTATTTCCTCTTCCAGGATTCAGTCTGATTTTGCCATGCCCCATTGGTTAAGAGCTTTTTCCTGAAGGTCGAACATTTCTCCATCACTTTCCTTGACACCCCGAAGTCCTACATTGATTTGCCAGATTCACAACCCACTTGTTCTTTGTTGGTTTACAGTGTCAAGTAAGAAAGCTGACTTGGAGACTAAAAAGGAGTTGTCTGTTTCCTGAAATTTTTTATATTGAGAGACATAAAAAATTTTGTTTTGTGACAAGCACTCAAATGTAGGAACACCACTTGTGTGCCCAGATCATAGGGACAACCTGGGTGATGACGATCCTTTTTTCTAGTTGAAGAAATGGAGTCCCTGAGGGTTTCATGACATGCCTAGGTCCCATATCTAGTACACACCAAGCCAACCTTTTTTCTTCTCTGCCACATTTGGAAGACTAAAAGTTGCCTTGGGCCACACATTAAATACAAAAAGACTAACTGACAAATCTGTGCATACTTTTCAAGATAGCTGACACCACAGATGAGCAAAACAGTCCCAAATAATCAGGATGTGGCCCACAGACCACAGGTTGGACACCCCTGCCAGGGTAGGCAGTCTAGGTTTATGGGCAGGTTTGAGTCAAATGCCTGAAACCAACCCCAGGACAAGGAAGTTGCTGGTATTTTACTAACACTGTTATGGGCCAGGGACTCTGCCGAGTACCTTACCACCAGTAACACTGTAAAGGGAGACCAGCTAAAGAAACAGGTCTAGAGAGGTGAAGTGATTTTTCCTGAGGTCTCTAGGCTAAGGGGTGAGAGACCTGAGTTCCCACCAGCTTCAAATCTCATTAAACTGACTAGGCACAGTGGGCTCACGCCTGTAATTCTAACATTCTACGAGGCTAAGGCAGGAGGATCCCTGGAGCTCAGGAGGTGGAGACCAGCCTGAGCAAGAGACCCTTGTGAGACCCTAGTGAGACCCTATCTCTACTAAAAATAGAAAAATGAGCCAGGTGTTATTGAGGGCACCTGTAGTCCTAGCTACTCAGGAGGCTGAGGCAGGAGGATTGCTTGAACCCAGGAGCCTGAGGTTGCTGTGAACTAGGCTGATGCCTCAGCACTGTAGCCTAAGCAACAGAGTGAGACTTTGTCTCAAAGATAAAAACTCCGCCTGCTGCTGTCCGGTGTTTTTGATTAGGTAGTCCATTTGGTCACAGGAGATCCTTCCTAGTTTTAACCACATGACCTCAGGCATGGTTTTCCAAACTTTATTTTTTGCTTATCTCCGTAATTTGTCCATATCTTTACATCACCTGTGCAGTGATTCCCTTCATTGCTTTTCCTTTAAGGCCATTCACTTAAAAAAAAATTCACAGAAAACCTTTAAAACAAATGACATTTGGGTAGGTGGTATCAGCCTCTAGAGTAAAAGGTTATAGCAACCAAATCCAAAGGATAGACTGTGATTACTGGTTTGGGAAAAAATACCTCTGAAAGACATTTGGTGGAAAGAGAAGATTGACTTTTTTTTTTTTTTTGAGACAGAGTCTCAAGAAAGGTCACTTTGTCACCCTTGGTAGATTGCCGTGGTGTCACAGCTCACAGCAACCTCAAAGTCTTGGGCTCAAGTGATCCTCTTGCCTCAGCCTCCCAAGTGGCTGGGACTACAAGTGCCCACCACAAGCCCAGCCATTTTTAGAGACACTATCTTCCTCTTGCTCAGGCTGGTCTCAAAACCGTGAACTCAGGCGATCCACCTGCCTCAGCCTCCAGAGTGCTGGGTTCACAGGCATGAGCCACTGCGCCTGGCCAGAAGATTGACTTTAGATGATATTAGGGGATATATCTTACATTTACTAATAGTTTTGTGGTTATATAGGAAAATGCTCTTAGGAGATAGACACTGAGAAAGAATTTAGAGGTAAAATGTCATAATGCCTGCAGTGTTCACATAGAGTTCAAGGGGAGGAAATTAAATAGGTAGGACAAGTGCATTGGCAAAATGTTGGCCATTATTGAGCCATGGGTATATGGTTGTTCATTACATTACCCTAACATTATCTGTTTGAAATTTTTCATAATAAAAAAAGTTGAAAAAAATAAAAAGGAAAGGAAACTTTATCATTATAAATATAAATTCAGATCCCTTGCCATAAATACAAGGTTACTATGAAAACAAATATAAGCAAATAGCACAATTGAATCCTACCTGAACTCTTTTTCCTGGCCAAGTCTCTGAGACTTTCTCCGTAGGAAAAATGTAAAAGGAAATGAGAAGAGAAGCAGTTTCTCCCCTGGGGGTGGGAGGGTGCAAAGCTCTCGGCCACTCCATTGGGTTCATCCACACTGATGAACACCATTCCCCTGTGTCACCTGCCATGCTAACGACCTGTTCTCACCTCAGGTGCTCCTGTCCCAGGATTAACGTGGAGCCTGGGTCATGGTGCAGCTGGCTTCTGCCCCAGCCATGGATGAAGTCACCTTTAGAAGCGACACTGTGCTATCAGACATCCACCTCTACACCCCAAACCATAGACACCTCATGGTACGGCTCAACAGTGTGGGGCAACCTGGTAAGATCCTGGGTCCAGGTCCCCGAGCAACTCATTAGTCTTCTGCTTTGTCATATTCATCTCTTTGGGGAAAATATTGGGAAAATTGGATTGTTTAATTGTTATCCTCACAACACTTCTTAAGTGCCCTTCTTACACGAGCAAACTCCTGTGGTTTGCTGAGCACCTAACGTGCTCAGTCATAAAGCCAAGAAGCGTCAGCCCAGGCGGGGGGAACAGCCTGCGAGAAGGCCTGAAAGCAAGAGCAGTGGTCAGGCTCTCCCTTTTGTAGCCCTGCCCATGGTGTCACAGATGCATTTTCCTTGGATTGGGAGGAGAATAGTGAGCCCCACCTCATGGCACGGAAGGGTGAGGGGAAGAGAGGATTGTAAACAAGTATTCCACACTCTGAGCTAGGTGCTTTCTATGACTGGCCCATCATAGCCTCAGATAACCCAGGAGTGGGTACTATGAGCCTCAGGATGCAAATGAGGAAACTGAGGCTCCGAGTAGATGCCTGCCCCCCGCCCGCCTCTCCTGGCACATATGACTTTCCAGTCGTCAGATGGTGAGGGACACTTCATACCCTTGTCCTGTCCTTCTTTTTGAGACAGAATCTCACTATGTCACCCTTGGTTTAGTGCTATAGTGTCACAGCTCACAGCAAACTCAAACTCTTGGGCTTAAGCAATTCTCTTGCTTCAGCCTCCCAAGTAGCTGAGACCACATGCGCCAGCCAAAACGCCTGGCCTTTTTTGTTGTTGTTGTTGTCATTGTTGTTTTACCTGGCCCAGCAGGGTTCGAACCCACCAGCCTCAGTGTATGTGGCCAGCACCCTACCCACTGAGCTACGGACACTGACCTCTCTTCCTAGTCTTTAAAAAACTTTGCAGATAGTAATCACATTTTCTCAGAGAAAGAGGAAGACAAGAAGAACAGACACCTCGGCATTCTTACTGTGTGTCCTGTCTTGCCTTTCAGTTTTCCTGTCCCAGTTCAAACTTCTCTGGAGCCAAGACTCTTGGACAGACTCAGGGGCTGAGGGCGGCGATCACCAAGTTGCTCACACAGAGGAGCCTCCTCCTGCCAGGACAGGTGGCGCAGGGTCCCCTCTGGGAGGTAGCCACAGGAATGAGGGTCTCTCCCTGCAGGCCAGGCCTGATGCCACTGGCCAGGAAGAGGCAGGAGCTCGTTTGGATGAGGACGGGGATTTGGACGTAGTGAGAAGACCACGGGCCACCTCTGATCCTGACCCAGCTGGGCCTCTGAGAGACAAGGTACATCCCATGATTCTAGCACAGGAAGAAGAGGACGACATGGGAGAGGAAGCACGTGGCAACAGCCCCCACAGTGTCATCAAGATAGGTAAATGAAGGTCTGACACACTTGCCACTGAAGCAGCTCCACAGTGTTGATCAGGGCACAAGCACAATCTGAGTGCCCACTCCATGTCCAGCCTGGCCAGGAGGGTACAGCAGCGCAGAGTGTCAGAACCTGTGGCGGGGAGGACTCTCCTGCTCCACTCACGGCACCACCAGCCTCACACCCCTGCATGCACCTCCTCACCTGTGGGCCTCTCCTGTGCTGCCCTCCTTCCTAGAGCACTTGCCCCCAGCACAGTCCTTATCACTGTGCAGGTCCCGGTCAGCCCCGCCTCCCCAGGAAGCCTCATGGCTGCTGCCTCCTGTAGCTATGTTCTCTGTAACTCAGCATGAGGAGGGTGTGGGGCAGGGTACAGTTTTTGGAGGGTATGGCCAGGCTGGGGAGCCACAGGAGGCTCTGGAACTGGAGTATGGCAGAGAAGGGTGTAGATCTGAAATTAATCAGTTACAGGGCAGTCAGAGCTGGAAGCTAGGTAGGAAAGAGGAGGTGATGAATTGGCAGGAAAGAGGTTTCCACTTGTGGTATCTGCCACCCATGCACAGGGATCAGAGCAGAGGGGATTTGGTAACCCCACACTTTCAAAGCTTGAGACCTGGCGCTCTAGGGAGCCAGGGCAGGAGGTGACAATGGCTGAATTCCTGCTGTGCTTTGGGTATCTCTGCCAGCATCCTTTCCTCTGGTCTCAGGAAATGGCCAACCCAGTAGCCATCAGCTCTGTGTATGGGTTTGAATCCTGTGGGTTTGAATCCTGTGGGTCAGTCCCACAGCCGGGACTCTGGCCACCCCAGCACTGCTTGTGTGGGGAAAAGCACTCTGATTGGAGTCTGTCTGTTAAGATCCCTTGTTCTTCATGGTGCCTAAGGTCTTATGCAAAGGGCCCTCCCAGCACTGGACTGGGACAGGGAAAGGGTCAGTGAGTCACCCTCAGAAACAGACAGAATAACAGCTCTGGTATCCGTCCCTTCATCCATCCAACAAGCAGTTTTTGAGCGCCTGCACAGCAGCACCCAGCAGGCTCTATCCTAGACCATTCCATCAGGGTGACTGCAGTGTGCCTGCTCCCTGGCTTCCAGGGATTACCTGTGGTCCTTGGGCCTCAACAGGTAAGGCTGAGTATTCCCATTTTACAGAGGTGGGGACTGAGACTCAGAGAGGTTGAGGAACTTCTCCAAGGTCACACAGCTAGGCAGTGGCAGAGCTGAGACTCACGCCAGGTCTGTCTGATGCCCCAGCCTGTGTTCTTAGCTCTCATCGTGTGAGCAGAGCATTCGAAAGTGGCTTGGAAAGTTGTTTCTCACGTGGGCCGCCGATGGCTCATGTTGCTCTCAGCCTTCACTTGCTGAGCCTCCCAGAGGAGGGGAACAGCAGGGTTGGTAATTCTACAGTTGATGTTGGGCCTCCAGTGTGCATGTGTTTGGTGTTCTGGGAACTTGCCGTCTTCCTATATGCTCAGAACAGAGTCCTGCAGGAGAGGGCCACAGTGTGGCCCCCTTCCCTGCCTGCCTTGTTTTGCTGACCTCATTGCAACACCCATTATCTCGATACCTGGAAGTTCACCTTTTTTTGCTGTCAGTGGGTCCATTCCTGCCCAGAGGGAGGAAAAGGTAATTAATGAACTGCTTGTGCCCAGGTGATGACACCTAATCATTTCATCCTCAGCTGCAAAACTTGATCTAATCCTGCAGAGCTGAATTTTGAACCCAACACCACCCCTCCTGAGCCAGGTGGCCTTGGACTTGTGTGTTGCCCACCCAGAACGGCAGTCTTTGCGCTTATAAAATAGGGTGAGGGCTCTCCCTGGGTTTTGGTGATAATTTTGTGAAACACTACCTGGGAAGTGCCTGGGGTGGGACTTGGCACAGAGTAGGTGCTAACTAAGCACCTATCACTCTCTTGACCACCCTTTTCCTCTGACCTGTTAACCAACCCTTTTTTTTTCTTTAGTTATGGACCCAGTTGAGAAACTGATTTTTAAAAAAGAAAAAATAATAATAAATAAATAAGAAAGAAAGAAAAATAATGTGTTTTCTTAACTATTTCAGGGGATTGACAAGAAATCCAAAAAGGTCATCTTGATTTTTCTAGGGATCCATGGACCCAAAATTCAAAATAAATCATGATCATTTCTCTCATTTTATAGATAAACCAAAACTCAAAAAGAACTTGAAAGAGTGGCACCTGTACCTCAAGCAGCTAAGGCGCCAACCACATACACCAGAGCTGGCAGGTTCGAATCCAACCTGGGTCCACCAAACAACAATGACAACTGCAACAAAAAAATAGCCAGGCGTTATGGCGGGTGCCTGTAGTCCCAGTTACTTGGGAGGCTGACGAAAGAGAATCACTTAAGCCCAGGAGTTGGAGGTTGCTGTGAGCTGTGATGCGACAGCACTCTGCCCAGGGCGACAGCTTGAGGCTCTGTCTCAACAACAACAACAAAAAAAGATTTACTTTGGGCAGCGCCTGTGGCTCAAAGGGGTAGGGTATCGGCCCCATATGCCAGAGGTGGTGGGTTCAAACCCAGCCCCGGCCAAAAAAAAAAAACTTAAAAGAAGTAGGACTGGAACTCAGTCTGTCAGACTCTTCCCACTGGCTGTTTGAACTGGGCAAGTTGCCTTTCTGAGCTCAGTTTCCTCACCTGTAAAGTGGGTATAACACTGTCTGCTTGTAAGGACTTAAGAGAGCACACAGGAAGCTCTTGGCACAGTACCTGGCACACGTATGTTGAATAAATGTGAGCCACCACCAAAGTCAGGGAGAAGGAAGATGCTGAGGAGGAGGTTTGGGTTCCTACGAGTCTAGTGACTCAGTTAACAGATGGGTGAGACAAAAGATTGTGGGGTCTAATGGGGCAGGCACAAATCAGATCCTAAAACTGTCTTGTCTCATCTCGTTGCTAACCTAGAGTTCCTCATGGGTGTGGTTCCTCAGGCTGGTCTTTTATGTTCTTATGATGCCCTTGGAATCCTAATTCCCCTTGACCCTGGTTAAGGAGGCACGAAGTCAGCTGGGCTTCGACCTCCAAGTTGTCTCCCTGCAGAGATCCCTCCTTCCTCGTGCTGGGTAGTCACTGAGACCTGTGACTCCCCTGATGACCCATCATGAAGAAGAATTTGCCTATTCAAGAATCTCTGTACTCGAGATTCAGGAATATTGTCAGACAGGCCAGGTGCAGTGGCTCACACCTGTAATCCCAGAACTCTGGGAGGCCAAGGCAGGTGGGTTGCCTGAGCTCTGAGTTCCAGACCAGCCTGAGCAAGAGTGAGACCTCAACTCTACTAAAAATAGAAAAACTGGCTTGGTGCCTGTAGCTCAGCGGCTAGGGCACCAGCCATATACACCAAAGGTAACGGATTCGAATCCAGCCCGGGCCTGCTGAACAACAATGACAACTACAACAAAAAATAGCTGGGTGTTGTGGTAGGCACCTGTAGTCCTAAGCAACTTGAGAGTCTGAGGTAGGAGAATCACTTGAGCCCAAGAGTTAGAGGTTGCTGTGAGCTGAGATGCCACGGCACTCTACCCAGGGCAACATAGTGAGACTCTGTCTCAAAAAAAAAGAAGAAAGAAAGAAAAACAGGCAAGAGGCTCGGTGCCTATGGCTCAAGCGGCTGAGGTGCCAGCCACATACACCAGAGCTGGCAGGTTCAATCCAGCCCTAGCCTGCCAAACAACAGTGACAAGTGCAACCAAAAAATATCCGGGCGTTGTGGTGGGCACCTGTGGTCCCAGCTACTTGGGAGGCTGAGGCAAGAGAATCATGTAAGCCCAGGAGTTTGAGGTTGCTGCGAGCTGTGATTGCCATAGCATTCTACCCAGGGGAACAGCTTGAAGCTCTGTCTCAAAAAAAAAAAAAAAGAGGCAAGAATATCACTTGAGCCCAAGAGGTGGAGGTTGCTGTGAGCTATAATGAATGACACCATTGTGTCACCTTGAGACTCTGTCTCAAAAAAAAAAATATTATCAGACATGTGAGAGAGGGCAGCTGCACTTGGCTTCCCAGCATCTGTGTTGACCAGACTTCATGGGAAAATTGTTCTGGCCTTTTGGAGTCTGGTCCCAGGGAGCCACACAGCATCCTGGTCCTTTGTTTCATCTGTCCCCGAGCATCCCGTTCTCTCCCTTGTCACCCTGCCTGATGTTTTCTCTTGTCAACAGTATCAGCAAAAATCACATCTTAAGTCGTTTTTTCATCAGACTCCAAAATGAGTTGATCTTTTTTTTTTATTGAGGATGCAAAGATTTAGGTTACAATGTTTGCATTTGTTAGGTAATGAGTTGATTTTTAAATCCTCTTATTTCCATTTTGCTTTAGAAAAATATCAAATATCTTGATGTGGGCAGTGCCTGTGGCTCAAAGGAGTAGGGCACTGGCCCATATACTGGAGGTGGTGGGTTCAAACCCGGCCTCGCCCAAAAACTGCAAAAAAAAAAAAAGAAAAGAAAAATATCTTGATGTTTTGATCTAATTAGACTTTTTTCCCTGACTGTGACCTTGGGCTGGTCATTTCCCCTCCCTGGGCTTCAGTGACCACCATTCGTCCAAGGGCTGCAAGCTTTGATGAGACCAGCAGTTATCGGATATTTCTCAGCCCTGGCTCCTTGGGAAGCATTATCTGGCCAAACCCTGTTCTGACCCTACAAGGGTGAGAGGCAAGAGGGAAACTTCTGCATTTTGTAGAAGAGGAGACTGGCTTTTATGTCCGAGTAGTTGAGTGACTGAAGTGACCCTGCTAGAAAATGACAAAACCTGCTTCTCACCCAGGTCTGTCTCACCTCACCGTCCGCGTTCTCCCTCAAGGGAAGCTGACCACCCCTGAGTACAGCTGGGGAGGACAAACACGTCCACTGCACCCTTCAAGTGACAGCATTTTAGGCCAGAGCAACACAAAGTCCTGGAAGGAGCATTTTGTTGACAGTGCCCCCCCAGCCCAGCCACAGTCTCCAATCCAGCCCCGGCTCCTGGTCTCTGATGCTCAGACACCCCCTCCTGACTGTTAGTGCGGCCTGTTTCTGCTTCTGTCTAGAATACCCAACTCCCACCTCCAGCGCCCTCTGATCCTATCACCAGATTGCCATGCACCCCTGTCTTGTGGATTTCTGTCCATCCCCATTTTTACATTGGCCATTTCTCTTTCGGTTTCCATCCTGTCCAGAGCACACCATGGCCACCCCACTGGAAGATGTTGGCAAGCAGGTGGGTAGGTCCCATCCACTTCCTGTGGCCCTGCAGGGTCTCCGCAGAGCCTCACGTTGCCTGTCACTCCTTGTCATCTGCATTCCAGGTGTGGCGGGGCGCCCTGCTCCTGGCAGACTACATCCTGTTCCAGCGGGACCTCCTCCGAGGGCGCACCATGCTGGAGCTGGGGGCAGGCACAGGGCTTGCTAGCATCGTCGCAGCCACTGTGGCACGGACTGTTTACTGTACAGGTAACTACACAATGGCTCAGGCTGAGACGCGTAGTATGTACTGACTGTGTAGAAGAGGCAGAGACCCTGGGAATCAGACATTGGCTGCATTAGTTTTGCCATCCTGATCTGCTGGTATTCTCCATGCTTTTTTTGTTTTTGTCCATGATAGTATCAGAACAACCAGCCGTGTTTACAGTGTCACCGGATAGGTCTTTAGACTATCAAGCTCACAGTAGTGCCTGGCCTTTCTGTCATACACCTGAGAAAGAACACATCTTGCCTTGGGGCCCATTGCACAGTGGTTATGGTGCCAGCCACATACACAGAAGGTGGCAGGTTCAAACCTGGCCTGGGCCAGCTAACCAACAATGACAACTACAACAAAAAATAGCTGGGTGTTTTAGCAGGTGCCTATAATCCCAGCTACTTGGGAGGCTGAGGCAAGAGAATTGCTTGAGCCCAAGAGTTTGAATTTACTGAGCTGTGACACCATGGCACTCTACCAAGGGTGCCATAGTGAGACTTTGTCTCAAAAAAAAAAAA
>NW_003852627.1:318045-319571 GCF_000181295.1 Otolemur garnettii
TTTTGTTAATGCCTGAGTGGAGCCTCTTACTGCAATGAAAATCTGCTTATGTGGCCTTTTCATATCCTTTTCTGTGAACATGGTGCTCATATACTTTGTCCATATTTTTTTAATCCTCTAATATTTTCTGAATTATTTTTAAAGACTTTTTGTGAAACATAGTCTTGCTCTGTTACCCTTGGTAGAGTGCAGTGTGGTGGTGTGATCACAGCTCACAGCAACTTCACACTCCTGGGCTCCAGGATCCTCCTGCCTCAGCCTCCTGAGTAGCTGAGACTACAGGCGCCCACCACGGTGCCTGGCTAATTTTGCTGTGTTTAATGGAGATGGGGTCTCACCTTTGCTCGGACTGGTCTCAAACTCCTGAGCTTAAGATGAGCTTAAGTGATCCTCCCTCCCCAACCTCCCAGAGTGCTAGGATTCCAGGTGTGAGCCACCTGGCCCAGCCTCTTCTCTGATCTCCCAGGCTAGAGTGCTGTGGCCTAATCATAGCTCACTTAACCCCAAATTCCTATGTTTGAGAAATCCTCCTGCCTTTAGTCTCCCAAATAGCTGGGACCACAGGCATGTGCCACCATTCCCAGCTAATTTTTTCTTTTTGGTAGAATGGGGTCTTTCCCAGGCTTGTCTTGAACTCCTGCCTCAATACCAGCTCCTGGAGTTGCTATGAAGGTGAAGGGATGAACATTCTGTGGAATGTGCCGGGCCTGTTTTATATACCTGGGAAATGTTGGGAGCACTCACCCTTCCCTCTGGAGTACACAGAGAGTCTCTCCCCATCAGGATGAGAATCTTTTATGTAGGGCAAAAATCAATGAAAAGAGTCTTAAGGCAGACATATTTAATTTGTCAGGAAGACGCACAGGAGAAATGTTTCTGTGATTTCTGCAGTTGTGCTGTCGGTAACACTCTCTCTAGGTAGAAGTGTAGGAGAAGAGTGGTAAGAACCAGTGCTTCACGGCTTGCCCTTCTGTCATTCCAGATGTCGGTGCAGATCTCCTGGCCATGTGCCAGCGAAACATTGCCCTCAACAGCCACCTGGCTGCTGCTGCAGGTGAGGCCCAGAGGGAGGTTTCTCTGTTTGGCAGGTGGGACAAACACCCAAGACTGTGACATTGGGAGGCAGCTTCCACCTGCTTCTTCCCTTTGCACCAGGTGAAAGGAGGGAGCATAGCAACTCCTTCCTGGGATCACCTCCACATCCCACACCCACGCCATGTCCTACTTCAGCTCCCTCTCTCCCCGTCATCGGCAGCAGCCCCACCTATTCTCCCTGGCTCCTTGTTTGGACAATGCAGGCTGTCCTCCAGGAAGCGTCCAGGGTCACCTCACTTAGACGCAAGCCTGACCCCGTCCTTCTCCACTGACACCTTCTAGGGGCTTCGTCATCTGTGGGATGAAGTTGAGATTCTTCCTCAAACTGCCAAACCTTCCTGGCCGAGGCCCTGCCTGTTTTCCTACTTCCTCTCTTGACAGTCCTGGTCAACCTGTGTCCAGAGATCTAAGGACTCATTTCACAGGCAGAC
>NW_003852627.1:319669-321265 GCF_000181295.1 Otolemur garnettii
GTCCTACCTTCCTCCTCCCAACAGCCCCACGGGCTTCAGGCCCTTCAGAAGTTTCTGATTGCTCGTCTGGTCCTTTCTTCTGTGGCCACACACACTGCTGAGCCTCCTTTGAGGCCCTCCTGTTACCTTTCTCCCACTGTCCCCCTGCCATACTGCTCTCCAACTCCAGAAAGTCCCCAGAATGCTGGAACATTTGCTATTTCCCATGACATAGGAACTCCCTTCTCTCCTCCTGATATTGCCCTGGCCATACAGGCTTATAGTCGCCTATTAACTTTTCCCATCTCCCCTAAAGAGCTGGTCCCCAAGAAAGGGGACCATGACTCTTAAGTCTTTGTGTTCCCTGTGCCTGGCACAGTCACTGACACTGAGCACTCAGAAAATGTCAGAAAGGCTGGGCACAGTAGCTAACACCTGTTGTCCCAACACTTCGAAAGGCCAAGGCAGGAGGATTGCCTGAGGCCAAGAGTTTGAGACCAGTCTGTGCAATAGCAAGACCCCATTGCTACAAAAATTTGTAAAAGCTGCTGGGAGGACTGCTGCAGGGATGGAAGGCGGCTGGTGGTCAGGTGGGAAGGAGTGAGGACAACCAAAGTGGGCAGAGGCTAGATGGAAGGAAAAAGAGTCAGAAGGGGAAAGACAGATGGGTGGTGAAAAGATAGTTAGATAGGAGGGAGGGTGGACGAATTGATCTTGGTGTTTAGTGTCAAAGGTTATCTTTTTTCCTAATTGTGTGTTGAGTTTAGGGGGTTACGTGTGTGTTTATTTTTCCAGGTGGTATAGTTAAGGTCAGAGAACTGGACTGGCTGAAGGATGACCTCTGCACAGGTGTGTGTCTCCCTCTGACATTGGCTTAGATTCAGTGGTTCCTCTGTAACTCCTCAAGGCCTCCAGCTCTGTGGCCTTGATGGAGTGGCAGAGTTGTGGCTAAGGCCACAGTCCCACAGCTCATGGCAGGTTCCCTCCGTTGGCCACTCAGCATCATCTGTCATTGAGTGTGTGCTGGGGGCCACACGTTACCTGGTTACAGGCCTCCTGGTATCACTGTGAAGTAGGCACGAGTGTCCCTGGGCTGTGAGCACAGATGGCACACAGAGAGGTCGAGTGCCTGCCCAGGGGCACACAGCTCACAAGCATACGTGGCAGGGCCAGGGCGTGAACCCAAGTCTGTCAGGCCGGGGCGCAGGCCATTTCCCAGCAAACAGTGGTGCCAGGAAGCCCTCTGGGTAGGAGAGCTCCTAGAGTCTTCCCCAGATAAACTCAGACCTAGGTGCTTGCTCTGCTCTAACATCACATAAAAGCTGCTTTTCTTTTCCCTGTCAGATGTGAGACTGAGGTGAGGACAGTCATTCCTTGAGTACCAGTCACCTGTCATGCACTTTGCATCCTATAGGTCCTTTGACCTTAATGGTCCTATGAAGTAATGTGGCTCTTTCAGTAAATGTCAAAACTGAAACCAAGAGAAATGAAGCAACTTTCCTGGGGTCACACAGCAAGTAGGTGGGGTCAGAGTGCCCTGGACAGTCATGCAGTTGTGCTCTCCACAGGGCTACTGGCCAAGGGGTGGTGAGGCCAAAATCCACCTGCCCCTCATTG
>NW_003852627.1:321763-323307 GCF_000181295.1 Otolemur garnettii
TCCTTCTTTCATAGATCCCGAGGTCCCCTTCAGCTGGTCGGAGGAAGAAATTTCTGACCTGTACAATCACACCACCGTGCTGTTTGCAGCTGAAGGTAAGAAGCTTCCTCTCCATCATGCCTATCCTCTGTCATTACACATAGTCCAGGGCGGTGTCCCCTCGCCTCTCCTGAGTGCTCTGCATTTCAGGAGGACCTTCCCAGGGTGTTCTACCCGACCTGCAACAGGTTTACTTCTGAGACACGTTGCTGCTCTGTGTGGACAAGGATTCCCTCTGGAGTGTCCGTGTGGGTCCCTTGGAAAAGTAGATCTCTCCGGTATTTGCAGCTCTCCCCAGTACTTTCTCTTCCTGCAGTGTTTTATGATGACGACTTGACTGATGCTGTATTCAGAACACTCTCCCGACTCGCCCACAGATTTAAAAATGCCTGCACTGCTATTCTGTCAGTGGAGAAGAGGTGAGCTCTGCACCCTGGGGCCCGTGGGCCGGGGTATCAGCCACATGCTCCCCTCTGAACATGTCCTCCTCTGTGTTGTCATCAGCACTCACTACCACTCACCGAGCACGTGCTGGTCCCTCACACACATATCACCTCTCTTAGTCCTCATGCTAACCTGGGCAGGTGCTGCCGACCCAGTTTACAAAAGAAGGCAGGAAGGCTGTGGGACCTCAGGGTCATGCCGGGGCACAGATGTTAGGGGTAGTCGGGGATGTGGGTCTGGCTGCATCCCTGAGCCTCAGACTTGGCCACCACTCTCCACAGAAAGCCTCTCTTCCTGTGAACATTCTCTCTAGGGGCCGTTAGCCCTTCAGCTCCCCCAGGTTCCTTCTTGCTGATACAGATGGATTTGGTGCTCATTTCTCTCTGTTTCTTTCTTTTCTTTTCTTTTTTCTTTCTTTTTTTTTTTTTTGAGACAGAGCCTCAAGCTGTCCCCCTGGGTAGAGTGCTGTGGCATCGCAGCTCACAGCAACCTCCAACTCCTGGGCTCAAGCGATTCTCTTGCCTCAGCCTCCCAGGTAGCTGGGACCACAGGCGCTCACCACAACGCCTGGCCATTTTTTGGTTGCAGCCAGTCATTGTTGTTTGGCAGCCCGGGCTGGATTTGAACCTGCCAGCTCAGGTGTATGTGGCTGGCACCCTAGCCACTTGAGCCACAGGCTCCGAGCCATCTTTTCTTTTTCTTTTTTGAGACACAAAGTCTCAATCTGTCACCCTGTGTAGAGTGCCATGGCATAATCATAGCTCACCACAACCTCAAACTCCTGGGCTCAAGCTATCCTCCTGTGTCAGCCTCCTGAGTAGCTGGGACTACAGGCACCCACCACAACATCTGGCTAAGTGTTGTATTTTTAGTAGAGACAGGGTTTTGCTCATGCTCTGGCTGGTCTCAAACTGCTGAGCTTCAGGGATCCTCCTGCCTCAGCCTCCCAGAGTGCTGGAATTACAAGCACGGGCCCCCACACCCGGCCTGTGCTCATCACCCAACAGCCCCTCCAGGTGTTTCTACTTCAACTTGTGAAAATGCTAATGGCTCCATTTATT
>NW_003852627.1:323369-328252 GCF_000181295.1 Otolemur garnettii
GCATTTCCCTAACGCTTAATAGTTCACAGCTTTTCTGAAGGCAGTTTGGAATATGTAGTCAAAACCGTAAAACCAAGTCTATTTCCTGACCTAGCAGTTCAGCATCTAGAAATTCCCATGTACAGAGCCATCCATGCTCACATACTTGTCCCAGGGTTGTTGGTACTGATGCCTGGAACTTCATCTGAGGCGCACATCAACCAATAGCAAGGCCTGGACCTCAGTTGGTTCCTGATTTTATACACTGTAAAGGGAAAAGATCAGGACAGGCAGGAAAAGTTGAACTCTGACTATCTGATACTAAAGAATTACTGCTAAATTGTTTTAGTTGAAAAGAGTCTTTCTGAGACATTCATCAACATGTTTATGGAGGAAATGCTATGATACTTGGCAGTTTTTAATGACTCAGTGTGGGGAGGGGGGGACCTGGGAGTAGCAGAGTGGACACAGTGGCCGTGAGTAGACACGGGCTGAAGTTCGTGATACCTTCATCATACTGTTCTCATTCTTTGTGCATGTTTGAAATTTTTCATGAAAGACTTTAGAAATAAAAGAGAAAGTAGCAAAGAGCTTGAATTTCAAGTTAAATTATCTTGCAGATATAAGTGTTAAACAGCAACTGATGCCAGGCAAGGTGGCTCACGCCTATGATCCCACCACTCTGGGAGGCTAAGGTGGGAAGATCCCTTGAGCTCAGGAGTTCTAAACCCAACTGAGCAAGAGCAAGCCCCATTTCTACTAAAAATAAAAATAATTAGCCAGGCATTGTGACGGATGCCTGTAGTCCCAACTACTTCAGAGGCTGAGGCAAGGGGCTCTCTTGAGCCCAAAAGTTTGAGGTTGCTGTGAGCTATGATGCCAGGGCATTGTATCCAGTGCAATAGAGTGAGACCGTATCTCAGTAAAAAGGGGGAAAAAAGGTAAATGGCAGAGTTGGGAGACCCATTTCTGAATTCACTCACTCAGTCATCTGCATCCCTCCAGATTCCTGACAATGTTCTCTCCATCCCCTGCATCCTCCACACCACTACCACCCCACCTCTCATTCATTCATTTCACATAGCTGTGGGGCAGCCCCAGCTCCCAGATTCTACTGCAGCTACAGGTGGAACCGAGCAGGGGCTCACAAGGCTCGTCCTCAAGTATCAATCTGAGTCTGCCTCTTGCACCAATCTGCAGCTCCTCAAAGGCAGGGTTGTGTCTTGTCTCTCCAGTGATGTAATTTTGGAGAGGCTCACATGACTTACGCCTTCTGAGCCTCAGTTTCCACATCTGTAAAACGGAAGCAGTCAACTGCCTCTACCTCTCAGGTATAGGAAGGAATTGCACTCAAACACTTAGCATGAGAGAGGCACTCAGTAACCCACTCGGAGGAAATGAGATCTGGGAGGCAGCAGGAAAGCAGGTGGCTATCCGGTAATGACAATGGTTTGTGTGTCGGCTGGTTGGTTTACAGGCTCAACTTCACACTGAGACACTTGGATGTCACATGCGAAGCCTACGACCACTTCCGTTCCTGTCTGCAGGTGCTGGAGAAGCTGGCGGATGACAAGCTGCGCTTTGTGGTGGAGCCCGTGGAGGCCTCCTTCCCTCAGCATCTTGTTTACGAGCGCATTCGGCAGCTGGTAGGTCTGGGCCCACGGGCAGGGCCTGGGTTGCTGACTGGGGCAGAGGACATGATGAAGCGGGCCCTCCACGTGCAGCCCCGAGGTGCTGCAGGGTTGAAGGCTGTATCCTTGGTGCCATCTGTAGTGAAATTCATGGGGGAATCTGTACCCCGTTCTTAGCAGTCACCGTGTCCATAAGTGAGTCCGCAGGTACCCTCACCTGTGATTTTCTAGCACACTTTCTCTGTGGGCAGTTCCGACTCAGAGGGGCAAGACCAAGGGCAGAAGGTTGTTTGGGGAGTGGGAGTCCCTGGAAGGGACTTGATGGGCTGTAGGTCCTGATGCAGGGGCCCAGCCTGGCAGCTGATGGTCACATTCTCACTGTAGGAATGTGCTGGCCTCTAGACTGAACAGGCCTGTCTCATGACTTCTGGCCCTTCTCACTAAGCGTAGTAGAACCCCATCTCACCAGGCTGACTGGTCATTGCAACAGCCATGGCTCGCCTGCTAAGCATGAAGGCCCTTTGTCTACTATCTCCTGTGTTAACACGCATGACTGAGATAGGGCACATCACCCAGCCAGGAGGCAGCAGAGCTAGGGGCCTCATGCTACACATCACTTTCTAGTACAGCTTTCAAACTCAGCACTTGGGGGAAATTTAGAAAGTCAAAATTACCCTTAAAAATCCCCTAAAATTATCCAGAGCTGGAGTCATAGTAGAACAGAGACTGAGAATTTACTTCTTTTGTCTTTGCCTCCTGGCTGTGGCCTCTCTTTCACTGTGTCTTCCTCGACCCAGGCCTGGTTCTAAGGAGGAAAAGGAGAGGATGAGGGATGAGGGAGTTATCCGAGCCAGTGCAGCATGCAGTTTATGTGGTTCTCCATGTCAGGAGGACCCTCCATTCTTTGCCACGCCACCTGTGGCAGCCTCCCTGCCTGTCGTCTCAGTCAGCCTCCCAGTAGACAGTGAACAGCAGGCTGCGTCCACTGATGAGGATGTGAGGTTACAGGGAGACCTAGGCACGTACTTGTGCATTCCCCACCTGCCAGCTTTAAGATTAGCATCACACGACCCAGAAACTCAGCTGCTCACAAAATGCAGCAGTCACAGTGCAGGTGCTTAAGATCCCCCAAAATGGAAAGATCCTGGCAACAGGCTGCTGTTCTCTTCATCTCTTTTGCTTGTGTGACATCGGGTGGCCCTGCAGTGAGTTAATGCTGGGACTCATTCACCCTGCCCCTCTGCTACAGTCAGACAGAATGAACAGCCCCTGGTGACCCACTTCCTGCTGCCCCGTGTGGCACCATGATTTGCATGTTGTTTGACTACTCTCTTTGGCTAATTACTTTCCTTGATGGAATCGGAGCGGTCTTGTTTGCACACTTGGAGAACCTGTCCTTTCTGTTTGCTGCAGGAGCTCTGGAAGGTCATCGCAGAACCAATAACGTGACCTGCGGCAGCTCAAGTGTTCTCGTACCACATTTCTAATAAAATCAAACTCTCACCAGGGTGATGAACTCAAGATTTTGTCATTTTAAAACTATAAGAAATGTACCTTGTTATATGACCCAAGGTGGTTCTCGGGGGCCTGTCACTGCCTCCCAGGAGCAGCCAGGGGTGTCACTGCCCCAGACTGGGAGTCTGTTTGGTCGCCTGTTTATCATATGTGGTGATGTGTCCTGGAGTGCTTGGTCAAGTTGAGCAAATGTTCTCAGCCTGATTCCACCTGAGGCTGTCATTGCAACCCCTTGTGTCCCTTGTGGGAGGAGGCCGTGGCTGTGCAGGGAGGTTTCTATGCTCCCTCTCTTACCTAGTTATAAATGTCTTTAATGTTGTTGCCACAGCTGCCATAATAACAGCACTCAGGATAAAAGCCTGGTTTCCTCCCCTGGGCCTGTGTGCTCCATCCCCGTCCCTCTATAAGGGCCCCATGAGGAGGAAGGGGCCAGCCCAAGAGTGGACTGGCCTGGACTGGCATTGGCCTTTTTCTTAATATTAGCCCCTTATATCCCAAATCAAGTACACTTAGAGCAAACGTAAGATCCACTCTTTTAGATTCCATGCAGTGACCCCCCTCAGAGATGCTCCCTTCAGCCTGGGCTCCCCTTCCTTCCCTCCCATGGTGCCATCTTCATCACAGGCACAGACAGACGTCCATCTGTCCTTCCATCTTTATGCCTCTCCTCCCACTCTGACCATCTCCCACTCTCCCTCACTGCAGATTTGGCCTCATCGTCCAGCATCCCTTGGCCATCCTGCAGCCCGCTCCCTACCTCACTGCTACGTTGCTCACTCTGCACCAGGGCCTGGCATGGCCCTCCTCGCCCACCCCCACAGCCCTGGCCTCCTAGCTCCCCATCCAGCTGTCCTGCTCACTGTCCCGCTCCCCGTGCACCCAGGTCTGATTCTCAGCCCATCATACCCCCGGGCGTTGGCTTATCTCGATGTCAGGATCCAGCATTTGTACTTCTAAATTCATTTCACCTTTCCAACAAATGTAAGAAGTCAGCAGCCTTGTCATGCCCACTTCACAATTGAGAAGACTGAGGCTTCAAGAAGAAAAACTTCCCTGTGAAGTCAAGGACCTTGTTTGTCTTAAACATCCCTGCATGGCTGGCATGTGGTCCAGCACCGAATAGTCTAGCACATAGTGCTGAATGAATTAGTAATGGAAATTCTTGATTGGAATAGTATCTCCTAATTCTGGGTGGTTTTGCCTCCAGGGGCATTTGGTCCTAGGAGGGGAGCGAGGGCTGCTTTTGCACCTGTTGGGTGAAGCTACAGATGCTGCGGAACATCCTGGAGAGCGCAGAGGAGCCCCCACAACACAGGCAGACCCCACTCAGGATGCCAGTAGTGCCAAAGTAGAGAAATCCTGCCTTGCAAGAGGAAAACTCGCTGTTTAGGATAAGAGAGATGGGTCTCAGCCAAACTCGTAACTCAGGAGATGCAGAATGAGTCTGACCCTGCCCCTCTGGGAGCAGGAAGAAAACCCACAATGTATGTTACCTGTAAGTCTTCCGAAGAGTCTAAAAGACAGAAGTGATCCTTATTTTACACATGATCCATCTGAAGTTCAGAGAGGTTAAGCCATTTACCCAACATCACACAGCTACTGAGGGCAGCGTCAAGCGTGGAGCCCACATCCTTTTGCCTTCCAGACCCATGCTCTTCCCACATGTCCATTGTATGGCCCTGGACCAGCAGCCACACCCATGGATTCTTTCTAGAAATGTAGCATCAAACCCAACTCAGAACCACCTGAGAATCTGCA
>NW_003852627.1:328676-330426 GCF_000181295.1 Otolemur garnettii
AGCCTCCTGAGTAGCTGAGACTACAAGTACTCAGCACAACTCCTGCCTGGTTTTTCTACTTTTAGTAGAGACAGGGTCTCCCTCTTGCTCAGGCTGGTCTCAAACTCCTAAGCTCAGGCAACCCACCCACTTTAGCCTCCCAGAGTGCTGGGATTACAGGCATGAGACACCGCGCCCACCAACCCTGCATGATTTATGTGTGAGAAGCTCTGGGGGCTTTAGCACAGCCTTTGACTATTCCTATTTTCTAAGTTTCCTACTCCAAAACTGTCCCTGGCAGACTTGCCATAATGGAGCAGAGCTGCAGATCACAGTGGAATATATTAATATGAGTCTACAAAACAGAACCCACCGAGTTTTGCAGTGAGCTATGATACCATTACACTCTGCTCAAGGCATAGGGTGGGACTCTGTCTCAACGACAACAACAAAAAAAAACCACTGGATGGGCACAGTGGCTCACGCCTGTAATCCCAGCACTCTGGGAGGCTGAGGTAAGCAGATTGCTTGAGATCAGGAGTTTGAGACCAGCCTGAACAAGAGGGAGACCTTGTCTCCCTTTTTAATAGAGACTTCATCTCTATTTAAAATAAAAATACTGGGCTTGGTGCCCGTGCAGAGTGATTAAAGCACCAGCCACATACACCAAGTCTGGCAGGTTCAAACCTGGCCCAGGTCAGCTAAATAACAATAACTGCAACAAAAAAAATAGCCAGGCATTGTGGTGGGCACCTGTAGTCCCAGCTACTTGAGAGTCTGAGGCAAGAGAATCACTTAAACCCAAGAGTTTGAGGTTGCTGTGAGCTGTGACAGGATAGCATTCTACCTAGGGTGACACAGTGAGACTATCTCAAAAACTAATAATTAATTAATTAATTAAACATAAAAAAACTAGCCAGGTGTGGTAGTGGGCACCTGCAGTCCCACCTACTCAGGAAGCTGAGGCAGGAGGATCAATTGAGCCCAAGAGTTTGAGGTTGCTATGAGGTATGATGCCACCTTACTCTAGCCTGGGCAACGGTAAGACTCTGTCTCAAAAAACAAACAAAAAATGGAGCCCACTAGACAGAGCCCACAACTGCTGATACATCAGCACTGATGGTGGCATTTTCCTAGCACTCCAGGGGACAAGCCCATAAACACAATTGGCACCAAGCAACAGAATCGTCACAGCTTTCACCTGGTACATTAAGGGGAACTGCTTTTATATCTAAACCACTCAGCCTGAGAGCTCATCTCAGGAGAGCCCAGAATTAAACTTGATCCACCATAATTCAAAGTATCATCAGATTTTCACTTCCCAGAGTCCAAGTGCGCCCCGTTCCCAGGTTTTATGGCCTTGTTTGAGCCTCTGCAAGTGCTTGTTTGCCAGCAATATTTCAGAATCATCAAACCATGAGGATGTTCTGCTAGGTAATTAACCCAGGCCATTGGGCTCAATTTTTTTACTGACACATTCTAACATTTTCAGAGAAATACATAGCCCAAAGAGGGGACTTGGTTCTTCAGCTGTCACAGAGAAAAGATTTGTTAAAACAACAGATAGTGACACAGCTTCTCAAACTGATGTGTCCATGAAACACATGAGCTCTTATTGGGCGCAGCCACTCAAGCCTGTAATCCTAGCACTCTAGGAGGCTGAGGCAAGTGGATCACTTGAGCTCAGAAGTTCAAGACCAGCCTGAGCAAGAGCGAGACTCCTCCTCTACTAAAAATAGAAAAATTATCTGGGCATTGTGGTGAGTGCCTG
>NW_003852627.1:330681-330984 GCF_000181295.1 Otolemur garnettii
GGAAGGCCACCCTGAGGAGTGCAGCTGCAGCGTGTCATTCTTGGTTCAGAGCACAGACCTTGGAGTTGGGCAGACCTCAATTCAAACCCTGGCTGTTCTGTGTACTAGAAGTGACCTTGGACAAGTGACCTAGCTTCTCTGAATCTCGGTTTCCTCACTTGTAAAGTGGTAAGAACTCTTGTGAGGCTAGTGCATGAGTACAGACCTAACACGTAAGTGGAAGAAATAAGGTCTAATGTCCCATAGCAGCCTGTCTATAGTTAGCAACAATACATTTTATATTTCAAAGTAGCTGAATGTCAT
>NW_003852627.1:331462-336705 GCF_000181295.1 Otolemur garnettii
AAAAAAAAAAAATAGGGGCCAGGCTCAAGGGCTCACACCTGTAATACCAGCACCCTGGGAGGCCAAGGTGGGTGGACTGCTTGAGCTCAGGAGTTTGAGACCAGCCTGAGCAAGAGTGAGATCTCAACTCTACTAAAGGTAGAAAAACTAGCGGGCATTATGGAGGGCACCTATAGTCCCAGTTATTCGGGATGATGAGGCAGGAGAATCGCTTGAGCCTAGGAGTTTGAGGTTGCTGTGAGCTGTGATGCCACAGCACTCTATCTAGGGTGCCTGAGTGAGACTCTTGTCTCCAAAAAAATTAATTAAATTAAAATAGATGAAAATTAAAATTAAAAAGTACCTGAAAGAGAGAACTTGACATGTTACTCAAACTTAGAAATGATAAGTACCCAAGGTTATGGATACCCCAAATACCCAGTTTGATCATTATAAAATCTGTGCGTGTAAAAACCACTGTCATGTGACCCATAAATATGTAAAATGCTATGTATCAATAAAAGGTAAAAATGGTAAAACTTCTTCATGGGGATGGGCGGCGCCTGTGGCTCATAGGAGTAGGGCGCCCGCCCCATATGCCGGAGGTGGCAGGTTCAAACCCAGCCCCGGCCAAAAACTGCAAAAAAACAACTTCTTCATGGGGTTATTGTGAAGTTTATGCAATATGAGCCATGGAAGATGCTTAGACCTGTGCCCAGCACTGGGAAGTTTTCAGTGGATTGCAGATATTGCCCTAAGGTAGAATCTTTTGGTTTGGGACCCTTATCAACTTGCACGTGTGGCCTGTGTGATTTATAAAGTTCAATTATCCAGTATCGTTACCTGCTGGAGAAATCATTGTGAACAATCTCTCCCTATCTCTATAAATAAAATGGGTCCTATTTGTCACCCTATCCTGAAGCAATAGCTGGACAAAGCAAATTTGAAAAGTCAGGCTGAAGAGGCTGACGTCACTTCCAGGCTCTGCGTTATACACAGGAGTCACTTGGGAGAACTAGGGCGGCCTTCAGAGATACAGGCAGTCATGCTCCATCCTGCCCACCCCAGCATCCAGCATGACACCTGGTGGGCTGCCAGTCGGGGGAGAAATGCTGCTGGGGAAAGAGACCCCAGGGTTCACGTTCTTCAGTACAGAGTTAAGATAAAAGTGGGGTGTTACATCTGTGGGCAGACCTCAGGCCTCCATGACCATGATACAGATATGAGTAGAGAACCAAGCTCTCGGTCCGGGCCCCAGAGTGACACGCACACATCTTGCTGCACAGGGGTCTGCCAAGGGAGTCAGGGGCCAAAAGGGCCGTGTGCCTGGTCAGCTGGCTTTCCCCCTGGGGTGACGATGCTGTGTTTCCTGCCTCCATTTTCTAGATGCGAAGTAAATGTGGGACTAGATTGGGGCCTGTTGCCCATCAGGGTGACTGCCAGGTGAAACTCACCTCCACTGCTCAGCCCGGGCATACACCAGGCAGAAGGCAGCACTACAGACATTGGGAATAGGTAACAGTTCAATCTTGGATGCCATCATCAACCAGGGAGACCTTCCAGATTGCCATTCCTCATGGAAACTTGGCACAATGGCCCGAAGCAGGTATTGCCACGAATTTGCTTATCCAACACTAGCGAGTGATTCTGCCCCACCGAACTAGTGCAGCCAACTGGTGGTTTCTGAGTCCACCACCCGGTATGTGATGTTATGAGGCCTGACAATTAAGTTGTGAACTCGTCCTAGAGAAAGTGCTGTGCACCTCATTGCTGACTAGCACTAAAGTCACCTTCAAAGTCCTCCCCTCGGGAAGCCGTGCACCAATGCCAGCACCGAATCCACCCTTCAAAGCGATTGTGGAACTCTTTTCCTGGAAGGCCATCAGAGCTGTCATAGTATTACCCTTGATATCCTGAAGGTCATCAAAATGTCTTCCTTTCAACATTTCCTTTATCTGGTTGGCACAGTGGCTCGTGCCTGTAATCCTAGCACTCTAGGAGGCCAAAGAAGGTGGATTGCTTGAGCTCAGAAGTTTGAGATCAGCCTGAGAAAGAGTGAGACCTTATCTCTACTAAAAATAGAAAAACTAGCCAGGCTCTGTGTTGGGTACCTATAGTCCAGCTACTTTGGAAACTGAGCAAGAGGGTCACTTGAGTCCAAGAGTTTGAGATTTCTGTGAACTCTGATGACACCATGGCACTCTACCCAGGGTGACAGACCAAGACTGTCTCAAAAAAGTTTTTTTCCTTTATCTTTGATAAAAAATAAAATCACTGGGGGTTAGACCTAGAAAGTTCCAATACAGTTGTTTACTGGCCCAAACTTCTTCACAGACAGTGCCATTTAAGCTGGTGCATTGTTGTAGCAAGAGCTACAACTTTCTCATACCAAGATTTTCATTTAAGATTTTCCTGTTTCTCTATCAATATTTGCTTGGTCTTCTACGCTTCTTATAGTCAGCTGATGATTTTGACACCCAATTCAATGATATGTTGTGATGTTTTCGTCAGTTCTGCCCTGACCTCTCTTCCTCAGTGATGCTTCCTCTCCCCTCAGAAAATCTTCAATCCATTTGTACACCGCTGTTTTCTGCATGACATCGTCCCCATAAACTTGGACGAACATGTCCCTGATTCCACTTCCACTCTTGCCAAATTTAACAAGAAATTTAATGTTTGTCCATTGGTCTAATTCAAGCTCCAACATTGTAATGATGGCACACAAAGACACACAACAACAATGAACACCGCTCGGCAAGACCCCACCTCCCATCAGCACAAACACAGCTGTGAGACACTGGTATACCGAGGTCACTAAACCTGGCCAGGCATTGTGGTTCATGCCAGTGACCCTAACATTCTGGGAGGCCAAGGTGGGTGGATTGCTTGAGCTTAGGAGTTTGAGACCAGCCTGAGCAAGAGTGAGACCCCGTCTCTACTAAAATATATACATATATAAAAACTAAATGGATGTGGTGGCAAGCTTCTGTAGCCCCAGCTACTTGGGGGGCTGGGTCAAGAGGTTTGTTCAAACCCAAGAATTTGAGGTTGCTGTGAGCTATGTTACCATGGCACTGTACCCAGGGCGACAGAGTGAGACTGTCAAAAAAAAACAAAAAACAAGCTTATAAAACCTTACAGGGCAGCACCTGTAGCTCAAAGGAGTAGGGCACCAGCCCCATATGCCAGAGGTGGCAGGTTCAAACCTGGCCCTGGCCAAAAACTGCAAAAAGAAAAAAAAAATCTTACCAAGTTGTTTGTACAGTCCTGCCAACATAATCACACAGTGGCAAGTTCACTAAGTTAATTGCCAGGCCTCATATGTCTCTCTATAAACACAATAGTAAATCAGTCTAATGTTGTTGTTAATTTTAACCCCCTGTTAAAACCACTAAAGGCTGTGCTAAGTTTTAAGATCTAACCTGGAATTTGGAGGGCAGGCTCAGTGCCTCAGACTGAGAAAAGACTCATGGGTGCTGACAGCTGCCCAGATTCTCCAGGACACCCTCTTCCCTATGCACACATGGGTACCCCCTACTGTCAGACCAATGTGGCTTTCAGTGAATTTTTCTGCATTGATGGGAAAATATCGCTGAGATGAATGAATGGAAAAGTATAAAAGTGGAAGAAGAAACAAAACTACCATCAATGATTAAAGGCAACAGGATGTAAGCAAAACTACGTGCAGTGCGGTGGATAAATAATGCAGAGATTGATCTTGATCGATAGATGTCTGGTCAAAGTGGGTCTTGCATTGGTTTCCTATAGGAAGAAGTTGGAGATTTTGAGCAGTAGAATTGTAATGGTTAAAACCCAGCTTTATTCTTAAGCTAATGTAGGAAAGCATTCATTAACTACAACTTGGTTGATTAAACCTGCTTCCCTTGTCTCGGTGCCTGTAGCACAGAGGTTATGGCACCGGCCACTTGCACCAAGGCTGGCAGGTTCAAACCCAGCCTGAGCCTGCTAAACAATGACAACTACAACAAAAAATAATCGGGCGTTGTGGCAGATGCCTGTAATCCCAGCTACTTGGGAGGCTGAGGCAAAAGATTCACTTAAGCCCAACAGTTTGAGGCTACTGTGAGCTGTGATGCCATGGCTCTCTACTGAGAGTGACAGTAGTGAGACTCTGTCTAAAAAATAAAATAAAATAAACCTGCTTCCCCATCACTTCCAAGACTCAAGCCACTGGAAAGTTAGTGTAGGACCAAGACTGGCACATTGGCACCATCTCCTGTACTGAAACATCTGAGCAGTGAGGACCCAGGAAGAAAGACAATCACAGGAGAATCTGGGAGAAGGCTTGACTTCAAAATGAGGCTCCAGGAAAATTCAGCTGAGGGCGATCTCAGAGAATCAAGATGGCAATAGCCAACTGTCCTTAACATTTAGATGCCTTAGCTCAGTACAGAGCTAAGTGGTATTGGTACTGGCCCATTTTGTAGATGAAGAGACTGAGGTGGGGAGTGGGCTAGGTGACTCGCCCAGAATCATTTAAGTGGTGAGGGCTGGAGCCAAGATTTGAATCCAGGAGTTCTGGCTCCAGAGCCTAAGCCCTTATCCCACAGGCTACCCACCACACTCCAAATGACTTGGCCATTATCGTGTAACTTATAAATGCTAAGTCTCATACCACACACTTAATCTTGGACTAATCAGAGGACACAGGATTAGGGGGAAGGAATTAAAAAGACTTTTGCCCTTTATGCTATATACATGTATTTTGTTTTAACAACCAGCATGGATATTTTCATGTTTTTTTCTTTCTATTTAAAGATAAAAGAAATTAAGTTCTTAGACACTCCTCCTCCCAAAAGCTACCCTCTGCCAAGAGACACATTTTTTTTTTTTTTTAGAGTCTCACTCTGTCACCGTGGGTAGAGTGCCATGGTGTCATAGCTCACAGCAACCTCAAATTCTTGGTCTCAAGCAGCTTTAGTTTCCTGAGTAGCTGAGACTACAGACGCCTGCCACAACACCCAGCTAATTTATATATAATGTATATTTTTTTTTAATAGAGATTACTCTGTTGGGGGTATTGCTCAGGCTGGTCTCAAACTCCAGAGCTCATGCAATCCCTACCTCAGCCTCCCAGAATGCTGGGATTACAGGTGTGAGCCATCACCCCCAGCAAGAGACGCATTTAAAAGCATATGGGGGAAGCCAAGCTTTAGGGAAATAAAATGCATTTTTATAGTATTCCATAGTATACATATGTTTACCTGGATGGAGGTGGAACACACTCTTTTTTTTTTTTTTTT
>NW_003852627.1:337797-340959 GCF_000181295.1 Otolemur garnettii
GTGACCCAAATCTGGTGAGTCTCTTCCCAATACTTAGAGAATTCTAATACAAGCCAAGCCCCATGTGGGAAAGGAATTGTATTTTCTACAGTTTGCTGTATGACAAAATACCCCAAAACATAGAGGCTTAAAGCAGCACATTGATTACCTCACAATTTCTATGGATCAGGAATCTGGGCTTATCTTCTCTTCACTAGGTGCCTCTATCTCAAGATCTCTCGCTTTTCTCGGCCCCCCCGACCCCGCCTCCGCCACTCCCAGCACTGCTGGGCCTGCAAGTTTGTGTGGGGCCGAGGACGCGGGTCTTTATTCTGCAGGATGGGGTTTGTTAAGGTTGTCAAGATTAAGGCCTACTTTAAGAGACACCAAGAGAAATTTAGAAGACAAAGAGAGGGTAAAACTGATTACTATGCTCAGAAACGCTTGGTAATACAGAATAAAAATAAGTACAGCACACCCAAATACAGAATGATAGTTTGGGTGACTAACAGAGACATCATTTGTCAGACTGCTTATGCCCGTATAGAAGGAGACATGATAGTCTGCGCAGCTTATGCACATGAACTACCAAAACACGGTGTGAAGGTTGGCCTGACAAATTATGCTGCAGCATACTGTACTGGCCTGCTGCTGGCCCGCAGGCTTCTCAATAGGTTTGGCATGGACAAGATCTATGAAGGCCAAGTGGAGGTGGCTGGCAATGAATACAATGTGGAAAGCATCGATGGTCAGCCTGGTGCTTTTACATGCTATTTGGATGCAGGCCTTGCCAGGACCACCACTGGCAATAAAGTTTTTGGAGCCCTGAAGGGAGATGTGGATGGAGGCTTGTCTATCCCTCACGGTACCAAACGATTCCCTGGTTATGATTCCGAAAGCAAGGAATTTAATGCTGAAATACATCAGAAGCATATCATGGGACAGAATGTTGCAGATTATATGTGTTACCTAATGGAAGAAGATGAAAATGCTTACAAAAAACAGTTCTCTCAATACATAAAGAACAACATCACTCCAGACATGATGGAGGAGATATATAAGAAAGCTTATGCAGCTATACGAGATAACCCAGTCTATGAGAAGAAGCCCAAGAGAGAAGTTAAAAAGAAGAGATGGAACCGTCCCAAAATGTCCCTTGCCCAGAAGAAAGATCGAGTAGCTCAAAAGAAGGCAAGCTTTCTTAGAGCTCAGGAGCGAGCTGCTGAAAGCTAAACCAACCAATTTTATATGAATATTTCTTGATTTAAAACAATAAACTTATTCATTAAGCAAAAAAAAAAAATCTCTCATAATGCTATCAGGATGTCTGCTGGGGCTGTGTTCTCATCTGAAGATTCAACTGAGGGCATCTGCCCTTCAAGGCTTCCTCTTGTGGTGGTTGGCAGGACTCACTTATTCACTAACTGTCATCTGAGAGCCTCAATTCCTCCCTGGCTGCTAACTACAGACATTTTTCATTCTCCTGGAGGCATTCCTCCTCTCCATCTTGCAGAAGTCATCCATAAGGAGAAAAAGGAAATTAAAACTCCATAGAGCCATGCTGTCCAATATGGTAGCCAGTGGTTCTGGGAGGTTTAAGTGAAATTTAAAGTGAAAAATGTTTAAAGTTAATTCTCTCGAAATGTATGTAGTGGTATGCTATTTCCAAGTATTAACTCTTTCCATTCTACCTCCCTAAATTCTTTTATTTGTACCCTGAGAATCTGTCTCCCCCTCCCCTAATACCTACAAGGGTAAACCCCAGGCACCAACTGCAGAAAGAAAGAGAAAGATAGAGGGAGAAAGAGAGAGAGATACTAAACTTGTTCTTTTATCAGGAATCCACTCAGGAGAGAACGGCATTAAGGGATTCACAAGGGCAGAGCCCTCATGGCCTAATCACCTCTTAAATGTCCTACCTCTTAATCCTATTCCAATGGCAATTAAATTTCAATATGAGTTTTGGAAGGGGCAAATCTCAAAGTGTAGCAGAGCCCTTCTCACAGCAAGACAAGGGGGAAGGCCCCAGCTGCTATAGCCCCAGCTGCTCGAGAAGGATGGGCATCGTTACGAGACCCCATGAGACCTGTTTGAGGCCACCCTCTAGGCTGGTGCAATAGTTGAACATGTCATCAGGCCCTGATTTGTGTATTTGTGGGAGGCTAAGGGGATGTATCTAATAGCTGCAAACCAGAGACATGATGGATATTATTGCTTGGTCAAAACTAAGTTCAAAGTTTTTGAATATGTATATACAAGAGTAAGTGAATGGTGGAAAGAGGGGAGGACAGAGGGGGATGGTGGTCGCGGGGTGTGGCACAGCTCTTGGGGGTGGGACAGGATTATAAGAGGAACTTTATCTAACAAATGCAACCAATGTAAAGTAATCCTTTGTACCCAAACAATAAAAAAAAAATTAAAATATTAAGTGAATAATGTCAGTGGGAAGCAGGTGCAGCAGAAGTCACGACTGTGAGAGGCTGAAGGGGGAGCAACCCCAGGGATGGCCTTGCTTGTGGCCTCAGGCTTTCTCCTGTCCCTCTTTTTCTCTTTTCTTATTTATTTATTTTTATTTTATTTTATTTTCCTTGAGATAGAGTCCGCGTTCTGTCACCCAAGCTGGAGTGCTGTGGCATCATCATAGTTCACTGCAACCTCAATCTCCTGGACTCCGGTGACCCTCGAACCTCAGTCCCTGGAGCAGCTGGGGCTGTGGGTGCATGCAACCACGCCCAGATCTCCTCTCTCTCTTTAACTAAAGGTGAGAAGACATGTCACAGATAAAACCTGGGTTCCTTTTCTTATCCTCTTTGGAGCTGAAAACAATGCCAGTCATTCCTGAGAAACAAGACAAATGGTGGTTTCTGCCTCTTTGAAACTGTAGTGGGTAGAATGGTGACCCCCACCACATCCTAACCTCTAGAACCTATGAATTGGGCCTTATTTGGGGAAAGGAGTTTTGCAGATGTAATTAAGTTAAGGATCTTGATATAAAGTCCTCCTGGATTTAGGGTGGGTCCTAAATCCAATAGCTGCTGTCCTGGCACTGAGCTGCAATCATGCCCTCCAGCCTGGGTGACAAAGCAAGACCGTGTCTCAGAAGGAAAGTGAAAGGAGAGGGAACTTTGAGGCCAACAGGTAGACAGCTGGGCCCCCCTTCCCAGCCCCATCTCACCCATAGTA
>NW_003852627.1:340979-342265 GCF_000181295.1 Otolemur garnettii
GTCTCAGAAGGAAAGTGAAAGGAGAGGGAACTTTGAGGCCAACAGGTAGACAGCTGGGCCCCCCTTCCCAGCCCCATCTCACCCATAGTACTGAACTCCTGTCCCCACTCCTGCGCCTCCTCTGTTAGCCATGTGCCTTGAGGCATTCCTCTGGGAACCACCCCCCAGCCCCTGTCCTCTGCCTTTCCTCACAGTCTCCCCAGTGTCCACAGCCCCTGAGTTGTGTGCGATACAGCCCATTCAAAACTTAATATAATTATTGTCCCTGTCACCAGACAGTAAATTCCATGATGTCAGCCTGTCATCATATTCATCGCCTGGCCTGACATTTCCAGTCATTCTGCAAACATTTATGGTGCTGGGGAGGCAGCAGGGAGCCAGGCATTCCCCAGCTCTGCCCTCATGGAGCCCACCTTCTAGAGCAAGCAACAGGCGATAAGCAGATAAACATGTCATACCTGCCATGATGACAGGTAGTACCAAGAACAGTAATCCAGAAGCCAGAAGTAAAGCAAAAAGGGTAGTGTGTCTAGAGCCCTGGGAGATGCAGGACATGCGTACAAGACTCAGGAGGGGGCAGACAATTTTACAGTCTGTCAGCTGACACAATGCAACGATTTTCTTTTCAGTTCAATAGGAAGATAATCCCAAGGGGTACAGTGAATTTACCTTGTAGGACATTAACCAAATTTATGTCTAATATAGCAGCTTCATCTCATCATTTTTCCCTGTTCCTATAAAACTCCCGTTTTGCCTTTTCTCATATGAGCCAGACTAGCCATCCTGCCGAGTCTTTCCCCAGTAAGGTTAATAAGACTTTGGACACTTGCTAACTATTGACTTTAAGAGAATTAATGTCTTAATGCTTCAAGAATTACAGCCCTGGCAGTGTTGACAAGTTCCAGGACGAACAACAAAGCTGTCTGGGGGCCGGAAGAGCGTAAATGAGGGTAGGAGCTACTTCAGGTGAGGTGCCGGGGCAGGAGAGAGGGGCGAGTCCTGAAGAATTAGGGGGTGCCAGCTGTGCACAGTTAATAAACAGAGGAGTGAGTGGATGTGTGAACAGAGCCAGAGCTACCAGGGCTCCTTATTCTGGTCCATCCAAGGGTGAAGACGGGTGCAAAGATTGTTCTTGACTTCATGTCTTCCAGTCAGCCTGAGGTCATGCTCTCAGACATTGAGAGGAGCACAGGGCCCTCACTGGGCACCGCGCCTCCCGGCTGGCTCCCGAGAGGGCTCTCACCACCAGATGGCACCCCAGCCTCATGAATTGACAGCCAGAGGGG
>NW_003852627.1:342285-346673 GCF_000181295.1 Otolemur garnettii
GCGCCTCCCGGCTGGCTCCCGAGAGGGCTCTCACCACCAGATGGCACCCCAGCCTCATGAATTGACAGCCAGAGGGGCCCAAAAAGAATCCAAGGCACGGACCTGTAGGTCCCGGGTGAGTCTTGGGGGAACCTAACAAACCTGCTGTTCATTATGGCACAACATTAGTTCTGAGAGCCACCGGCATCGACTAGCTCCATACCCTAATCAGATCAAACCCACCTTTCCTAAGGACTTCACCATTGATCTCATTTACCTGCACAATAATCCTCCACTCCTTTGCGGCAGGTAAGCTAAGGCTCAGCTTATAGAGGCTGTCCAAGATCACAGGGCTCAGAGGTAGCAAAGGTGAGTCTAACCCAAGGTCTGTCTTTCCCTTGGAGACCCAGAGTTCTTCCCACACCCCTTCTCAGGATGGGGATTGCTTTGCCTGAAGGAGCTCCAGCAGCCTTGTGCATTGGAGACAGAGCCGTGCTGTTGTCCTGGGGTCAAAGGGTTTGGCTTGGCAGGGCTGAGACATGATGGCAGCCTCCTTCTGCCTTCCTCCGGCTCCAGTAACCAGCAACCCACATCAGTTGTTTCTTTGGGGCAAAAATGTCTAAGACCAGGAAGGAGCCAGATTTCCAAGCGGGTTCCATAGGCAAGTGGGGGAATTTCCACCTTCAGAGCCAACCAAGGAAAGAGCCTGGAGCTGGTGGTTTGGATTCTGGGGCCACGGACCCAAGGAGCTGAGCCTTCTCTTTCCACCCTCTTCCTTTGGAGTTTTCTCAGAGGCAATAAAGCTTGGTGCTTAAAACATGGCGCCTGGCATCTGACCCCAAACCAGCCCCAACACTCCCTCTCTGAGCCTCAGAATCCTGGGCTGTAAAATGGGCTTGTTAGATTGCTCTCAACAAGGCATGTAAAATCTCCAGCCAGTCGGGGATCTAACCTGGGACGGGAGAAAGGTCAATAAATGGTAGCCATCCTCATCCTCAGTGTAATCAACCACCGCTGTGTTCCTATCAACTCCCGGTCTCAGGGGAACAAAGACGTCCCAAGTAGGAGCTTTGGCTCAGTTGCTAATGATGGTGAAACAATCCTGCTCACCTCACCACTTTACCTAAGTGTTACTTGACTGACAAGGTGGGTTATTTTGGGGAGAAAAAAATCATTCAAGTTCTTGAGTGCCCCATTCCTAAAATGTTTCCATGACAACACCTGGTGATGCAGGGGGAGAGCAGGCACATGGGGAAAGAATTCAGAACTAAAAGGAAGAGGTGGGGGCAGGGGTTCCTCCCACTCTTCCTATTTTTCTGGCTGTGTGGACAGCCTCGACTCTGCCCCAGACCTGGGCAAGATGCTTTTAAACCTCAACTCAGCCCTTTAGGGTAACTACTATTATTCTCACTCCAACACTATAGATGAGGCAACTGAGGCTCAGAGAAGCTCAAAGTTGCCCGAGCCCAGCCTGCTGACCACGCATTGTCTAATTTGGGGCCATTCTGGGTTTCACAAGTCAGACTAGAGAGTTATGCTATGAGCAGGGTTACTCCACCTTGGCACTGTCGATGCGTTGGGCTGAATGATTCTACCTTACGGGGTCTATGTCTGGCAGCATTCCTCGGCTGTATGCACTGGATTCCAGGAACATCTTCCCCACACCCCTTACTGCAGTTACAAGCAAAGCTGTTCCCAGCACAGCCAGGTGTCGCCAGTTGCTAACCACTAGGCTGGGTAGTAATCTGTCCTCTCCTTCCTCACATGTGTACAGCTCTCTGTGTTTGTAAAGCTCTTTCCCAGGACTTGTCTTGTGTGATCCGCATGTGACCATGTGACATCGAGGTCCTTTCTGCCAGGGTTCCTCATCCAGGGCCCTGGGGAGGCCAAACGCCTGAGAAGGAAACTCAACCACTCGACCTGCTTATTTGGCCAACAGGTCTCACACTATTACCGGTGTTAAGGGCAAGGAAACTGAGGGTTCCTGAGGAGGAGAGACACTCCCCCCACCGAGGGTCCAACAACCTCAGAGTCAGAAAGCTGCACAGGAAAGCCAGCGGTTTCCACAGTGTAGATAGAGACTCTCATCCCAAAGCAGCTCCCCCAGGGCCCGGCCCAGTCCGGCTGACTGTGCTCTGTCTCGGACTTGAGTAGGGGCCAAGACACAGCCTAGGGTCATGGCACCCTGCTCTGCACCCAGTGTGGCAGGTGCCAGGCATGGGTGAGGGGTGTCACCTCCTTCCCACTGTGGAGAGGTGTGTCAGAGATGCTTTAATGGAGGGAAGCAGCTCTGCCTTGCTGATTCTCATCTTCATAAGGATGGCGGGGCCTCTCATGGAGGGAGCATTAATCTGCTAAGTGACATGCGCAAGCTACCAAGCTCCATCCTCTCAGCATCCAGCAAGGAGGAACGGCCATCCCCATTTAGAAAGAGCCACACCACTGGGAAGCCACTGTGGGCCTGGTCCCCAGTGACTCCAGCTCAGGAGCTGGCTGTGATACCTCGCAGACGAAGCTCCTCCCTCTGCTGCCTCTGAGCCCAGCAGGAGAGCGACACACTTCACGTCTGAAGACTTCAGGGTCCACAGCATTCATTGTCACAGTCTTCCCATAGGAAAAGCACTCGAGCCATCAGTCACAAGTGTCCAGTTCCCACAGAACTGAGACCCACATGGTGTGCTCCGTTGAGAAAAGATAAAAAAGCCCCTTTCTCTCCCCTAATTTGGCTCAACTTAAACACAACACGAGCCGTGGTGTGTACCTGGTGCTGTGCTAAACACCAGCCACAAGATGAGTCTGCCGGGCACGGTGGCTCACAGCAGTCATCCCAGCACTCTGAGGGGCCAAGGCGGGTGGACTGCCTGAGTTCACGGGTTTGAGAGCAGCCTGAGCCAGAGTGAGACCCCTCCCATCTCCAAAAATAGCCGTGCGTTGATGTAGGCACCTGTCATCCCATGTAACATCTGGGGTGCAGGTGTTATGATCACCATCCCCATTTTATAGATGAGGCTCAGGGAGCTTCCTCTGTGTAAAGTCACACTCATCTCAACTGTCACAGCCAGAATAAGACACCAGATCTCTTGCGCTCCAGGGTTTGAGGACGTAACTGTTTTGCCACACTGTCTCCTGGTTTTCCTCTTCCATTCTGTAGGAAGAGGGATGAAGATGAAGGGGAGAAAGAACAGTTGGGTTTGCTGGCCCGGGGGGCAGGGTGGGGAAGCTCGGTCTCCGTTTGAGTTTTCCCCTCTGTGAAGTTTCAGCAGGAGTTCCTGGACAGCTCCTCGGACCAAGGGAAGGGCGAGGTGAGTCAGTTCTTTCTGCTGTCCTCTCCTCTGCTGTGCACTGAGGTTGGTAAGTATGAACAGAGCACATACTGCATGCCAAGTGCTGTCAGAAGTAAGGTCATCCAAGGTCTCAGAAAGGACATACATGTTTAGCTATTTTCTCCAGGACTGAAAATGAAGGAGGGACCCACGCTTCACCTGCCCCCCGGAGATGCCCTCAGCATATATTGGCAAAAAAAGTTGGGGTGAAGATCTAGGGAATCTCCAGCCACAGGAAGGGGGACCTAGCATGGATTAAGCTCCTTCCATACTCTTGTAACTACATTCACACTAACTAACACAGAGTTTCTCGGCCTTGGTACTACTGACGTTTTGAGGGTAGTAACTGTTTACTGTCAGGGGCTACACTACCCCTGAAAAGTCCTCCAGGGCAGGGGATGGCAGGAGGCGATAACACAGTTGCCCTGTCATTTCAGTGTGTCCTGAGCTGGAGGGGAAACCACCGTCCTGTCCCTTTGGGGCTGGCAGCTCTGAAGGTCCCAGTCATCACAGCCACAGTGGAACAAAGCCTACATGTGTGTGCGACAGGTCAGATCTGGCAGCTGCCTCTGCTGGGCACGGCTAACTTCCTCACATCGTCCCCTTCTTACTGGGTCATCAGGTGAGTAAGCCAGAGGCAGCCCCTGTGTATTCTGGGAGCCCAGCACAGGGGGCAAAATGCACAGCAACAGACCCGAGGTGATTCCATCTATGGGTCCTCCCAAGCATTCAGGCGTTGGATTAAATGTCACGTCCTTCCAGATGATCTCCTGATCTTCATGGCTTTGGAACCCACCCTGGTCCTGGTATATTACCTTTTCTTTCATGCTCTTAAACCATATTCCATCAGAATTTAGCTTCCTTATTTACCTGTTTGCCTTCTCACATTCCTGTCTCCCAGTGCCAGCTTGGGAGCTCCTAGGGGGCCCGGGCAAGAACAGCAGGTGCTCACAGCAGGTGCTACGTGCATATTAGTTGACTCAATGAATAAGTGAATGGAAAATCAATAAGTAGGTGAATGAATGACCTCTAGTCAACCTCTCACAATCAAGCAGGTAACATGGTGAAACTAGCACAACGAGTCAA
>NW_003852627.1:349066-350080 GCF_000181295.1 Otolemur garnettii
AAAAAAAAAAAAAAAAGAAGTCATTGCCAAACTCCAAAGCCATGAATATTTATCCCTATGGTTTCTTCTAAGAATTTTACAGTTTTAGGTATTATAAGAATTTTACAGTTTTAGGTATTATATTTAGGTTTTTGATCCATTGTGAGTTAATTTTTGCATATGGAATGAGATTCAGAGTCCAAACTCATTCTTTCACATGTGGAAATTTTGATAGGTATTCTACTGATGGAGATTACAGATAAGAGCACAGCAGGGGTCAGGAAAGAAGGGGATATATGACCTACCTAGGGTGACCAGACATCCCGCTTTTGGCGGGATAGTCCTGCTTTTCAATAATTTGTCCCACGTCCAGCCACGTTTTTAAAAAGTCCCTATTTTTGGAAAGAATGCACGAACGGGCAGGAAAACAAGAAGGGAATATACAGTTTTTGGCTGCCATGTGGCTATTTTGCCAGAATATGAGTTTTACATTATTTTTGTTAATTTAATAATGTTAAACTGTAATACTAACAAATAATGGCTGAGAAGTGATTATCAAGAACTGCTTATCAAAGTTTGCATTGTTGTCAGGCCCTGCCCTGCACCGTGCCCCCCTCCGCTCCGCCCCCCGGCCCCGCAGCCATGTTGTCCCGCCTTACTGATGTTAAAATCTGGTCACCCTAGACTTATCTAACAGCACTTGGCCACTGTGAGCTGGAACTGGAATTCAGTATCAAGTCTGACTCTCAACTTCATCCTCTTCCCACCATAACCAAAGGTGCTTTATTATTTTATGAGCACAGAATGTAGAAAACACAGGCCTAGGAAATAAGATCTGGGAGGCCAGGTGTGGTGTCTCATGCCTGTAATCCCAGCACACTGGGAGGCTGAGGCAGATGGATCACCTGAGCTCACAGGTTCGAGACCAGCCTGAGCCAGAGCGAGACCTCGCCTCTAAAAACAGCCAGGCATTGTGGCAGGTGCCTGGAGTCCCAGCTACTTGGGAGGCTGAGGCAAGAGAATTGCTTGAGCCTA
>NW_003852627.1:350291-353313 GCF_000181295.1 Otolemur garnettii
GTAAGAGAATCACCTAAGCCCAAGAGCTGGAGGTTGCTGTGAGCTGTGATGCCACAGCACTCTACCAAGGGTGACAAAGTGAGACTCTGTCTCTAAAAAAGGAGTCTGAGGTTGCTGTGAGCTATGACACCAGGGCACTCTACCAGGGGTGACAAAGTAAAACTCTGTCTTGAAAAAAAAAAAAAGACATCAGTTACAAGCTGGTGCTAGAGAAGTTCCTCATCTCTAGGCCTCAGTCTCCTCTTCTGCATAATGGGCTGCTGGTGTCTAAGAGTCTTTGCTGTTCGGGATCAACCAAGCCTCATGCTCCACTGCCCTCATTTTCATTTCTCCTCTCAGGAGTGTAGTGGGGGCCCCTCCCCGCTAGATCTGCTTTTCTGCAATGAGCTCCATTATAGGCACAGAGCATGGGCAAGGTCTCATCCCAGGCCTCACTCAGCCTCTGGCAAACACTGTGGGCATCCCCTGGAGACACCTGCAGCCCCAAGCAACCCCAGAGGAAAACCGTAACGCCGTAGAAAACACAAGGGAAGCCAAGGTGGAAAGGGCTTTCTCCACCCACTGACAGTTTTCTTCACAAGTGTCACAGTGAAGCTATTTGAGAATCAGCTTGCAAAGCACCTGGCTCTAAATATCCCTCTCTCAGCCCTCCTTAACCAGAAACAAAGCAGTGCCTCCCCTTCCCTGGGAGTGCCCAGGACCAGGACCTGACCTACGGTGGACGCTCAGCATCTGGTTGAATGAATGAATGAACAGATGGAGGAAGATGGCTCTGCACACTTCTTATTTCCTTGATTGCCTAAGACCAGGATACAGCAAACATCTAACATCATTTTGGGCTTTGTGGGTCACATAGCGTCTATCTCAACTCTGTCTCAGCTCTGCCGCTGTTGTGCAAAGACAGCAATAGGTCATATATAATCTAAATAAATGGGCCTGGCTGTGTTCCAATAAAACTTTATGCACAGTGAAATTTGAATTTCATATAATTTTCATATGTCACAAAATATTAATCTTCTTTTGATTATTTTTCAACCATTTAAAATGTAAAATTCATTGAGAGGCACCTGTGGCTCAGTGAGTAGGGCACCAGCCCCATATATGATGGTGGGTTCAAACCCAGCCCCAGACAAACTGCAACAACAACAACAAAAATAGCCAAGTGTGGTGACGAGAGCCTGTAGTCCCAGCTACTTGGGAGGCTGAGGCAAGAGAATTGCCTAAGCCCAAGAGATGGAGGTTGCTGTGAGCTGTGACGGCACAGTACTCTACCGAGGGCAATAGAGTGAAACTCTGTCTCTTAAAAAACAAAAAAATGTAAAACTCATTCTCATAGCTCTGAGTCACAGTAAAACGAGTGGTGGTCTGCAGTTAGCCCCTGAGCTATAGTTTGCCTACCTTTGGCTTAGACTGTGACTTTTTGTTTTTCATTGTGAATATTTTTTTTTTTTTGAGACAGAGTCTCATTCTGTCACCCTCAGTAGAGTGCTGTAGCATCACAGCTCACAGCAATCTCAAACTCCTCTTGCCTCAGCCTTCCAAGCAGCGGGGACTACAGACACTCGTCACAATGCCCAGCTATTTTCAGTATTTTTTCTTAGTATAGGAGTAATATACATTCATTATAGAATAATGAGAAATGATTGACATGCAAATAAAGTAAAATTAAAATCACCCATATAGGCGTCCCAGAGTTACAAACATTCGAGTGATGAAGACTAGTATAAGTAAGAGGTAAATATACCTATTACAATTTACATACAAATTCAACTTAGGAACACACCTATAGAACCTATCTCATTGGTAACCCAGGGACTGTCTGTAATTTCAATACATAGAGATAACTATTTCTACTAATGGACATTTATTTTTTTAACTCAGTCTATCTATTTATATCAATGCTGTTCAATATGATAGCCACTAGCTACATCTGACTATTAAACTTAAACTTAAAATTAGATACAATTAAACATTCAATTATTTGGTTGACTAGTCATTTCAAGTGCTCAATACCTACACGTGGCTAGTGGCTACCTTGCTGAACAGCACAATACAGAACATGACCACCATCACAGAAGGTTCTATTAGGCAGTACTGATCTATGTATACTTATTTATATGAATTTAACAAAAAATAGGATAATTGAGCAGGCATGGTGGCTCAGGCCTGTAATCCTAGCACTCTGGGAGACCAAGATGGGTGAATTGCTTGAGCCCAGGAGTTTGAGACCAGCTTGAGCAAAAGTGAGATCCTGTCTGTACTAAAAATAGAAAAACCTGGTCGGTGCCTATGGCTCAAAGGAGTAGGGCGCCAGCCCCATATGCCAGAGGTGGCAGGTTCAAACCCAGCCCCAGCCAAAAAGAATATATATATAAAAACTAGCCATTTGTAGTGGCAGCCACCTGTAGTTCCAGCTACATGGGAGGCTGACCTAAGATGATCACTGGAGCCCAAGAGTTTGACATTGCTGTGAGCAATGATGACACCAGAGCACTCTACCCAGGGTAACAAAGCAAGATTCTGTCTCAAAATAAATAAATAACACCAAATATACAGTTTTTGAGAATATTTTTGTTCATACAAAATTTTGAGATGACATTTCTGTGCCACTCAATAATTGACACTTTTTCTTTTTTTGAGGCAGAGTCTCACTCTGTTGCCCAGGCTAGAGTGCAGTGGCATCAACCTCACTCACAGCAACTTCAAACTCCTGGGCTCAAGTGATATTCCTGCCTCAGTCTCCCAAGTAGCTGAGACTACAGGTACCCACAATGATATCCAGCTCATTTTTCTATTTTTTAGTTGAAGTAAGCTCTCGCTCTTGCTCAAGCTGGTCTTGAACTCCTGACCTCAACCAATCCTCCCCCTCAGCCTCCCAGAGTGATAGGATTATAAGCATGAGCCACGTCACCCACCTTATTTATGTTTACTGTTCAACTTTTTTCCAGTTCAATCAGTACTTGACCATATTGTTCAATTCTATTCAACAATTTCCCTTCGGAATCTCTCTTTTTTTTTTTTT
>NW_003852627.1:354081-359369 GCF_000181295.1 Otolemur garnettii
GCTATTTTTTGGTTGCAGCCGTGATTGTTATTTGGTGGCCCGGGCTGGATTCGAACGCACTAGCTCAGGTGTATGTGGCTGCTGCCTTAGACACTTGAGCCAGAATTATTCTAATTGATTGTTGTGTGGGGGTGTGTGTGTGTGTGTGTGAGGGCTTAGACCACACCAGGAGGTGGTGTTTGTGTGGCAGTTTTAACATTTATCTGCTTGTTTACTTTATATTTATGTTGGTTCCTTAATTCTTGGGACAATATTCCTATCTAATCTGAGACAGGGCAGCAGTGTTCTACAAGATTCCAGCTGACCAAGGAAATAGTTACTGGTGATTAGGCTGAGTGGCAAGAACTAACTTGTAATTTTTCTTGGCTTTTAAAGGAAACTTTGTTCATTCATTCATTACAAACACTTGCTGGTCCCATGATGTCCCGATGGGCAGCTTTTTGTGTCTTTGATTTTATCTCGAAATGACTTCATCCTCTTTCCACTGTATCTTTAGAACCCTATGGGGGCTGTCAATCGGCCACGCCTTTCTATCAACTCGTTTTCATGCAGCACTGTATACAGTTGTATAAAGGCACCTTATCACACCTGCGGTCTCCTTTACCCCCACGAAGGAGGTACAATACTGTCCCTATCTGCTATTGAGGGAAGGTCAATGATCAGGGAGGTCATGCAGAAGGACCCAAGGTCTGACAGCCAGTCCAGTGCTGTTTGTCTTTGGGGGTGGGGGGGGGTGGGGGAGACAGGCGGTGGTCATCGAATGGCAGCTGGGAGGGCTGAGACAGAGGCCCTGAGCGCCGCCGGCATTGGGGGAGGGCACGATGCTATTTCCCTCTCTTTCGAACGGAACCTTTCTGACTCTGTCTCTAGGGTTCCAGAGACCGGATCTGAGGCGCAGGGCGGGGGTGGGACGGCTACACTTGCCTGCAGCACCGAGGGTCTAAGAAAGGGGTGGGGAGGTTCATTAAGATCTAGGTTAAAGCAACCTCTAGAGCTGCCCCCACCCCTTTTAGGAATGGGATCCCACCCCTCCCCCATCAAACTTGACTGGGGTCCTTGACCGACGGTTCCAAAGACACTGTCTTTCTCTCGTCCCCTGCCCCCCTCCTCCCCGCCCCCGGACAAGCGCGCGGGGCCTGGGTCTCCACCGCCCCTTGAGGGCGGACTCTGCCCCCGCCCCGCCTCCCGCCTCCCTCCCGGGGGCGGTGGCCCGTGGCGGCTGTGCTTATTGGCTGCGGTGCGAGTGAGGGCGGGGGCTCGCGGCGCTGATTGGTCGGGGAGGCTCGGCGGAGCCCGGGAGTCCGGCGAGTCGCTGGGGGAGCAGAGCAGACACCGCGCGCAGCCGGAGCTCGGCGCTGGGATCCAGTAGATCGGAGCCTGACGAATCGGAGCCGCAGATCAGAGCCACAGATCCGAGTCGTAGATCGGAGCCAGGGCGTGGAGGGTAAGAGTGAGGCGCCGGGTCGCTTAGGGGCAGGCCTTTCCGAGCCGAGCTGGGAGCCTTCTGCCCTGCCCCCAGGGAGCAAAAGCCGAGCATCATCTCCCAGAAGGGAAGCCCTCATCCTCCCAAGACGCGGATTCCCTCCCGGGAAAGAAAGAGTCTCCCGCTCCCCTGGGAGCAAAATAGCTGTTTTCCCTTCAGAAATGGGCCTTCCTCCTGGCCCCAGCTCTAGAACTAGGATTCTGCTCCTTGATTTCCCCCCTTGAAATAGATTGTGCCCCCCCCCCAAAGTGGTCCTTAAGAACCTTCTCATCCCTTTGGAGACCCATGCCCCTTCCCCATCCCTAGAAAACTAAGTTTGGACCTTTTTCTTTTCCCTTGTCTCCCTTCAGAATGATGGGGGTCTTCTCAGCTCATAAATAACTGTGCCCTCCATGGAAAATGGAAATTCTGAGATCTTATTGCCCCCCAATAGGACAAAGCAATCCTGGGTAGAGACTCTGCAAGTCCACCTCCAGCCCCATGTAAACGTCAGAAACTGGGCTCTGGAGATAGATAGCCCCTCCCACCCCCCCCCCCCCCCCCACCCCCCGCCAGAGACCCACTCCTCCCTACCTATAAAACAAGGTTGCCTCTGACACAACCACCTAAAGGCTTTGCGAGATCTGACCTCTTCCTCTGAAGTTGTAAGATCAGGGGTTTTTATACTCAGGAACAGGGCAAGGATCTGGCCACCTATCCAAGTAATCCACCTCCCTACATCCCTCTTTAATCCTTTCCCTGAAATCGCACCCTACTAACACCCCATGACCATCAGCCCCAGTTCTTCCAAACCCACCCTTTACCACTTCTGCCCAACTCTACTCCCACACCTGGCCACTCCACCTGTCTAATTCAATACCACCTTTCCTCACCCACCCCTGCCAGAAATAAGATCAGAGGTTTAGAAAGATTTGATAAGACTGAAGCCCTTAATACTGTGATTCCCAGGCCTGGAGACCCTTCTAGGTTCCTCCAAAGTCTGGCAGCAGATTTGACTTCTGGGGCAGCAGGACCAGTGGGGATCCTCCTGCGCCCAACACATACATCAAGTGCTCGGTGCATCCTCCCCTGAGGCAGTCTGAGGGACTCTTCCAGGATGTCCCCCCCAAGCTCCTGTGAGCATTGCCTTGTGGAACCCCATCAGCTCTCGGCTGAGAGATGGGTTCTGCTGGGTCCATCCCTTAGGCTGGGGACAGTGTTGGCTTTGCTGCTTTGATGAAGCTAAATGGACTAATTGATCTGAGGAGGGTTGGGGTCTTCTCTTCTTTAGTGGGCCAGGTTTGGGGTGAAGAGGCAAGGGAGAAGGAGGCAGTGAATTTTGCCTTGTTCTTAGAAGCTGGGTGCTGCAGCATGGAGGATGGAGAAATATGTTCCCTGGAGGCGCAAAGAGGTCAGCCCCTAGGGCAAGTAAATGGCCCGGTCTAAAGTCCTCACACCTAAAAGGGCTTCTAGATTAATGACCCTGTGTCTTCTTTTAACAGTTAACACCCAGGGGCACAAACAGGGGAAGAGATTTGCTCAAGGTCACCCGGCCTGTGGGAGACAAAGCTGGCCACAGCTCCTCCAGGGCCAGCCCAGGGTTCCAGGGTCCCAGGCACTAGCTCCAGCCCTCAAATTTACAACAGTAACTGTTGGGCTCCAGGTCCATATTTGTCAGAGGAAGCACCAAGACTCTGCGAAGGTCATGCATCTAGGAAGGGGCAGAGCTGGAACTCAGTGCTGTCCCCACCAGGCTGCCTCGTGGAATCCATTCCTGGGTGTCTACACTATGCTGCTTACCCTGTGCAATCTTGGTGTTGAGCTCATTGCCAAACCTAGGCTAGCCTAAATTCAGATTGACCCATGGGAGCTAATAAGATCAGTTGCAATAAGCTGGATGGAGAGTGCTTCAGGGACCTCGCTGGCATAGCTGGGTTTGCTCCCAGAGCTTTGGAGGGGCGGTGAGGCAGTCACCACTCTTCCTTCTGGGGTCCCTTCCCTCTGGGTCTCTGCCCATTCACCCAGGCTCTCAGAACTCTGCAGCATCCTCTTCTCCAGCCCTGCATCTTTTCCTGGGAAACTGAGTGAGGAAAGGTACTAAAATTCTGACAGGTTATCTAGGGTCACCCAGCTGAGCACCAGAGACCAGGTCCCTATGAATGGGATAATCTGAGGTAGGAGCTCTCCCCTCTCTAGCCCCTGGCTGGTTACCAGCTAAAGGGTTGGCTGGTGTGCTCCAGCTTAAAGCCCAGAGCCCAGTTCAGATGTCAAAGTGTACATTTCAGAGCAGGGGGTTGAGAGGTCGGTCTTTGGTACTGCAAATCTGCCACTTAGTGTGTGATCTTGGGGAAATTATTAACCTCTCTGCAACTCGTCTTCAGGGTAAGATCAGTTGATCCTGATGAAGTGGATAGCACACGGCAAGTGAGTGGGAGCAATGATGGTTGTTACAGAGGCAAAGTCATAAAAGCTCCAGAACTGAGGAGAAGAGAGCTTGGGCTTTCAGGCAGAACTTGCAACCTGTGCTGTGCGTAGTCTGCCAGGACTTTGGAAACAGGGTGGCATCTTCCTGGAGAGACAGGGCCATATGCCAGGGAGACCACAGACACTGAAGTCAGATGGAGCCAAGAGCTGGGAAGCCTCAGGGAAGTCATTTGCCTCTCTGAGCCTCAGTTGCTCATCTCTGAGTGGAGTTTGTGGGAGGTAAGCCTCAGAGATGGATTGAAATCAGGGGTTCTCATCCTTGGCACTGTTAACATTGGGACCTGATCAGTCCTTGTTGTGGGGACCTTGTGTATTATAGAATCATTAGCAGCATTTCTGGGGCCAGAAGCACCCCCACACTGGGTTGTGTCCATCACAAATATCTCCAGACGTTGCCAAATGTCCCCTGGGGGACAAAATCCTCCTCTTCCCTCCACATTGAGAACAACTGGTCCAATATGTGGCCTTAAACATTGTTGATGGTTGGTATAAAATAGTTCCCTTCTGCTTGCATAAGTTTTTTTTCTAGTTTCTACATGATGGGGCATGGGGTGGGGGGAATGTGTCCAACTATGGTCTTTCAATATTAATGACAATTGTAATTCCTCACATTTACACAAGACGTGATCACCTCCAAAGTGTCATGTCTATCATACTGCTTCCCATTTTACAGATAAGTAGACTGAGGCTCACAGAAAAAGGTTAAAAGATTTGTCTAAGGTAATCACCCCACCAGAAATAGTTTTAGAAACAACCTAATTCTGGAGGTGTCTTCAGATTATTTGGCAGTCTGTTTCAAAATTTAAACTGCACGCCCTTGGGCCCTGCAACCTCCCTTAAAAAAAGCTTCTCCTTGGGCAGTGCTCACAGATAAGGTGAGAATGACCGCTGCAGGGCTTTGGGACATCTCCGTGGGAAGGGTTACAGTACGCTGTGTTCATGACTCATAAGGAGCAAGTAGACTTTGGAGGAATGAGGCAGATCTACATTCTTGACCTGGGAAGTTTTTCAAGACATATTATTTAGTGAAAAAGATAAACCCACAAAGTCAATACGCACAGTATGGTCCCATGCCAAAAAAATAAGATAGATGGGCCAGGTGCAGTGGCTCACGCCTGTAGTCCTAGCACTTTGGGAAGCTGAGAGGTTGGATTGTCTGAGTGCAGGAGTTTGAGACCAGCCTGAGCAAGAACAAGACCCTGTCTCTATTAAAAATAGAAAAGCCAGCCAGGGTTGTGGCAGGTGCCTGTAGTCCCAGCTATTTGGGAGGCTGAGGCAAGACGATTGCTTGAGCCTAGGAGTTTGAGATTGCTGTGAGCTATGATGCCATGACACTCTACTG
>NW_003852627.1:361490-363139 GCF_000181295.1 Otolemur garnettii
GGGCTTGAACCCACCACCCTCTGTACATGGGGCCGGAGCCCTACTCACTGAGCCACAGGCGCTGCCCCTGAGGGCAGGTGTTTGAGGGGGGAACTGTGCTCCAGGTCTTCCTCCCTTCTGTCTGACCAGCCTTCCTTTCTTGAGACACCTTGCTCATTAAACTATCTTACCCACTGCAGGGATGGGGTGGCCTTGATGCAGCTTCTTACTACACATTCCTTCAATGAAAAAATCTATTCTCCTCGGAAAATTCTCCTCCTTCGAAAGCTGCCTCATACAAGGTGAGGTAGCTCAGTCCTGTTGATACCAGAGTTCCAGGCTCTTGGTCTTGGCGGTTCGAAGAATGAAGCAATGGACCACAGGATCAGCAGTAGGTTAGGTTTTATTTAACAATACAAGTGTTACAGCTCTCACAAAGAACCAAACCTCCTTGCTCTCCTGCTCTCTCTCGGAGGTTCTCCATGTGTTTGGGCTCTCTGCTGAGGGGCTTATATAGCGGCAGGTCCTTATGAGTTATGGTCAGTTGTCCAATGAGCTTTTAGGTCTTGAAAACAGTCCAATCAGGAGCAGGTTTTGGAAACAGACCAATCAGGGATGCACTGGAGGAATTGACTTGCCAGAAGTCCCCTTGAGGAGACAGCATTGTGCCAGTGAATTCCTTCATTGGCTACAACAGCAACAGGTCCAGGGCCAAGGTGGCTGGTCTTGGTGCAACCTTGTCCGGCATCACTGTAATCCCAGCACTCTGAGAGGCCAAAGTGGGAGGACTCCTTGAGCTCAGAGTTTGAGACCAGTCTGAGCAAGAGCGAGACCCTGTCTCTACTAAAAATATAAAAACTAAGGGGGCGTTGTGGCTGGCGCCTGTATTCCCAGCTACTCAGGAGGCTGAGGCAGGAGGATCACTCTAGCCCAGGAGTTTGAGGTTACTGCGAGCTATACTGACAGAAGTCACTCTAGTCTGGGGCAACACAGTGAGATTCTGTTACAGAATCCACATTCTGAAACACATTCTTAGAATCCTAAGCCTCAGATTCCACCTTTTACAGGAAAACCATTTCTGCTCCCAACTCCCGCCACCCCCTCCCAGGCTTCCTGGAGTCCACCAGTGTTTGCTGGGTTTCCTCCCTTGCTGTAATTCCCTGGCAGTAACCATCTCTCCTGCCTCCTCTATTCCTCTATTCCTGAGTCCCAAATACAGGCTGTTCCACAGTAGATACTCAAGGAGAATTTATTGACTGCAGAAATGTGGGGCTTTATTATTATTATTATTGTGTTGAAACATACATAATGCAAAATGGGCCATTTTAATCTTCTTACAGTGTACAGTCCAGTGATGTTAAGTGCATTCTGAGGCGGGTCCAACCATCACCACTGCCAAGTTCCAGAACATTTCTTATCACACTGCCCATTTCCCTTTGGTTCCCCCCAGCACTTGGCGACCCATTGGCTTTCTGTCTCTAGGGGTTTGCCTGTTTTGAATATTTCTTATTAATTAATTAATTTATTTGAGACAGAGTTTCACTTTGTCACCCTTGGTAGAGTGCTGTAGCATCACCCAATGGGGTTATTTGAGCTTTTCTTGTTGGTTTGCTTGAGTTCTTTGTAGATTCTGGTTATTAGCCCTTTGGCAGATTCACAGCATGGAGGTA
>NW_003852627.1:363351-367308 GCF_000181295.1 Otolemur garnettii
CCTGCGCCTTACTCCTTTGAGCCACAGGCGCTGCCCCGCCCAGCTATTTTTTGTTGCAGTTGTCATTGTTCTTCAGCTGGCCTGGGCTGGTTTCGAGCCCGCCGACCTCAGTGTACATGGCTGACGCTGTAACCGCTGTGCTATGGGCACCGAGCAGTGCCTGTTCTGAATATTTCACATAAATGGAATCACACAGTGCGTGGTTATTGCCCCGGACCTTCTCTGTGGGGTAGCATGCGTCAATACGACATTCCTTTTTATGGCTACATAATAATCTGTCATATGGATAGACCACAGGTTGTTTCTCCATTCTTCAGCACACTTGAGTTGTTTCCACCCTTTGGTTATTACAGATATGTTTGTTGTACAAGTTTTGGTTTGAAGACCTATTATCAGTTCTTTTGAATATATGCCCAGGAGTGGCACTGCTAGGGCCTATTGTCCCTTCATACCTTTGCCTGATGTTCTTTATCTCCCTTGGATTGTCTAAACTGACCTTGGGGAAACAGAGCCTTGGGGCCAGCAGCTGGCTCAAGGTCACTGAGCAGGACTGCCGTTCATTCCTTACAGGGGTGAGGAAATGCCGGGGCAGCAATCCATGAGTTCGTGAGGCGGGAGAATGGCACTCCCAAGCTGCCGGGTATGTCTTCCCAGGCTGGAGAAGTGGGAAGGATTTAAGTGGTTACTTACTAGACATAGTTATCTAGTGTGTGGCCTCCAGCAGGGAAGGCAGAGCCTCCCTCTGGGTGGCTTATCTGTCGTGGGCAGAGGTAGCCATCTGACGTTCCTTTGTTGCCATTGCCTTTTTTTTTTGAAATAGTCACTCTGTCACCCTGGGTAGAGGGCCTTGGCATCTTACCTCAAACTCTTGGGCGTGAGCAATCCTGCTACCTCAGCCTCCCAAGTAGCTGGGACTACAGTACCCACCACAATGCCAGGCTACTGACACTCCTTTGTTAGTGGATGTGTTCATTTATTGCGTGATTTCCGTGGTACTGTGCCATGTGCAGTATTAGGAGTGTGATGGGAGGTGGGGGGAGAGAGAAGGACTCAGCACCAGAGCCTCTTCTAGGCTAGCCCTGGAGACCACTCAGTGAGGAAAGTGGAGGGGAAGGGCAGGCATGAATAGACATTCAAGCTCAAAGCAGAAAGAGTTACCCATGTCTCTCTGATCCTGGAGATTCTGGGGAAGAAATTTCAGAAGGAAAGGTAGGAAAAGAAGGATATTTGGGGCAGAGAGAATATCGTGAACAGGCCCAGAGAGTTCATAGAAAACTGATGAAATCTTTATCGGGGAAAGGAGTGGGTAAAATCCAGACTCACAGAAATACAAAAACAAGCATTTGTTGAAGATTTTATTAAGCTCATTCAATGAGGGAACCAGGCCTGTGTTAGAACCAGTTCAAAGAAAAAGTCAAAGCACAAATATTTGTGGAGTGAAGGAACGTTAGCATGGACTGCAATCAGAAGCAAAAATGATTGGACAAGACAGAATGTACTTGTTTCCTACAACTTACAAAAGAGTTAAAAAAATAGTTTGGATACAATGATCAAGACTACAGGGGGTCCTAAAGGGTACCATACATCCACAGGGAAAAGGGGAAATTGTAGCTAAATGGACCTCTATTTACAAAATATTTCTCTACCTGTTGATATAAAAATATTAAAAATATAAAATATGAGTTAATTTTTCCTGCATATGGCAACCTTCAGGGACACCCCGTAAAATCAGATAACCCCAAAGTTTGTGTTTTAAGTAGACAATGTATGATTTTCCAATTACACACTTTTTTCCTTATAAAATCTATGTTCAAATGATGTAGAGCCCTCTTCAGGGCGCACAAGGTGGGTGAGGGGTACAGAGGAGAGGCTGCAAGAAGCCACAGCTCATGCCCTGCCAGTTGACCCATGATGGTGAGTTTGAAAGTGAGTTTGAAATTGACTCAGAGATTCACAGGGAACCAGGAGAGGTTGCGTTTTTTTCCTTTTTTTGAGACAGAGTTTCAAGCTGTGGGTAGAGAGCGTGGCGTCACAGCTTACAGCAACCTCAAACTCTTGGGCTTAAGCAATTCTCTTGCCCCAGCTTCCCAAGTAGCGAGGACTACAGGCGCCCGCCACAACACCCAGCAATTTTTTTTGTTACAGTTGTTTAGTCGGCCCGGGCCAGGTTCAAACCCGCCACCCTCGGTGTATGTGGCTGGCGCCGTAACCACTATGCTATGGGCACTGAGCCCCATGGAGAGATTTTAAACGAGGCAGTTGTGTGATTTCCTCAGCACTTGAAAAAAAATCTTCTAGAAGCTTGGTGGAGAGTGGACATGCACTTTCTCCCACCTCCTTTGAGCCCAGGATCTAGGAGGGATACCAGCCAATCCTGGGGTGCAGATTGCCAGCCTTCCAACAAAAGCTTTTAGGACCCCGAAGCTCCTTCAAGGTAAGGTTGGCCAAACACCAGACAAAAGAGCAAGCCCTCACCTGGGCAGAGCTGTTCTTGTGAGGAAACAAGGCCCGCCACCCCCTGCCCTCTACTTGCCCAGAGCTGTAAATAGCTCTCTGCTGGCTTTGCAGGCTGATCTTCGCTTCTGGGGACCGGCTGGAAATGAGCACACCAAGGAGCATTTGTGCAGATGACTGTCTGCAGATTTGCATGCCTGGCGCCCTGCCCCAGCCCTAAGTGCACAGTCCTGCCAGGGGCTGAAAGCAGCGCTCAGAGAAAAGCCACCACAGAAGAGTGTGGACATTCTGAGCTAGACAGGTTCCGGGAGGGACACAGAGCCGGCTGGCAGGGCACAGCTAAGCAGAGAGACGAGAGAACACTCAGGATCCTGAACTGAATTTTGGTTCATGCTCTGCCCATGGTAATGACAATGACCCACAAATAGTGGCACCTCACATTTGCTGGCTGTTGGGAGGACTTTACATGTATTTGCTCACCACTACCCTGTAGGGAAGACTGATCAGATTTCAGAGGCAGGAAATGGCAGCTCAAAAACGGTGACCCACTTGCCCAGGGTCTCATAGTAAGTAAAAGGAGCATTTCCAGTGAGATATCAAGGCTTAAAGACTCCAGAGTTGGGCAGCGTCTGTGGCTCAAAGGGGTCGGGTGCCAGCCCCATATGCCGGAGTTGGCGGGTTCAAACCCAGCCCCGGCCAACAATTGCAAAAAAAAAAGACTCCAGCGCCCTGGTGCCCAGGGTTAAGCTTCAGCCTCACTCTGTTCTTCTGTCAAAGGGAGCAATAAGGCCTTTTCATTTGATGATCACGGCAGTATTTGACAAGGAAGGACCAAGTACAGTCAATGGGAAAGTAGGGTTAAAAAGTTAAAAGTGCCAGATAAAACCAGTGGTATACGTAGAAAATCTGAAAGGGCTTCTCTTTGCCCCAGAGAGAGTGAACGTTATTCATACTCTTCGGACCTTCCAGGGACACAAGTGTTTGCTTCTTGCCTGGGGTTTGGGAGCGCAGCATGGCTGTGGAAGGATGAACCGCAGTTAGCTGGCCCACCCACTCCCCACTCAGAGGTGAGCCGGGTTAGGTCCTAAAAGGTCACGATGATGAGTGCCCCAGGACAGTGTGGGAAAAGGGGGGGACAGACAGATGGAGCAAAGTGTTTACAGAGAGCTCTTGGCCATCTGCCGAGCCGTGGGGCAGGGCTCGAGGCTTGGGGCTCACTATTCCAGCTTCTTCAGAAGCAGCCTGCTGTGTGTTTGGGCTGAGCGGTCCCTTCTGGCAGCAGCTGTCTGCCACCAACTTGGAGCTGGGCATTCTCCGAAGGCTGCTGTGGGCATGGAGTGGGGTTTGTTTCTTACACCTGTGGGGTCAAGGAAAAAGTCCTGGACCTGAAAACAGCTGTGATGCTGGCTCCCTGAGTGCCCTGGTGTCAGTGACTTCTTTCTGGACCTCAGTTTCCTTATCTGTGAGATGGCAACAACAAAACTTCTTTTTTTTTTTTTTTTG
>NW_003852627.1:368239-370973 GCF_000181295.1 Otolemur garnettii
GTCTGGCCTGGCGTGGTGGCTCACAGCTGTAATCCTAGCACTCTGGGAGGTCAATCCCAGCACTCTGGGAGGTCCAGGCAGGTAGATTGCCTGAACTCAGGAGTTGGAGACCAGCCTAAGCAAGAGTGAAACCCCGTCTCTAAAATGGCCCAGGGGGGTTGGCAATCAACTGTAGTCTCAGCTACTCAAGAGGCTGAGGCAAGAGGATTGCCTGAGCCTAAGAGTTTGAGGTTGCTATGAGCTATGATGCCACAGCACTCTAGCCAGGGCTACAAAGTGAGACTCTGCCTTAAAAGAAAAAATGTCTGCTGAGTTTTTACAAAGCTGTGGGGAGGAGGGTTTACACACCAATACTGAAGAGTCACACCTTTGCTGCTACGGGCATTGAGAGGAAAATGCACCCTCCCAGTAGGGACCTGAAGGGCTCAGCACTTGCCGGTCGTATTATTTCCCTTCTCACAGGATGGAGCACATTCATCCATTCACAACTTTGCTGCTAAGCACGGTAGCCAAAGGCCACTGCAGCTGTCCAGGCTGGCTATCTGCAGGTTGACGCTGAAGGAGCAAGCAAACATGCACACCTCTTGCCCTTTGGGTTTCACTACCTTGCTCAATTGAATGGGCACTTTCCCCAGTATGTTTAAGGAGAGATTTGCTTGGCTCAGACCTTTGAAGGATCCAAAGGTACTTCATTGGAGATAGATTGTAACTGAATTTCACCAAAGTGGGTAATCTTTAACCTGGTAAAGCTTGTAAAATGGGGCTTGCTCCTCTTCCAGGGTTGCTGGGAAAGTGTCTTTAAAGGCTCGACTGGGAGCCACAGGCCCCTTCTGTGTCCTATCCCCCAGTGAACAAGGCTGCCAGCAGGAATCCCTGCACATGGCCCTTTTCACACCTAGGCACACCTGGTGCACAAGGCTGCTCAAGGCTTTGCTTTAATAGGGAACCAGAGGCACAAGATACACCCCCAACTGTTTGAGCATTTGGTGTGTATTATCTTGCAACCCTCAAAATGTAGATTCTGTTGTTATTAACATTTTATAAATGAGGAAACTGAGGCACAGAGAGGCTAAAGTCACTTGCTCAAGATTATATGCAGCAGAAATTTCCCATCAGAGAAATTGAATTAGAATTGTTCAAGGGCATCTGGTCCAGAGAGGCAGTCCCCTCTGGTTTGAGGGGCTCTTTGAAGAAGTTATTGCCTGAACCCCCTTCTCTGATGGATTTACCACTCTCTCTTATAACTCTCCATTCATTCTGGCTTGGGCACTAGACGGTGACTCTCTTCAGGATGCTGTCTGTGTCCTTTCTGTGTCCCTCACACCATCCCAGGATCTGGCATCAGGGGAACATGTGGTCAGTGTTTGTTGAATGAATACATGAATATGTTACTTGGGTTAACTTTTGAGAGATGTTTTTGAGAAGGTTTGGTATATATTTAGGTCTTCAATTTGTTTGGAGGTTTTTGTTCTATTTCATTCTTATAAGTAAACTTTTTTTTTTCTCTTTGAGACAGAGTCTCACTTTGTTGCCCTTAGTAGAGTGATGTGATGTCATAGCTCACAGCAGCCTCAAACTCTTGGGCTTAAGTGACCCTCTTGAGTAGCTGGGACTACAGGTACCCATCACAATGCTGACCATTTTTAGAGACAGGGTCTTCTTCAGGCTCAGGATGGTCTCAAACTCCTGAACTCAGGCAATCCACCTGCCTTGGCCTCCCAGAGTGCTAGGATTACAGGTGTGAGCCACCATGCCTAGCCTTAAGTAAACTTTTTATTCTCGGGTTATTGTAGATTCACACACAGTTGTAAGAAATAATGCCAAGAGCTCCCCTGTCCCCCCCCGTCCAGTCTCCCTTCCCCGATGGCGCCCTCTGGCTAACCTGTGGATGGTACAGAATCGCAACCAGGAAATTGACATTGACACAATCCACTCATCTTACTCAGATTTCCCAGTTTTATACATTTATCTTGCATTTTTTTTTTTTTTGAGACAGAGTCTTACTCTGTCATCTGGGTAAAGTGCTGTGGTGTCATCATAGCTAATAGCAATCTCAAACTCTTGGGTTCAAGTAATCCTCTTGCCTCAGCCTCCCAAGTGGCTGGGACTACAGGTGCTCACCACAATGCCTGGCTAGTTTTTCTATTTTTAGTAGAGATGGGGTCTCGCTCTTGCTCCAACTGGTCTTTAATTCCTGAGCTTGGCCAATCCACCCAGTGTGCTAGGATTATAGGAATGAGCCACTGCACCTGGTCTCTCATCATGTCTTGGGAAGTGCAGTTGAAGGCCCTCTGACCCAAGAGGCTTGGCAGATGCCTTCTCCATGCACACGAGGACTGTGCAAGTCACATGACTCTGAGCCTTAGTTTCCTCACATGAAGACTGGGTGCCGTGATAGAACTCATAGAAAGTGACATGAATGTTGTCAGGGCATGCAGTGGGCCATCAGGAAACATGCTCCTATGAGGCATCAGACTCGTTGTCTTCTCTGAGCTTCGTGTTTTAACTCTGATAAATGGCAAAGTTGGGCACCATCCTGTTCCAGCTCTGCCAGTTTCTGATTTGAGGATCCCAGTTGCCACTGGCACTTTGCTAAATGTGGGGCTCATGCTCCTGTGCAGTGACGGAGCTGGCGCTATGGGCGGGCATGCAAGGCTGACATGGCCCTGGAGCAGCCTCACATGTCACTCCTGGGCTCTGTCCAGGCAGAGAAGGAGGCGCAGGGAAAGGAAAG
>NW_003852627.1:371482-374168 GCF_000181295.1 Otolemur garnettii
AGTGGCATTTGTTTTTGTTTCTGAGACAGTGTCACTCTCCCATCCTAGAGTAGAATACCAGAGCATCATAGTTCACAGTAACCTCAAACTCTTGGGCTCAAGAGATCCTCTTGCCTCAGCCTCCCAAGTACCTGAGACTACAGGCATGCACCATTCCACCCAACTAATTTTTTTTTTCTTTTTAGTAGCAATGGGGGTCTCGCTCTTTTTCAGGCTAGTCTTGAACTCCTAAGCTCAAGCAGTCTGCCCACCTCAGCCTCCCAGAATGCTGCAATTATAGGCATGAGCCACACACCATGTCAGCAGTGACATTTGTCACTGTTAATCTGATAATCTCTCCAGTGCCCGTGTCTCTGTGGGCTCAGCTCTTTGCTCTGAGTCTCTGAAGCGGAGAGAGAGAGTCCCAGCTTTGGTTGGGGATGTCAAAACTACATGGTTTGGGGGGTATGTTGCTACGTCATCTCCCTAGTTGACTTGGTATTGTGGGGGAGAGAGGGTGATTCCTGGAAAGACTGGAATAAGAAGCAGTGGTTCCTACTGGTCGTGATAAGAGGCTGGTGCCTTGCTGTAGTGGTAATTTTCTGAAAAAGCCAAATCATTGTAAACATTGTATTTCTCCACCTCTCCAGAACCACCCCTATGCTCTGTGCTCATGACTGCAGAAAAACTAGGCAGCCGGGCAAGCCTGGTTCAAATCCCAACTTGCTGCAAGAAAAGGATCAGTTTTGCTTAATATTCTCTGAGCTTCAGTTTCCCCACCTGCAAAACGGCACCACCATTGCATCACATGACTGTCAGTGGTGTCTGGAAATCAGTTAGTATAGGGTGAGAAAGAGGTGGAGGCTGAACCACCAAGAGCCCTTCAGCTCTCAGTTTCCTAGTCTCAGTGTTCTCATCTGCTAAGTGGGGAGAACTTATCCCTGTAATGGAGTGATGCTGGCGGTCAGTAGAAAGACCCAGGGCGGTTATCAGTGGTAACTGAACAGAGTGGTTGCTCCTGCAACACCAGCTCAATGACCTGCCATCCTCAGGACAGAGCAGTTGGCCCAAGCTAGGGGACCACCAAACAGTGCACAGAATCTTAGGACCTGTGACCACAGGGGTCTTTCAGCTAATGCCTGGGCGGGCCTGTCCTGCATCCTACGCTTGAAGGTGTCTGGCCTCTAGAGCCAACCTTGCTCTAAGGCAAGGAATTTTCTTAGTTATTGAACCCAAATCTGGCTTGGTACAAGGCAGAGCTGGGACTTGAACTCAGACCTGAGTGCCCAGCTCATTCCTGTAACCCCTAGTCCCTGTCACCTCTGTAATCCAGGACCTCATTGCTGTGTTCCATTCAGGACCCAGGTAGAGTTCCACATGGCCATGTCGGGAGGAATAGAGGTTATAGTTGGAAGGTTGGGTGTAATTCTCTCTGCAATCAGGGACCTTTTATGAGTTATTAACTGGGAGTAACATGGTATGTTCCACTTTAAAGTAATTCTTCTGCCTGCTTGTAATCTTAGCACTCTGGGAGGCCAAGGCCAGTGGATTGCTTCAGCTCAGGAGCTAAAGACCAGACTGAACAAGAGTAAGATCCCATCTTTACTAAAAATAGAAAAACTAATTGGGCACTGTGGCTGGTGCCTGTAGTTCCAGCTACTTAGGAGGCTGTGGCAAGAGGATCGCTCAGTCCAAGAGTTTGAGGTTACTGTGAGTTATGATACCATGGCATTCTACCCAGGGTGACTGAGTAAGACTCAGTCTCAAAAATGAATAAATAAATAAATTAAATTAAATAATTTCTCTAGCTGCCCAGTGTAAAAGTGGATTGAACAGGGTCGTGGTGGAAGCAGGGAGACCACTTAAGAGGCTTCAAGTATAGGTGACTTGGATCAGATGGAGACGAAAGGGAGGATGACTTGAAAATGTCAAATGCAGCCAGTGCCTGGATGAAGGACAGGAGTTGAGCCTCCCTTTCCGCCTGTGAATTCTAAGTTGCAGGCAGTGATCATTTTTCTGTTGGAGCTGGTGATAATAAAACCTGTCTGACGTTACTGTTGCAAGTATTCCTTGAGATACATTTCTAGGGCTGCTGTAACAACTTAGCACTACCCGGCTGAATCCACACACCAGAAACTCCTCTCTTACAGCTCTGGAAGCTGACACCGGCAGAGGCGCTGGGCCTCCCACCACGTCTGCTGCAGAGGGGGAATGGAGAACTTGCCGTTCTCGTGTGGGGTGGATCAATCACATTTTGTTCACCCACTCACTTGTTGATGGACTCTTGGCTTGTTCCCAACTTTTTGCTTTTATGAGTAGCGCTGTAAAGATCAATAGCAAAAAGTACCTATTCATGTCCCTGCTTCCAATTCTTCTATACCCAGGAGTGGAATTCCTGGGTGACAGAGGAATTCTATGTCTAACTTTGAGGAATTGCCAGACTGTTTTCCACTGCACACTGTATAGTTTTGATCAAAGAAGTCACAGGGCCTTCCTAGATCCAACAGGGCAGATGCCTCCTACAATGGAGGTGACAGCCTCACAAAGGGAGGAGGTGGGGTGATGATACTGGTGCTGCCATCTTTGGAACTTGCAACCCGCCACTGAGAGCTGATGACTCAGCTTATTCATTCTCTCAGTGACCCTCCCTTCCTTGTTGCCCTCCTTCCCTCCTTCTTTCCTTCCTTTTCTTGTCTCACTCTATCAC
>NW_003852627.1:374468-381649 GCF_000181295.1 Otolemur garnettii
AGGATGATGGTGAGGAGACCACAGCAGGGAACCTGCAGCTTAGATGTGAGGGGAGTGGTGGAGGTGGGAGAAGTGGCTGATTCTGGACCTGCTTTTAAGGTGGAGCCAACAGACAGGACTTACGATGGGTTAGCTGTGATGCACAAGAGGGCATCTGGAAGGCGCAGCGGGTTAGGGAGCCTCGTGCAGGCACTAGAATTTGGGCATAGTACCTTCTATTTACAGGAAATGATTGGCTTTCTAGATACAATAGTGACATAAGAGTTTCCACACTTGAATTCGCTGCTGTTGAAAAGCAAGAGAATTTCAAGCAAACTTCTCATAAATGTTGGTAAATACAGAAAATTCAGGGGGACTGCAAATGCTGGCGCTGGAGGAACATGCACACTCTGTGTGTTGGTGACACGTTTGCAGCCAAAGGAGGCAGCATCTGAGGCCAGAAGACCCCCAGACCGGGGTCTGTGTCTTTTCTCTAGCACATTCACTGTCATAGGAGCTGTTTAACTCATGCTAGTTTTCAGCCTGGGGTCTCATGAAGCATAGATTACTCATATGTCTCGTGGCTTATCTCGACCTAATAAAACGCCACGGCCCCAAGGAAATGGATTTTTTTTTTCCCAGTGTAGCTGTCAAAATATTTAGTATCTCTTTATCCTTTGTGGCTTCATTGTTTTCTGGACACTGAACTCTTCTTGAAATTGAGTGAAATGGCTCTCCAGTTAGATGTTAGGAAGACAGGGCAGACCTGTGGTTTGAGGGCTTGGAATGCCTAGATCAGAGGTCAACAACCTTTTTTATTCTCACAGAGGGCCAGATGGTAAAAATATTCAGCCTGTGGGCAATGTGGGTTCTCTCGCAAATACTCGAGCTGCAGTGGCACAAAAGCCACGGTGACTGAATACATGGCCGTGTGCAACTGTGTTCTAATCACACCTCATTTACAAAACCAGGCCACTGCAGACCCCTAGCTTAGAATTTGATTCCCAGAGCAGCATCGCTCCAAGAACATCCTCTTTCCTGACCTTCCAGAAATTCTAGACTTCCTAAACAATGAGCCTCTCTTTTCCTTCACTATCTCGGGATAAGCAGAGAAGTTTCACTTTGTGTCAACCACAAAGGCACTGACTGCCTGATTGTGCCGACCTACTTTCAGCTTGAAGTATTTCCACCTGGGGATTGGAATCCAATTTGACCTGGTTCAATGCCAGAAAACTAATGTCCTTGTTATAATCCATTTGGAAGCTCATCTCCTCTTTCCACACCTTTGGAAACCAAACTGAACACCGATCAATTTTCAAGTGCCTCTGCGGTGCTCTGTTAATGCCATGTCAAGTTATTCAATAGTTGTTTTCCTATAATTAAATGTCTAGACACAGGCGAAGTTACTCTCACGCGCTGTTAAAGCTCCTCTGTGCAGATTATTTGAGAAAGACAGGGAGGCTTCTTTTCTCCAAACGTTTGATAAAATTAATAACGCAAGGTATTAATGACAATCAGAAACCATGAAAAGGTAGAAAGAAGGAGGCCGCCATCGCCTAGCTTCACGTCCAAGAGTAAACAGTGTTACAGAAAAGGATTGGCTTTCTAGATGGAATAGTGGTAGGATTTCTTTCCAGCCTCCCTTTATGAGTTTATGGTTTTGTTTTTGTGCCTCTACGAATACAATATAAACAGACTGCATATAAAATTTTATGGTCCTTTTGTCTCTCGTTACATGGCTTCAAAAATGATTTTCTTGTCTTTTTTCGTGGTTTTCTGCAAATGTCATGTAGTCAAGTTGTTCCAGGTTGCTTGAGCGGTCCTCCACTCTTGTTTATACTGTCTCCAGCTGTACACTGTTTCTTAATCACACTCCTCTGAACATCTCTGAACGTAGAACAATCCCTTCATTTGGGATTACTGGAATTAGCTAAATTTTTACAGTTGGGATTATTTGAGGTCAAAAGATTGAATATTTCTTTGTCCCTTGTGTCTCAGTTATGTTCCAGAGGGCTGGGCTCGGTTATGTTCCAGAAGGGCTGGGTCAGATATTCTCCATCAGTGCCTATTTGGAGGGAGAGCCGGACCTGAGTTCAGACATTCAGGGAGTATTAATCCCAGGGGGGTGACTGTTCGGTTGGTTGGTTGGGCTTTTACTTTTTGGTCTCTCTTCAAAGAGAGAAGACTGACTCCAACTCAGCACATCCTCAACTTCACAAAGCAATTAAGAGAGAAATCAGATTTCAAACCCCAAATGATGCTACTGCTTGAGTGTGTTTTAGGCATTTGCCCATGTTTCTTGGAGAAGCCTCTGTCCCCTTGGATTAGGACTTCGCACACAATAGGATCATAATAATTTTGATTTATAATTGTGTCATTTGGAGAAGTTACTTTCTTCTGAGTCCTCAGCTCCTATACCCATGAAATGGGAATAGTGAAATTCCATTTGACAAATATTCAGCGTGCCCATCATGTGTGCCAGGCACTGTGCCGCCTGTCTCTGTGGAATAGACTGGCTTGCTCAAAAGACATGGATTGAAAAGATACACAGATACATGTATAAGTATGAAGTATTAGTGGAAAGAAAGAATATCACAAGGAGCTAGAAGGAGTTATATTTAGTTCCATAAGAAGGTTAAAAAGGCTTCTCTATTTGAGACCTGAATGATTCATAGAATCTGGCCACGGAGGAGGAGGGAATCAGTCCAGGCAGCAAGAATGGCCAGTGCAAAGGCCTTGGGGTCACAGAGCTCCGTACCTTCCTGGAGTCAGAGGCTGGGATGGTTTAGGAAGAGAGGCAGACAGAGGTAGCTTAGACAACATCTCAGAGGCCTCATGCAGGGCTGGGAGCCAGCGTGGAGCTGGAGTGACAAGCTAGAGCTGTCTGTTCAGGAAATGACTATCCCTGCAGTGGTCCTGGTGAGCGATGCCTGGAGCTCTGAAGGAGGTCATGGAAATGAGGGGGAGAAGGAGATGAATTAGAGACACTTTAGATGCAAATTAAAGTCCCCTTTCCTACTCTCTTCTCTGCTGTCATCCTCAAACCTATCTTCTAGAAGCCAAGGCTAAAGGGTGGTTTACTTTTATGTCAGTTTGCAGGAGCAAAGCCTGTATTTGTAAAGAGGCAGCAGCATCAGGGAACCAAAAGGCTGGCTGGACTTAACCCCAGTGCATCCTAGCCAGGAGTGAGGGATGTCGGCAGCTGTGGGTTGTGAATTGTCTGGGCCTCAAACTGGCCCAGGATCATTCCAGTACCTGTCATAAAATCATCACCACCATCCCCATCCGTAAGAGTATCTCCAGTACCCTGGTGTCATAATTAAGATCAGTGGTCAGATGTGGCCTGAGTAGGAGGAGGGAGTGAGAGCTGCTGGCCCTTCCCATGGTGTGATCCAAGATTATCCCATGGAAGAAGGAAGCCAGCCATGGGTGCTCTGAGGTGGTAGAATCCTGAACTCCGTTCCTCTTAATTCTCATCCCACAGACACAAAAGAAGCCTTGCTGATGGGGTGGGAGTGGGTATTCGGTCATTCACTGTCTACTTTATTAACTATCAATTTTTTTTTGAGATGGAGTCTCACTTTGCCACCCTTGGTAGATTGCCATGGTGTCATAGATCACAGCAACCTCCAACTCTTGGGCTCAAGTGATCCTCTTGCCTCAGCCTCCCTAGTAGCTGGGACTCCAGGCACCTGCTGCAACACCTAGCTATTTTTAGAGACAGGGTCTCACTCTGGCTCAGGCTAGTCTTGAACCTGTGAGCTCAGACAATCCACCCACCTCGGCCTCCCAGAGTGCTCTTTTCTTCTTTAATCTGGCCACTTGAAAATTTTAAATTGCATATGTGATTTGTATTGTATTTCTTTTCAACCACATGGATCTAAGGACATGATTTAAGAAATAGGAATGATTAAGAAAGGGCAAAAGCATGGGCTGGCATCAGAAAGACACAGGGCAGTGTTTTTCAATCTTTTTGTTCTCATGGCACATGTGAAACTATAGTCAGATTTTTGTGACACATTTAAATTGTGTTGATTCAAAAAAAAAAAATGAAAATAGAAAATACTGACTGTGCTTTCAACATCCTTTGAAATTTATTTAATTAATGGTCTTTAAAAATATGCGAGGCATACTTAAGATCCTCTCGTGGCACACAGGGTACTGCAGCTCACTGGTTGAAAATCCCTGACTTAGGCACTATCTGGGTGGCATCACCCCCTCCCCATGTGCTACTAGAGGAGTCATCTACCCTCTGTGTGCTCCCACTGACAAGGTTTACCTGAGATCATATGTATAAAATGCTCAGCTCAGTCCTAGGCACAAAATTGGTGCTCAAACAGAGGGTATAGCTTCTACTACATCTATTAGGCCTGCCAAGTATTCAGAAGTGGGCTAAGTAAGTTCTGAAGATAAATGAATCACAATAACTCATTTGTTTAGCAAGATAGAATCCTATGTGTTGTTTTCACCTCCTCGTCTACCTTTGTTCTTCAGAATGACCTTGGGACGTCTGGCCACCCCTCAGAGACTGGAGGCAGGCTCAGGAGCACCTCCAGGTCTGAGCAGGAACTAGACCCCAGCCTGGGGGAGTCACTGGAAGCTTTCCAAGTGCCCTTGGTGTGTCTCTGTGTTGACTTCATCTTGTTGGGTAGTTTCCACAGTCGTCCCAGAACAAGGGAGACAACCAGTGTTCCCTATAACCCAGCAACCTGCTGCTCCCCTCTTCCCTCACGGTGAGAGGTGACGGGCGGGAATGCTATGCCTGGGCCTCAGTCTTTGTTCCCCCACCTGGTGCCGAGCTAGTGTTAACACCGATGGCAAGGAGGAAGCAGCTCACAAAGCCACATCACCTGGGCACACTAGACCCTACCTGTGTCTTAAACCAGTGAGATACACAGTGTAAAAGGCTTTGCCAGGGACAAGTGGCCCATTTGCAACTTGTTTTAACTTAATATGTTAAACACTGTCCACATCAGTACACAAATCACTATCTCATTCTTTGTATTGGGTGCATGCTATTCTATATGATGTATGCACCAAAATTTATTTAACCAGTTCTTACTGATGGACATTTAGGTTATTTTCAATTTACATCAATAAGACAAATTCCATCAAATAGAATTATGCTGGGATAAATGGTTTGTCCATTTAAAATTTTGTACCTTTTGATAAATTGCTCTTGAAGACATTTGTATAAATTTCCCCTCCCTGCCCGCAATGTATGAATAGACGGTTCCCCACCAACAACAACATAGCCAGATATTTCACGATAACAAGTCAGTATAGAGAAAGCAGAGGAAAGGAGGGATGGCCTTAGGGAGGCCAGGAGGAGGCTGGGGCAACTGGCCAGCGAGGAAATAATGAGTACCTGAAGGAGGATGGGAGAAAGAGAGGAGGGATAGAGCCAGGGGTGGAGGAATCAGGGGTTCCCTAAATTAATGGTTTAAACAAATGGAAATGGTGCCTCTGTTTACCAAGACACTGAACACAGGAAAGGCGGTGCATGTAGCAAAGAGAACATAATGATGTCCAGACACTTGACACTGACGTGTCAGACATGCTGTTTGAGGTATCTGCTGGGCCAGGGAGGAGCGTTGCAGATAGTGAATCACTTGTGCAACCATGAGGGGCGTGAGTTCTCCCGGAGGTGGATAGGTGGCTGGCTGGCTGGATATATAGATGGGAAGGTAGATGGGGTGGAAAGTGGACAGACTGAGTGGGTGGGATGAGTTGATGAGTGGATCAGAAAATTAGTGGAGTACGTGGGTAAGTATATGGAGAGATGGATGGATAAATGGACAGACAGAATGACAGAAAAACAGAATCCTGGATTTTATTCTATTTAGATTGATGGCCGGGCTCAGTGGCTCACGCCTGTAATCCTAGCACTCTGGGAGGCTGAGGTGGGTGGATTACTTGAGCTCACAAGTTTGAGACCAGCCTGAGCAAAAGTGAGACTCTGTCTCTACTAAAATTAGAAAAATTGAGGCAAGAGGATTGCTTGTGGCCAAGAGTTGGAGGTTGCTGTGAGCTATGACACCACGGCACTCCACCCAGGGTGACAGCTTGAGATTCTTTCTCAAAAAACATAAATAAATAAGTAAATAAAATATTTGTATTGAACCATAGGAAATAGCTGTTTTTGCTCTACAAAAATGATTGAATGCTTTTTATGCAGGCTGAAGTGTACCTCTTTTGGAGGGAAGAGTATTATTGTCTGGAATTTACTTTGAAAGGCATCACAAAATAGAGAGGATTAATAGACGCGTAGGTAGAAGACAAAGCAAGCTTGGTAACAATGTGCATTTTGGAAACTAGGTAATGGGTGTACAGGTATTCACCACCGTAAAACTCTGTAACTTTGCTATATACTGGAAATTTCTATTATAAATCCATGAAAATGGTTTTCATTGGTAAATACTGGCAATTTCACATACTTTCCCCTCAGAATTATTTCTCATCTGGCCAGGAGAGCTTTCCAGGTTTGCAGTTTGTGGCATCAACAGACCAGCTTTGCAGAACCTCCTTTGGCCTTATCCTCCCCACTTTGGGGCTGGAAGCCAAGCGGTTTCTTCTTTCTGGAGTTCAGGTTGAATCACCCTAACATGCTGATCACTGTGCCGAGGAGGCCGGTATCTGGCTTGTAATAATTATAGATTTCCGCAGCGATTTGATCCCATTGGTTGCCCAGCAACGGCGTAATAGCTCGACTGAAGCGCTGTCACGGTGATTTAGAACCCACATGTCTCTCTGGCAGCCTCCGATCTGGGTGCCCCCATCCCCTTGCTGTCGTCATGGCAACTGATGAGTAGCACATGACCAAAAAGCTCTGTGCCCCTCCCCCTATCTAGTGATCATCTTACTTCCTCTTCTGGGGTGATGGGCATGCACCCCAGCTTGGGCTGTAATGGGGGTTAAAGTGATTGGTCTCCTGAGATTCCCACCTCACCCTCTAGAAGGGGTCAGAGCAGACCCTCTGCCCCGGAGGCCTTGGGAAACCCCCCCCAAACTCCTTTTGTGACTGTGGCTGGACCCACTGTGGGGACAGGGTCCTGGAAAAGCCATTTAGGGATCTAAGGCCTCAGATTTCTGCTTTGTCCCTTCAGGGGCTACTGAGCCTATTAAAGAAAAATGTAAGCAGAGGCCCCTGCAAGGGTAAAGGGGAGGGAGATAGCCTCTTCCAGACCATCTGGGACCATGTG
>NW_003852627.1:381945-391678 GCF_000181295.1 Otolemur garnettii
GGCACCCTCCAGCGGGGGGGAGCTGGTACCTAGCGGCATCGCTTAGGAGCAGGCCTGGGAATGTACAGGATGACCCAGAGGAGGCATTTCCCGCAGGCGAGCTGTGCTTCCTGCAGGACACAGACTGCACTGTGTGTGTGTGGGGGGGGGTCATGTGTCTGCTGGCACGCCAAGGTGCACGTCAGGGATAGTTATCTGTGGTGCTCGGGCGTGCAAGTGTGTGCACACACCTGTCCTGTACATGAGTGCAAGTGTGCCCAGGTGTGGCTTTCTGTGTGAAGAACACAAACAGCAACGTACACACCAGATTTATCAAGGAGCCCCTTGAAGGCAGGAGCAAAATAACAAAAGCTGGACGTGGAAACAGTAAGTGAGGAGCTCGCACTCCGGCAGCTCGCAGTGCCTGTTGGCAGGTCTGGACCTAGGAAAGTGAGGGTCACCTTGAAAAGGCATTTTTGCTCAATCCCCAGAATAAACCCTTTCATTCTAAGGGCTAGAACAGCGCGCACTACCCCTTTTTCGTTGGAAATCAGGGGAGGAGAAGACGGGAGGGAGCGCTGTCGGTGGACACTTCCGGAAGGAGTTTTCGGAGAGAATCTCAGCAGACAACCGGTGTGGCTCATGCCCAGCGTGGCGGGAGGGAGCTTTGGATAAGCCCTCCCTTCATGTCTTGTGGCTGATTAGAAGTTCATTTTGAATTTTTTCACAGAAGCAGCCCAAGCCCCAAGAGGCAGCCAGAAGGAAGTGATTTTAGAAAACAAAATTTCATTTGCAGGGCGAGAAATGAGGAATCCTACTGGCTTGTCACCGGGGATTCCTCGGTGGGTTGGGTCGGTGTGTGGGAGCTGGCAGCCACCTCCCCTAAGGAAGGGAGCTCTTTGTGGTTGGCCTGGGCACAGGTATTTGGGAAAACGTGTCTAACAGTTACTCTAGGAGAACTTGGGCTGTGGGGAATGCACTTCCGTGGGTTGACAGGAAAGCCAGAGATGTGAGCAGGACGTTTCCAGACCTGCTCACACAGCACCTTCACACTCAGAGGCGTCACTGCCACCGGCACTTCCTCCAACACGCTGTCCTCCTTCCTTCCCCGCCTTGGCTTCTGCCTGCGGCAGCCACCCTTGTCCACTTGCCAAAGCTCTAACCATCCTTAAACACCTGCTGCCACTGCTTCCAGGAAATCTTTAACTTCCATCCAAGTCCAGCTAACGGTGTCCGCCCTCTTCTACCTGCCCCAAGCACCTGGGCCTCTGGTATCCCACCTCCTACCCACCTTTTTCCCCCACATTTGCCTATGAGCTACCCTTTATTTTGCAAGTACGGAAAGAAAAAGATTAAAGGAAAAGATTGTTGTGAATGCGGGCGTGACTGGCCAGAATTCTTAAAATGTCAGTGTCTTAAAGGCAAAGGGCTGAGAAATGTTTCCAGGCTAAATGGAGATTTCAGAGCCACGGGCCCACATGCACTGGGGGAGCTTAGTACAGCGCTGCTTCAGGGAAACAGAAAACAGCCACAGACATTTTGTGGACAAGTGGGGAAATTTGGAACATAGGTTGTATATAAGGTATCAATGATACCTTAGGTTGTATCTTAGGTTGTATATATGGTATCAACGATACATTTGCTGAGAATGAAACACTTTGTATCTCAGATAATTTGTACTGAGGCTCTGTAGGAGAATGTCCTTGTTCTCGGAAGACATGGTTTGAGGGATTTAGGGCTGAACTTCCCAGTGTCTGTGACTATGAAATAGTTCAGAAGTTGGATAACGATAGATGGATAGGTGGATAGGTAAAGAAAGTGGGTATAAATGTGGCAAAGTGTTAACCCGTGGTAGTTTTAGGATTACAGGTGGTTGCTAAACTGTGTTCATAACTGTTTTGGTGGTTTAAAAATTTTTAAATTAAATTTTTAAATTACTACCTGCTGGGCACTCTCTCTAGCTTTGTACATGGTTATGTCAGGTAGCCTTGGGCCAGCTGGGGATAGCACTGCCCTGTCATACTCACTTGCCAGTTAATAAAAGAAGCCGAGCAAGACTCAAAGCCCACCAGGCTCAAAGCTCACCATATACCACCACCCTCTGCTATGGAGAAATTAAAGCAACAATCTTGTCCCTCTGCAGGAAGCCCTTCTGATTTGAACATGGGTGACTTTGAATCTACCGTGGGGTAGTTAGAAGCCATGGATGTAGAGACAGCTCTCTTTATACCCAGGCTCAGCTGCTAAACGGCTGTGTGATTGTGGGCAAGTCACTTAACCTCTCTGTAATTCTTTCCTTCCTGAGTGGATAATAATAGTATCTACTTCAGAAGGATGTCCTGAAAATTAAGGGTTTGTTATGTGTAAAGGACTTAGAACAGGGCTTGACACCCAGTGAGTGATCAGTGTTTCCCGGTGCTGCTGTTACTGCTGATACCCTGTTGATGTGGTTACTGTAAGTGCAGCACGCCCTGCCCTCCCCGGTGATGGGTAAACCTGGAGGGTCTCTCTCTCCTTGTCCAGGGCCACCTTCCCAGGTTTGCAACCTGCATTCAGAAGCGCCCAACACTTGGTTTGTTACCCTGCTGGCACTGGCTTGCAATTATTAATCACTTTTTGACTGGGGCCTTCACATGTCCTTTTTGTTTTGCACTTGGGTTCCACAAATCGTACAGCCAGCTCTGCCTGCTCTCTCTTCTTATTTGACCTCATTGAGAGCAGCTCCTGGACTAAACGACTTGTTCCTGCATCAATGCTGCAAACAGGCCCGGGCAGGCTGGTGGCATTTCTGCAGATGAGATTGTGGGTTCCCTTAGCACACGCCTATGCTGATGTGATACATGACTGGACACAGTCCAGTGCAGTAGCCATTCCACCCATCTGGCACTTCAGATGTGATTAGTCTCAGTGGTTCTCAACCTTCCTAATGTCGCCACCCACAGGTTGAGAACCACTGTGCAATGTGCTGTGCTTGGGAAACTCACACCCAATATTTTTTTAGCAAAGAAAGAAAGAAAAGTAAAATACCTTACTAATAACTCTGCTGATTAGGTGTTGAAATTATATTCTTAGATATATCGAGTTAAATAAGATACATCATTAAAGTTGACCTCAACTGTTTTTGCTTTTATCATGTCGTGATGAGAAAATGTGAAATTACCTGAGTGGCTGGTATGTGAGGATTGCATTATATTTTTGTTGGGCAGAACTACCTGGGACTTGATCACAACTCTAAACTGAACCAGACCACAGGTGATAGTCCAGTGAATAGATTTCCCAGTCAACTTTAACAACACGTTGGCACAGGTATTCTAAGGGGGCGGTATATGGTGGGCTTTGAGCCTGGTGGGCTCTGAGTCTTGCTCTGCTTAGACCCACGTCCGCCAGGCAGTCCATCAAGCACCTCTCTCTGCTGCCTGCCAGGCTTCTTTTTTCTCTTACCTCCCTCTTAGAGATAAAGAGACTGATTTTTATACCCAGATAGTTTTATCAAATAGTCTAAAGATGAATGAAAAGAAATTGAAGTTGGAATCTGAAAAGTTAACTTAGTAATTGAATTAAAAATCTCAAATCACACTTTATCCATGGGGTGAACTTGGGCATGTTGCTTACCTTCTGTGCAGGAAGCTGAACAGCACTAGCTTTAGAGTCTCACAGACCAGAGCTTAAAGCCTGGCTGTGCCATTGACATGCTGTGTGACACAGGACAAGCCCCTTCCCCTCTCTGAACTTCAGTCTCACTTGTGCAGTGGGGTAGGTGATGCCTACTGTCTAAGACTGTTGCAAAGATGGAATAAGAATGAGCAGAGCAAATGCCCAACCCAGCAACTTGCTCATGTGCCCTTAATCCCCACATTCCCAGCAGGATCAGCATCTGTCCCAGACGGTGAACACTGATTTATGGGGAAGCAAAAAAAATCTTGCTCTTTACTCGTACGGTACAGATAAGCAGTGCAGTGTACACAGGCGTCCCTATGGTCTCCATACATACCTCTGTTTACAAAATATTCAGTACAGAATTTTACAAAGACGTGGCCAACATGTACAGAATATTTTGTAAACTTTTGTACTGAATATTTAGTAAATGAAATATAAGTACATTTAGCTACGACTTCCCATTTTCCCTAAGTATGGCAACTTTAGGGATGACTTTTGGGACATCTCATATAAACAGACAATACAGTTTATCTGTAGAATTTCACAGGGGGGTTGTCTAATAAACAATACCTAGGTGGACTGGGCCTGGTGGTGCTAGGACCTATAATCCTAGCACTCTGGGAGGCCAAGGTGGGGGGGATACCTTGAGCTCAAGAGTTCAAGACCAGCCTGAGCAAAAGTGAGACCCTATCACTACTAAAAATAGAAGAAATAGCCCTATGTTGTGGGAGGTGCCTGTAGTCCCAGGTACTTGGGAGGCTGAGACAAGAGTTTCACTTGAGCCCAGGAATTTGAGGTTGCTGTGAGCTGTGATGACACAGTGGCACTCTACCAAGGGCTACAGAATGAGACTGTCTCTTGGAGGAAAAAAAAAATCCCTAGATGAATGAGAATGAAGAAAGATTGAGAAACATACATCATATTAATGTGATGGACAAGTTTCAGAGATAGTTTTTCACTTCCAGCTTCTGTGGTTATTGGATTAAGGGGCTGGAACTGACAAGGGTTTATTGCCAGGCACTATTCTGGACCCTGGGGACTTACGGGTAAGCGGACACTGCTCTCCAGGCAAATGCTTGCTAGAGCTGGCCTCTGAGGTCCCCTGGCCAGGTGACCCCTGAACCTTAGACTCTGAGATCTCAGTTTGAGGTCAGAGTGTATCAGGCTCCTTATCCCACACTCTGTCCAGCACGGAGGGACTGCCCTGTGTGACTTCCCTGCAAAGCAGCCACTCAGCTTCCAGGTCCCAACCTCCACCAGAGAACCTACCCTCCCAGGTGTTCTGTGTGGACCCCCAGGGAAGCCCACACCTATGTAGCAGAAGTCACACAAACACGAGCTCACCAGAGCTTCCAAAAGTTCACCCCCGGGGCTGGAACGAGTCTCTATTTTGTTTGTGTCTTTGTGTTGTATAGTTTCCCTTCCTTGACATCATAGGTCCTTAAAGCCTTCACAAAAGAACCCAGGTAGGGAGTGTTTATAAATGCAACCTGGCTGTTTAGTTCCATCAGCCAGATGTTCACACATGCAAAGCCACCCTGAGAGTAGAATGCAGAAGAAGGGGCATCCTCAGTCCCCAGCAGGAGGGCAGGTGGGGTGGGACCTCATCAGCCATCTGGTTACCAGTCCCCATCTCCCTTCTGAGGGCACAGGAAGGAAAGGATTGGTACCAGAGTGATGGTGCAACCCAGGCAGTGGCAGTGGGACTCGTGGTCGGAGCACTCAGTTCCGTGGAGTGCAGCAAGCATTTGTCAGGCCCTCTCTGGGTGTGGCGTGGTGCTGGGGGTGCCGAGATGGATCAGGCTGTTGAAGTTGCCGTCCGTGTTTTCTCATTTGCTGTCTTCACCTGGGTCCATAGGATTTTGTGTCTTCAGGCAGCAGTGACCAGCAAATACTACAGTCTAACAATGATTGAATGAGTGGATGATGTCGCTCAGAGGCTAAAGGGGGAGAGAGATGTTGACAATAGCTGCTGAAACTGGATGGAGGGCTAGCCAAGTTCATACAGCTATCCTATGTGTTTGAAATTTCCATAATTAAAAAAAAAAGGTAGGTGACTAGAGAAGCAGAGATGAACAGTCAGGAAATGAGGGTCAGGAAGGCTTCCTGAAGGAGGTGACCGGAGGTCTTGAGACCTCTCAGTGGCACAGGATCATGAGAACGTGTGCAAGAGTTCCAGGGGTGTCAACAGGAGGCCAAGGCAGAAAGGACGATCCAACAGCCAGTTCTGCAAGAATGGCGAGAGGGCAGAGTGTGTGCAGTCCATGCAGCTGAAGGGGGTGGAGGTGCTGGGTGTCCCAACAGGCTGCTGGACTTCATATTGGGGGTAGTTAGGAGCCAAGGAGTGTTCAAGAGAGAGAGTGGCTATGTCTGTTATGCTATTTGCAAAAAAATGAAATGGTTCAGTTAAAGACCTTGAACTATTCCTGCAACCCGCTCTTTTGGCCTAGAGGATTGGCTGGGCATTTAGTACATTTTTCAAGGAGTGATATCTTGGACATTTGCTTTTTTAACTTAGTAAGTTTGATCCTTCTTCCCAAAGTGAAGGTGGAGAATGCCCCCGATGAGAGGGAGGAACCAGGTCGATTTGGAAACCTTGGTAGGATGCCACCCTCCATGGAGGGTGCCACCCAGGATAGACCCCATCAGATGTGTTTACTGTGGGTATTTGGCACTGTGTGGACAAAACGCAGTGGGAAGCAATTGATTCTTGGGTTGAGATACATCAGTCGCTGGGAGTGTGCTGTGGCCAGTCCCTGTCTCCAGGGAGAGCTCCATGTCCCTGTCCTCTCTTTGGTGCCACATTTTGTCCCTTTCGAGAACCCAGCCCACGCTAAGCAACTTAAAAAGGCATTGTTGTTGGCTCGGTGCCTATAGCACAGTGGTTACAGTGCCAGACACATACACTGGAGCTGGCAGTACGAACCCAGCCCATACCTGCCAAACAACAATGACAACTACAACCAAAACATAGCCGGGCGTTGTGATGGGCACCTGTAGTCCCAGCTACTTGGGAGGCTGAGGCAAGAGAATCGCTTAAGCTCAAGAGTTTGAAGTTGCTGTGAGTTTTGACGCCATGGCACTCCACTGAGAGTGACATAGTGAGACTCTGTCTCAAAAAAAATAAAATAAAATAACAAGGTATTGTTGGAGCTGGGCCTGGTGGCTCAGACTTGTAATACCAGCACTCTGGGAGGCCTAGGTGGGTGGTTTGCTTGAACTTAGGAGTTCCAAACCAGCCTGAGCAAGAGTGAGACCCTATCTCTACTAAAAATAGAAAAAATTATCCAGGTATTGTGATACCTGCCTGTAGTCCCAGCTACTCAGGAAGCTGAGGCCACAACATCCTGACCTGGGCAACAGAGTGAGACTCTGACTCACACACACACACACAAAAAAGGCATCATTGGCTATACTGCCCCCCAACCACCCTCTGAGGTTCGCTGGGAAGACTCTAAGATCTCCCTAAATGCTTGGCCTAAAAACCAGCCACCAGACAGGGATGTGGGACTCTTCAAAATCAATACCCAAGTATCATCCAGAAGGTCTGAACCTTTGGCCAGGGTCACATGATTGATGGCATATGGCCACATCAGAAGCAAGTACTGAGCCTGCCTACTGGGCTGAAATTTTTCCACAGAAGGCAATACGTGATGTATCAAGACTCTTTCATTACAGGGTGTCCCAAAACTCTCCTGGGAAGGCCCACGCACAGGGAAAATGGACATGAGAGATTGTAGCTAAATGTACCTTAATTCATAAAATATTCATTACAGAATTTTTTTTTTTTTTTTTTTTTTGAGACAGAGCCTCAAGCTGTCCCCCTGGGTAGAGTGCCGAGGCATTACAGCTCACAGCAACCTCCAACTCCTGGGCTCAAGGGAGTCTCCTGCCTCCGCCTCCCAAGTAGCTGGGACTACAGGCGCCCACCACAACGCCCGGCTATTTTTTGGTTACAGCCGTCATTGTTGTTTGGCGGGTCCAGGCTGGGGATTCGAACCCACCACCTTAGGTGTACGTGGCTGGCGCCTTAGCCGGTTGAGCTATAGGCGCCGAGCCTCATTACAGAATTTTACAAAGAAAGTACAATCTATTTTGGCCACCTCTTTGTGTTGGCCACTTCTTGGTTAAATTTTGTAATGAATATTTTGTAAATAAAGGTACATTTAGCTACGATTTCCCATTTTCCCTGTATACGGCAATTTGGGGGAGACTTTTGGGACATCTTGTATTCCTGGACCTCCCCATCACTAGTTCTTCTGCCCCAGAATGTGTAAACGGGGATTGGCTAGAAGAATAGAAAGCTAGAAAGTGAGGCAGCCTCCTATCACATCACGGTAAATTTTTGAAACATCCTCTGAACATTCTCCATTACCTAGAGCTATAAAGACATTCATTTTCACATTCAAAGAACTGTTTCTCAGACTGGTATGAGAGCATGTCCTAGACAAAGTGGTCAGCGCCTCAGTTGTATGTCCTTGTGCCCGTGGCAAAGCTGCTCTAAACCTGTTTCCTCATCTAAAAAAAAAAAAAAGGGGGGGGGGGAATAGTAGTACAACAGAACCGGCACAGCTGACCACCTGCTAACGCTGACCAGAGACGGTTCTTTATCACGGCTCTGGAGGCTCGCAAGTGTAAGGTGAAGTCACTGGCACCTTGGGTGTTGAGGATGCCTTTCCTGTCTCACAGACGATGCCTCCGTGCTGTGTCCTCACTTGGTAGAAGGGGCACAGAAGCTCTCTGGCGTCTCTTTCGTAAGGGCACAGGTCTCATTTGTGAGTGAGACGTAACAGTTCCCAAGGGCCCCTCTCCATCATCATTGCCGTTAGGTTTCAACACGGATGTGGGAAGGACACAAACAGATTTCGTGAGTCTTACCTTGCACTGAGTTGGGGAGGGAGGGGTCCTCACAGAATGTGTGTGTCTGCATCCTGGGAGGGACACGGAGACAAGAGTTGGGGTATAGGGTAAGCACCAAGTGTGGTTTGCAGTTGGAATTGATCAGTAGGGGAAATACTAGTCCTGGAATGATGAACGTGTGGCCAAAAGCTGGGCCTTCAGGAAGTTGTAGATAGTGGTAATTGTTAAAGTGTCTTTTTCCTGGAGAAAAGATATTGTCGGTCTGAGTTGTCTGGAGTTTCTGGGTAAGGACTAAAGCCACCAACTAGGTAAAGTGCATAGATCGTGGTTGTCAGGTCCAGACGGCTTGGTTCTGAGCCAGCTGCGCTCTCTCCCGTTGTATGTCCTTGTGCACGTGGCAAAGCTGCTCTAAGCCTTTTCCTCATCTGAAAAAATAAGAATGGGAATAGTAGTACAATAGAACCTGCATAGCTGACCAGCTTCCTACACTGACCACCTCCTTACACCGTCCTAATTTTCATAGACCGACAGGCACCACATGTACGTATCACTACAGGAGGCCTAGTTCCTTATGGTGACCACCCCTGTGTGTTGGCCAGTTAGTTATAGTCCCTTTGGGTGGTCACTAACAGGTTCTACTGTATTTGTCTCCCAGGATTAGTCCAGATGGTGCAGTGGGTGTTCATTCATTAAATCAGTGCAATACTCACACACACACACACACACACACACACACACACACACAAGAAAGATCTTTGATTGACAGAAGAGTTAAGATATTTGAGGCTGGGTGCAGTGGCTCACGCCTATAATCCTAGCACTCTGTGAGGCCGAGGCAAGTGAATTGCCTGAGCTCAGGAGTTTCAGACCAGCCTGAGCAAGAGTGTCTCTAAAAATAGCTGGGCATGGTGGCAGGCACCTATAGTTCCAGCTACTTCGGAGCCTGAGGCAAGAAGACGGCTTGGGCCCTAGAGTTTGAGCAAGTATCCAGTGTACTCAATGCTAATATGCAACCAATATGTAAACAACCACATGCCCATAGGAAAGAAAAAACACAAGTAGGTCTAGGGGGAAGAGAGAGGAGGGAGGGTGATTGGCCGGATCTCACCCAGTGTGCACAACAGCAAGGGTGTTCAGCCTGCCCCTGGGTGAAGGGCTCAGCTGCAACTTGAACTTTACATTAGAATTGAAAACAATGTAACCTAAACATTTGCACCCTCACATTAATCTGAAATTT
>NW_003852627.1:392197-395950 GCF_000181295.1 Otolemur garnettii
CCTTAGGGGAAGCCTGTCTCCTCCAGTCGGGCCGACCTTAGGGGAAGCGTCTCTTAGGCTGACCTTAATCTGTTGGTTCCTCACTTGTCCTCCGCACTGCAGCGCCAAGTCCCACAGGCTAGAGTGGCTCATGTCCTTGGTTGCTGAGGTGTCTCCAGGCCTTAGCAAGGAGCTCAGCACACGTTTGTCACCCTGAAGGCTCATGGACCTGCACCGTGGGGCTTTGGCTTGGGTGCTTACTTCCTGGGGGGCACAAGCATCCTTCCTACACCGGATTCCATTCTGTCACTCCTTCCTTGCAGGATCAAAAATCTCAAGCCAGCTCATTCTTTTGCAGATGTTTCTTTCCAAACATTTCTTGTCCCCAAAACAAAGGCCCTCTGTCTCTCACATCTGAGGGTTCGAATTTGAACTGTTCCGGTTCCTTTTTCTCCCTACTTTTTTCTGCAGGCTGGGTGACTGCTAGCAGTGAGGCACACAAGCTTGTTGCCTTCCTGATTCATCTTTGCCTACTTCTTGTTGATGGGGGCCTGGGCCAGAGGACTCTGAGACAGGGGCAGGAGGATGGAAGAAGCTGAGGCAGACCAACTTCTCTCTCATGGAATCTGGATGCTCCAGGTCATAGCCACTGCATGGGCAAAGAGACCGCCCCCCCACACACACACACTTGTCTGGCTGTAGAAGAAATGCCTTCTCTACGCAGTTGGAGGGCTGTTCTGAAACAGAAAATGGCCTGCAATGAGCCATCTCTTCTGTATCCTGCATACATCCTTCAGTTGGCCCTAAGCTAATTGAGTGTGGTGTGACCCCATGGCTGGGTCTCATGCTTCCCATTTTTCAGATGAGGAAGCTGAGACCCTTACAAGTTGAGCAGTTTGCCCAGAGTCATCAAACTCCATGGCCTAGCCATGATTTAGATCTAATTTCTGGCCCACGGGCTCGGCGCCTGTGGCTCGAGTGGCTGAGGCGCCGGCCACATGCACCTGGGGTGGCGGATTTGGGTACAGCCCTGGCCCGCCAAACAACAATGACGGCTGCAACCAAAAAATAGCCGGACGTTGTGGCGGGCGCCTGTGGTCCCAGCTGCTTGGGAGGCAGAGGCAGGAGACTCGCTTGAGCCCAGGAGTTGGAGGTTGCTGTGAGCTTTGATGCCACTGGCACTCTATCCAGGGGGACAGCTTGAGGGTCTGTCTCAAATAAAAAAAACAAACAAAAAAAATTTCTGGCCCATGTTGCTCTCTCTCTCTTTCTCTCTCTTTGAGACTGTCCCTTTCAGTAGAATGTCAGAGCATCCTATCTCACAGCAACCTCAGACTCCTGAGTCCAAGTGATCCTCCTGCCTCAGCCTCCTGAGTAGCTGGGACTATAGGTGCTTGCCGCAACACTCAGCATTTTTTTTCTATTTTTAGTACAGATGGGGTCTCTCTCTTGTTCAGGCTGGTCTCAAACTCCTGAGCTTGGCAATCCACCTGCCTTGGCCTCCCAGAGTGCTGGGATTACAGGTTGCTTTGTCAGCTTCACCCTTCAGTCTTTTTTAGGAATTGACAGACACATGTTTCCAAGGACAGAGTTCCTGTCCCCTTATACAAGTCACTAGTGATTGTATGATCCTCTAAGAGGGAGGTTACAGGGCACATGCCTGGAAGGAGGAAGGGAGGGCCGTGGGGAGAGCCCGGAAAGGCTCTGGGGCTGGCAGAGGGAAGCTGAGTGAGATGAAGCCGTCTGTCCCTGTGCTCTCACCCCATGAATGGGGCCCTGTTGGCCCCATCTGCAAAGGCCCAGGGCTCCGGCTTTATGGGTTGCCATGGCAGCCTCTGGCCTTGACAATGGAGGTGCACTTGGCTGAGTGTCATTGTGTCCCACTGAGTCTATAGAAAAGGCAGCTGCAGGGACTGCAGAAGGGAAAGGAATGTCCCCAGCTCCTGCTAGCAGTTTTGTCTTGGTCTCAAGGACAGATAGGAAAATAAGAGGGAGCATCTCTGGGGCCCTAGAGAGGTCTTGGGGTCCGTTTCTAGGCAATGATGTGTGCAAGGAGTTGGTGTCCACAGAGCCTGGGAAGGGGCGTGGTAGAAAGCACCTTCATAGGACATTCGCTGAGCGTTTACTTTTTATTCAATGATTGTTTGCCGCCAGGCTCTGCTCTGGAGCTGGGAATATCACAGGGACCCAAGCCCTCTGCTAACCCATGAAGTAGGTGCCATTGATATTATTCCCACTTTACAGATGATGAAACTGAGGCCCAGAGAGGTTGGTTAATGTGCCTGAGATCACATAGCAATTAAGTGTGGAGACAGGAATGGCTAGTCTAGGGGGCTGATCCTTTTGGAGGATTCAAAAACTGGGGAGATGCTGGGTAGAAGCACAAGGCCCCAAAGGCCACAGGCTTCTTTCTCTCTGTATCTGTGGAATAGTCAGATACTATTGCCAGATACTAATGCCACGCCTGTGGAAAGTCAACCCTGCACTTCAAATGCAAGGTCTATTGTCTACCCCTTATGGAACTCAACGGTAGCTCTCAGCCCAACCCCTGGGCTCTCCCAATGTCCTGGTCAGACCTATGAGACTCAAGTGCTGCAGGTCTGGGTAGGACCCTGGCATGACTGTAAAGCTCTAGGTGGGTGTCAGCTACAGTCTATGAAGCTCCAGCTTCTAAGCCCTAAAACCCTGAACAAGCCCATTAGACTAACTCAGTCATACAAGGCCAATTCTGCAAATGCCTGAAATTACAGAGGGAAAGTCCATTGCAAGTAGTAGGTGAGCAGTTACAAAGTAGCAGCCAATCCTTTCACTACTATTACTCTCCCTTCCCAGCAAAGTGAATAATTTTTCCCGCTTTCACCTGAATTCCCCTCACCTTGATGTAAACATTGAACTTAGCCTCCTTGTCTATTCCAGCCCACCCTCCCAATGCACAAGGCAGATAAGAGCAAGGTGAAAGAATTAACTGGCATTTTAATTAAGAGTTCCCTATCTTGCAAGACCAGGATTTCAACTTATTTTGACCAAGACATATGGTAGGAGAGAACTTGTTGCATGCAGTTCCACCATATGGCTGAAACAAAAATTACTCTTATTTGCCACGTACTCTGACAGTCTTCATTGTGTTTAAATTATCATTTATTTGTTTACTTATTTGAGACAGAGTCTTACTCTGTCACCCTGGGTAGAGTGCCATGGCAGCATCACAGCTCACAGCAACCTTAACATCTTGGGCTCAGGCGATTCTCTTGACTCAGCCTCCTGAGTAGCTAGGACTACAGGTGCCTGCCATAATGCCTGACTAATTTTTTAGTTTTTAGTAGATACAGGGTCTCCGTCTCACTCAGGCTGGTCTGGAACTCCTGAACCCAGGCAATATACCCACCCCAGAGAGTGTTAGGATTATGGGCGTGAGCCACTGTGCCTGGCCTTATTTTATTTTATTATATTTTGAGACAGAGTTTCACTATGTTGCCCTCAGTAGAGTGCCGTCGCATCACAGCTCACAACAACTTCAAACTCTTGGGCTTAAGCAATTCTGTTGCCTCAGTCTCCCAAGTAGCTGAGACTACAGGCGCCCACCACAACACTTGGCTATTTTGTTGGTGGTAGTGGTGTTGCAGTTGTCATTGTTGTTTAGCTGGCACAGGCTGGGTTCGAACCCACCAGGAGTGGTATATGTGGCTGGTGCTGTAACCACTGTGCATAGTGCCAAGCCCATGCCTGGCCTTATTATGTTTAAATGTTTAAATTTACATTTCTCGGCTCGGCGCC
>NW_003852627.1:396280-405695 GCF_000181295.1 Otolemur garnettii
AAAAAAAAAAAAAACTTACCATGAGATGGAAGCTTGTCTTTGACACCTGTCTGATAGTCCCTTGGCAAAAGAACAGGCTAGCTTGAGGCCCACGCCGTGGGCAGTCAATTCTGTCTGGCTTTTAATTGAATAACCTGCTCTGGTTTTATTCTGTCCTTTTCCCAGTTACCTTTATTTGTAGCAAATGCAGTTTGCTAAAGGGGGTAACAATTGGAAAGAATTCTAGGAAAAAAAACTTTAATATAAAAAGCAAGTTGATTTCAAGAAATAGGAGAATTCTCTGGAAGGCCGAGGCAGGTAGATCGCCTGAGCTCATAGGTTCAAGACCAGCCTGAGCTAGAGCGAGACCCCGCCTCTAAAAATAACTAGGTGTTGTGGCAGGCATCTGTATTCTCAGTTACTTAGGAGACTGAGGCAAGAGAATCGCTTAAGCCCAAGAGTTTGAGGTTGCTGTGAGCTATAATGCCATGGCACTCTACCAAGGACAACAAAGTGAAACTCTGTCTCAAAAAAAAAAAAAAAGAAAGAAAGAAAGAAAAGAAATAGGAGAATTTTAAGTACATTCCTGATGTTGTGCAGCCACCACCACTATCTAGTTCCAGAAATAATTGCATTCTGTCTTATACAAAATTCATTGTTGACAGTGAACGATGATTTTTTTTTTCACGGTAGTTCTACTTATATATCTTGCTGGGTTATTTTATGAAATTACTCACATGGTGAGGAAAGCAGCCCAGTACATTAAGTCCTCTCATTTTCTCCCTTCAGCATCCTCTGCCACCAAATTCTGAGCTGCAGCAAGAGATCGGTGTTCATCCTGGTTTCTCCTCGGGGAGCTGATGCCTAAATGATACAGAGCCTGGCCTCCAACCACACCTATCAACTTTTGTTGATTGAATTAGAGGGCAAGAGGGAGTAAATGAATGACATTCCCTCTTCCAATTGTTTGAAATACATTGTGTTAAGAATTAATGTCTGAAAGAGATCAGGTTTTGTCATAAGGTCAGTGTAACTGCAGATCCACACCCAAAGGCCAGCTCTCTAGACATTCCAAACACACATTTAGTCATTGAAAGTGCCTGGGTGTGGATCGAATTCTTACAGAGTATTCAAATGTTACTGATTGAGTTCTCCTACTCACATTTTCAAAACCATGTTTAGTGGAAATTGAATTGTGTGAAATCTTAGTGCTTGGGCTTGAGACAAATGTTGTTATGGGAGAGACAGCAACTGGTTTCTATTTAGTTATTGTGTTGCTAAATTAACAGGCTTGCATTGAGTTGAATATGCTGGAATAGATCAAAGAATCCATTCAGTTATCTAGAAAAGAGTTTGGTTTCTCAGTTAACTTATGGTCATACTTTCTGAGCAGACACTTTGTCAAAAAATTTTCTCACTGTAGAAAGCAATGCAGTTTATTCTCCAGGCTATGTCATTTTTATTCGGCAAGCCTTGTATCTATTACAGTGAGGTGTTTGCTATTAGCCAAATTAATTGACACGCTGCAGTAAAGGCAGGGGTGTTGAGATCAGCAGTCCCAAGCAAGCCTGTGACTGAGGCCAAATCCCATGACCTCACGGAGCTTCTATTTCCTTACCTCTGATGAGGGAGTTACCTACCCTACTTCTACAGATGGTTGAGCAGACAGGGGGATAAGGTACCTCTTCAAGGGGAACAAGCTAGGGCATCTCTCTAGAGTGTAGCTCAGCAGTTTCTGGGGTCTAGATCCCCTGCTGGGACCAGGGAGACTTGGTTGCACGAGGATTTTCCAGCCCAGAGGTGTTTATCCTTAACTATCCCACAGGGCCTTCCGCCTTCTGAGCAGAGGAGACATCATTACTCCTGGTGTAGTTCCCAGATTCAGGGCTGATCAGTTTCCAGCTCCAACTCTGTCATTAGCCAAGACTTCTGTTTGTAAGCAACAGAAACCCACTCGAGGTAGCACACACCCGGGAAAAAAGGTGGGGCGGTACAGGGAACCTGTCTCCATCTCTGGGAGCTAAGCTCCAAGGACCCTGGGATGAAATGGATGGTTTTGCTGCACCGGCCAAGAGCCTGCAGACAGCAAGCACGGCATGTCGGATAGTGATCTGGAAGCAAGGATGGCGTCTTATTTATCTATATATTCCAGTGCCCAGTGAGGGGCCCGGCCCATAATAGAATAGAATAAATCGTGAGGGCGTGGCTGACTCAGGGTCCCACAGACCTGTGTTTTCAGATTAACCACTTCATCTCCCTTTGCCTTAGTTTCCTTATCTGTAAAACAGGAGACCACGTAGCACTGTTGCGTGTGTTCACCATGAGGGTAATGAGTATAAATACTGCCGTATGTACAGTGTGTGGCCAACGGAAGGACTTGGGGACAGGCTCCACAAAGGGGAATGACACACGAATGGTTCTTTTTTATTTTTTTTTTTCAGACAGAGTCTCACTATGTTGCCCTCAGTAGAGTGCCAGGGGCGTCACAGCTCACAGCAACCTCAAACTCTTGGGCTTAAGTAATTCTCTTGCCTCAGCCTCCCAAGTAGCTGGGACTACAGGTGCTTGCCACAACGCCCGGCTATTTTTCTGTTGTAGCAGTCATTGTTGTTTGACAGGCCTGGGCCCGGTTCAAACCCGCCAGCCCCGGTGTATGTGGCCGGCACCCTGGTCAGTGAGCTCCAGATGCCAAGCCATTATTTTACAGGCGCCTAGCTGACATGGATGGTTCTGTCACTGTCCATGTGTAAACAGTGCCATTTATTTAAACTAAACACACATGCCATATAACAAACTAGGTATTTGGCAGGAAAATTCACAGGTAGAAAGATGCACAGAGAAAGCATCTGGATGGTCCCCTGGGGAGAGGAGACAGGGAGAGGCTGTGGAAAGAAACGAACTGTGGGGCAGGGGGCGCTCCAGGCCCACAAGCCAACTTCAGCCCGCAGCCAGGAGCCAGGGACCAGGCAGCTGAGGATAAGATTTGGAGGAGGCTTGAGAGAATGAACACCCTATGAAATGGGAGCTGAAGACCCTGTCTCCCTGGGCTTGTGTAAGCGGCCATCCCAATTTGCCTGAGACTGTCATGTTTTCAAAATGGAAAGTCTCATATCCCAAGAATCTCCCGGTCTTGAGCAAAGAGGTTGTACCTGGACTACACGGGCTCAGAATGGGCCACCCAACATTGCACTGCATGTCCCAGGCAGCCTAATGATTCCCCTAATGTTCCATGTGGAGACAGACCAGAGGGAGCCCCACCTTCCCACATGGAGTGCCGCCATGAGTTTGCCTTGAAGCTTCTCCTGTCTGAGTCCTATGTTAGAGAGCCCAGTCTTGTTCTCTCTTCTAGGGGGATCTCAAGGCAACTCTGTCCCCTTCTCTGCTTTTCCATTAAATGAGTGTGACAGTCCTTCCTGGGGTTTGGTAAAGGTTACGTGAAAATGCACTGTGATTTAAAGTACGTGTTTGTTATAATATGCTCTGTGGTTGAATATACTCTTTTTATATTCAGCACAAAAGCCAAGGATTTAATGTCAAGAAATGTTCTCCAGTAGGTGGGGAAGTAGTGTGGGAAGGGCCACTGAGGCCATGGTCTTCATGAGCCTAAGCCTGTGTTTCTGGTCTTTTTCAGGGCAGCAGCGAGGAGAGGGTCTCTGTTCCTGGAGGTGGGGGTCATGGCCTCTATGCTGCTTGCGCGACGGCTGGCCCGCACCTGCCAGCACAGCTTCCTCCTTCTGGGGCCAGGTAAGCCCTGGGGACGTCCCGGCAAGAACAGATCCTGAAAGAAGACACAGCCCAGAATGGAGATTCCTAGCCTGGAAGAGTCCTTGGGGATAAGGGAGCCAGGCAGCCAGTGTCTCTGGGGCTGTACCACTGTCTCCCCTAAAACTGTCAGCACCGTGCTCCCCTTCCCAGCGCCCATGCCTGCTGTGCACTCCTGTCCCCGGTCAGCAGATTTGCAGAGGGAAGGTCGGTGGTGGCCTGCACAGCCAGAAGGCTCCCGGTCGCCCCCACAGCAACCCTTGGAGAAAACACACAGCTGGGGGTTGCTGCTGCCGAGGAGAAAAGAAAGCCACAGCAGTCTCTAATTGACCTAAGGCCAACTGTGCTTTGTGGCCACTGGGGAGTTGTCCCCATCCCAGCAATTCTGTCTCCCTCACCCCCACATCCGCTGGCCCCTTCTCCCAGGATCCCACTCAGGCAGCTTAGCCAAGCAAGCTCCAATTGCATGACTAGGGTGAGATCTCCCTACCCTGGTCCCACGAGACAAGCTTGAATGAACCCCATTTTACAGATGAGAAAACTGACTCTTAGAGAAGCCAAGTTATCTGCCCCAGGTCACACAGCCCCATGAATGCAGGCCTGCCTGACTCCTCATGCTGAGTTATTAGCCCCACTGTGTGCACCCTGGAGCTGCTCTGGGATACAGAGTGGCTAGCAGGGCAGGACCTGCCTGTGGACACCAGAGACTGGCCTCTTGCACAGATATAAGCATCCCTGGCTCTGGCCTGGCCATGAAATAAGCTCAGAAAGACCAACGAGCCTCCAGTCTGTGCCCAGCTCCCTAAGTGCCCCCGTGCTTCTCACCAGAGTATCCCCTTGCTGTCGGAAACGTCTGCCTTCTGATGGTACACGCTAGCCGTGTCCTTGGTTTGCATGTTGAATGCTGGTGTTTATGTCCTGAGTGGGATGAAGAGAAGGATTGTTTTCTATTTCCCAGAGTTTATTTTAAAATATTTTATTTTGCAATAATTTTAGATTTACTGAGAGGTTGCAAAGATAGTACAGAGAGACTCTGCATGGCAATCACCTGTGTTCTGTCACTGTTGCCATTTTAACTTCAACAGCAGGCATTTGTCAAAACTAAGAAACTGGCCTTGGTTTAGTGCTACTATTAACCAAACTCCTGGCTTCAATATTTTTTTTCTTCGAGATAGGGCCTTGCCCTATTGTCCATGCTGGAGTGACATCATCACAGCTCACAGCAACCTCAAACTCCTGGGCTGAAGCCATCCTCTGGCCTCAGCCTCCCGAGTAGCTGGGAGTACAGGCTCCCAGCGCTGTGCCTGGCTAATTTTCCTGTGTTTTGTAGAAACAGGGACTCACTCTTGCTCAGGCTGGTTTCCAACACCTGGCCTCAATTGATCCTCCCGCCTCGGCCTCTTGAGTGCTGGGGTGTGAGCCGCCAGCCTGGCCTTCCAGCTCCTGCTTAGATTGTACTAGTTTTTCCCTTCAGTGTCATCTTCTGTGCCAGGATTCACTGCATTTAGGCATCACCTTTCCCTCTTCTCCTCTGGTCTGTGACAGTTTCTCAGTTGTTTCGTCCTTTTTTTTTTCTTTTATTAAGAGACAGAGTCTCACTTTATCACCCTGGGTAGAGAGCTGTGGTGTCACAGCTCACAGCAACCTCAAACTCTTAGGCTTAGGTGATTCTCTTGCCTCAGCCTCCCAAGTAGCTGGGACTACAGGTGCCCGCCACAACACCCGGCTATTTTTTGTTGCAGTTTGGCCAGGGCCGGGTTTGAACCCACCACCCTCGGTATATGGGGCCAGCGCCCTACTCACTGAGCCACAGGCGCCACCCCAGTCTTTTCTTCTTGACTGATGTTTTTGAGGAGTTATCAACAGGTTTGGAGGTCTTGTTTACAAGAGACACGTATCAGTGGTTACCTCTAGTTGGGTTAAAATAAACCAGAACCAGGAAGATGCAAGAATGGTGTGTTCCCTGCCGGAGAGAGAGCTCCTGGCATGGAAGACTCATTCGTTCCGTGACTCAGCTTGGTGAGCACCTGCCCCACACCAGTGTTGCGCTGGGTGTCGAGGGTGGGCCAGTGGAAAAAGATGTGGTCTTGTGGAGCCCAGTGGCACATGTGGCACCATCTTCATTCTCAGGGTCGCCTGACCCGTCCCAAGGAAAGAAGGAAAAAGCACTGGATTAATGGCCACGTGAACCTGACCAACAGACACTGTTTCTCAGCAGGAAAATGGAGATCCAAATAATATCATTCCTATTTCGCAGAGTCTCAGGTCAGAAGAAGTGGTTCATGTGAAAACTCAGTTTATGTGTTTACCCCGAGGCAGGAAGTATCCTAACTCATTTATTTACAAGCATGGAGATGGAAGCATGGTGACCCCCACCCCCACAAAAAGAAAAAAGGAACAGCTAACCCACAGTTCCTTTCCTCTCCGTTTCGTTGGTTGGAGTTGGATCATTTTGGACCCAGATTTAAACAATCATTCAGGGAGCTTTCTTTTCTCTTGGCTCATTGATTTGGCATATCTGGTATAAGTAGCAATAGGAGAATGGCTTAGAAGTGATGGTTAAAAGCTTAATTTTAACCCATTTAGTCCCCACCACTTTCTGTACCATAAGGTAGGTAAAACTGAGACCCAGAGGAATTAAGTGACTTGCCAGCCTCCTCGTACAGGTAACAAGTTGCTGAGCCGGCAGGGAGGGAGGGAAGACAGTCTGGGTCCCACATCTGGATAGCTGTGTGGGTTGTCTGTTACTACAGAACATAGGCCCCCCCAAGCAGGTTAAGATAATACATTTGTTATCTCATAGTTTCTAGGGATTGGGAAACCAGAGCCCTCTGGGTGTGCTATTTTATTCATGAATGAAAGTGCTGGATCATTCCATTTTTTTTTTTTTTTTTTTGCCTCTATGTGCTTCTGATAATAATTTGCCTTTGGGAGAAGCAAATTGTTTAGTTGCAAATGTTTCATTCAAAGGCCAGCACCAGATGAGATCAAAGATAGCATCAGTTACATTCCCAGTATCTGGGGAAAAGATCAGAGGGGAAATTGCCACTTTAACCACTTGTTAGCTGGGTGACTTTGGGAAAATTGATTAACTTTTCCAAGCCTCCTGTCTTCACTCTGGAACAAGAGAATGCTAGCATTTACCCCAGAGAGGGCAATAAGAATTAAATGAGATAAGCCATATAAATTTTTAAAGATAATTTCTGGTGTGTTGGCCCTAAGTGTACAACACGCACTGGACGCACTGGACATCTTGTGTGACTCAATATGAGGGATCCGAGAAAATCAGCCAGGCACATGGCTCATGCTGTAATTGCAATGCTTTGGAAGGCCGTGAGGGCAGGATTGCTTGAGCCCAGGAGTTTGAGATCCAGCTGAGCAACATAGCAAGACCCCTATCGCTACAAAAAAAAGAAAACAGAAAAAATGAGCCAGGCATGGTGGCACATACTGGAAGTAACTTTTGTTCCATTCTCACATGGCATATAGCATCATATATCATCATCAAGAAAATATTCATTGTAATGGGATTTGGTTATTTTCTTCTTTTTTAAAAAAGCCAAAACCAAGGTATAGAGCAGTGGTTCTCAACCTTCCTAATGCCACGGCCCTTTAATACAGTTCCTGTGGGTCATGACCCACAGGTTGAGAACCACTGGTATAGAAGGAAGCAGAAGTATCAGTGTTGCCTGGGCCTGGGTTCCAGTCCTAGCTTGGCAACTCACAAGCTGTGTGACCTTAGCAAAGTCATTTAACCTCTCTGATCCTAATCTGTATAATGGGAACAACACTACCTATTTCACAGGGAGGTTGTAAATTATTTTATTATTATTATCTTTTTGAGACAGAGTCTCACTCTGTTGCCCTAGAGTAGTGCCCTGTAGTGTTAGCCTAGCTCACAGCAACCTCAAATTTGGGTTCAAGTGATCACCCTGCCCAAGCCTCCCAAGTAGCTGGGACTATAGGCACCAGCTACAACACAGGGCTAATATTCCTATTTTTAGTAGAAATGGTGTCTCCCTCTTGCTCAGACAGGTCTTGGACTCCTGAGCTCAACCCATTCTCCTTCCTTAGACTCCAACCATGCTAGGATTGCAGGCATGAGCCACCACACCCAGCCAGAGAGGTTGTAAATTAATTAAAAGAACAGATGAGAGTTTATCTAGGTGAGGCCGGCCTAGCACATATTGAAGGCTGAATATGTGTTAGTCTCCCCATTTTCCTCTTTCTGATCATGCAGTTGCCAACAAACTCAGGGCTCTGATCTCAGGACTCTGCCCAGCAGTGCTTTGTCCCCCTCCCCCCATCCATCAGAGACCTGTCACAGGATGGAAGCTGATGCAAGCTGATGCCATTCTGGGAACAGACCCCCTGCCTTGCACCAGGCCCTCGGCATTCCCAGCTCCTGCCAGCTGGGTCCTGGCTCCCAGTTGGCCGGCTCTCCGTCCCTGCACCACCTCTCCCTGCACCCCTGCTGCAGTTCAGTTATGGTCTCAACAGCCTCGTAACTGCAGTGCTGCCCCACTCTACATGCTTCTCCTGGGGTGCCTTCAGCCACAGTGCCTGTAGGAACGGCCTCCTTTCCCCATGTTGGCACTTCCCAGTTCCTAAGAAATCTGATTGCTACAATATGATGCCAAGAAATTTTCTAGAGAAAAGAAGGGAGGATTTGTGTGTGTCCTCCCTAGGGACAACTTGCTAATTTCAAAAATTGCATTTTTCCCCCTTTGCTGCAAACAAAGCAAGATATGCACCAGTGAAGAGGTATTTTTTATTACAATATGCATCCCTGACTTACACAGAGCTAGTTGGAATCACTGTTGCCCAGTTACCCTGTGTTCTGTCCAAAGAAGAGTTTAATGTAAAAAAGTCATCGATATGTTCTATGACCTTTAACTTTCCTCTAATGAAATCAACTCTTTAGGAATTCCTTTTTTAAGATCAAAAGATAAAACCTGTTTTCTTCATGTCTTTTTTTTTTTGGAGATAGAGTCTCACTATGTCGCCCTCAGTAGAGTGCCATGGGGTCACAATTCATAGCAACCTCAACTCTTGGGCTTAAACGATTCTCTTGCCTCAGCCTCCCAAGTAGCTGGGACCCACAACACCTGGATATTTTTTGTTGCAGTTGTCATTGCTGTCCAGCTGGCCTGGCTGGGTTCGAACCCACCAGCCTCAGTGTATGTGGCTGGCGCTTCGGCATATGGGGCCGGCACCCTACTCCTTTGAGCCACAGGCACCACCCCCTTTCTTCATGTCTTAAGTCAGGGTAGCTCAGTATTTCAACATGAGTTCAAAGGCTACATCATGTTACAGAATTAATTCAGAAACCTTCTTTGATTTAATGAAATTATGGAGAATTAAGAGTAAATTTAAATGTTTTCCTGATACCTCAGCTTTGTAGAATTTGACAAGCTATTTGTGTGTGTGTATGTGAGAGAGGTCTTGGCACAGTCCTCCGAGCCCGTGGCCTTTCTTGTATAATGGAGACAACATTACAGATACGTGTAGGGGTGAAATGCGGTCATGCATGGGATTCCTATCAGTCACACCCAACCTTTTTGGCACCAGGGACCAAAGTGGAAGACACTTTTTCATAGACCCAGGTTGAGTGGGGAGATTGTTTCCGGCTGATGCTAGCCCGTTACTACATTGATTTTGTACTTTATTTCTC
>NW_003852627.1:406062-407035 GCF_000181295.1 Otolemur garnettii
TAATGCCGTAACAGTGAGAGACGGAGTGGCTGTAAATATGCACAGATGAAGCGGTGTTCACTCGCCCACCACTCACCTCCTGCTGTGCAGCCACAGAGCAGTACTTATCGTGGCCTGAGGTTTGAGGGCCACAGGTTTATGTAAACTGTATACTGATTCCCTGGTTTGATTTAAATATGGCAACCTCAATAAGAGGAACCAACGTTTCCCAACCAGTAATGGTACCAGGAAGGTAAAAAATCAACAGAGACACTGAAGGGATCTCCCCGGGGTAACCAATGGTACACGCTCTCCTCAGAGTCACTCGGGGATCAACACGGCTTGGGCTTGACACTTCGTTTTGTGATTCAGCCACATTTTGATCTAAAAAGCCTTGTGCGGTTCACCTGGAAACTCAAACACTCTCTATATAAATTTTTTCCTATGCAAAAAATGTGAATGGAGTTTCAAATAAATGACTTAGGACTCAAACTTTTTTTAAAATAGAAAATTTGGGGGCAGCACCTGTGGCACAAAGGAGTAGGGCATTGGCCCCATATGCCAGAGGTGGCAGGTTCAAACCCAGCCCTGGCCAAAAACTGCAAAAATAAAATATAATAATATATTTAAAAAATAATAATAATAAAATAAAATAGAAAACTTCCATCAAATGGGAACGGCCTGAGTTTAGACATCTGATTCCCTCTTCAGTGGGGGTGATGTTCCTGGCAGCACTAGAAGTGGGCAGAAGAGGCCAAGGTGCCACTAAACATCCCACGGGGCACAGGACAGTGCCCCCCCCAAAGGATTATCCAGCCCACGGTGCCAATACTGTCGAGGTCGAGAAGTTAGAGTCTGTATACACCTTTGGATGTAGATTAAATCTTATCAAAATGAGGATAATTTTTATAATCTGGTCTTTCACATGATAATATCAGGGGCATCTTCTCATATCCATAAATGTTCAAAATTTCAACCTCCAAACAACGGTTGC
>NW_003852627.1:408732-414260 GCF_000181295.1 Otolemur garnettii
CTGGGAGGGTAAGGAGGAGGAATTTAAGGAAGGAAGGCATTTTGTTCTAAGCAGTGTAATCCAACCTGGTCTAATGCAAATTTATCTTTTTTCTTTGCATGTTTTGCAGATTTGATCCACAGGGTTGTTGTTTTTTTTCCAAAAGAAACTTCTTTTGTCATTGCAACTATTTTATTAATCCAAAAATCTCTGTACTATTGTAATGATTATAGTTATTTTGGATAGTGTTTTGCTAACAAAAGGGAAGACTTTGTTCATGCAAATTTCTGTTGCAGGGGTGGGTTTTAATTTGACTATACTAAAATTATGGAATAAATTTTCATATTTATGTCATTAATATTACCCTGCTTTTTTATGTGGAAATATAATTGCTAACGCTTGTTTTACACTGATTTATTTTGGGAGCTGAAATCTTTGTAATATCAAAGCAACTGCTCTCTGATTCCCGTTTTCTGTATAGAAACTTATAAGTGGTTTATGGAGTATTTGGGTTGTAATTATAAATGGTCCTGAGATGTGCAAATTAATATTTTCAGTGTTTTATATTCCTAGTGGGGTGTTAAAATCTTTCTTATTTTTCTAAATAGAAGAGAGAAGCTATGTTTTCATGGACACGAAACCTCATCAGCTTAATTTTTGTTTTTGCTAAATGTTCCATATTCTAGCTGTCTAAATCTCCAGGCTGTCTGTGGTACTGGTGATTTAGCTATGTAATGGAATGGTTTCCCGCCAACTATTTATATTAAGTAATTTTTAAGATATTGGCAAGAGAGAAAAAAAATGCCAGGACATTGGAATATGTCAATGATTTTAAGCTATGTTGGCAGGAGTGTGCACTCGCTGTAATGCTTTTGTTCTTCTCGCTGCAGGAGTTAATGAAGCAGCTGAACATGATTCAGGTAAGTGGGGCTGCGGTAACATTCCTTCTAGTGTTTCTTTATTACAATTTAACTGAGGGACAGATGCTTAATCTCTTCTGGCTCTTTAAAAAAAAATGTAGCTGACTTCTGTTCTAAACCTTTTTTCTAGTTTCCCATACGATATTTTTTCTTTGACCTGGTGATTTGTGTGTTGTTTAATTTTCACATTTTTGTACATTTCCAAAATTTCTTTCTATTATTGATTTCTGATTTCATTCCATTGTGGTTAGAAAACACATTTTATGCGATTTCAGTCCTGCTGGATGTACTGAGCCTTTTTTATGGCCTGGCATATGGTCTTGCCGAGAGAATGTTTCATATGCAATTGAAGGGTGCAGATTCTGCTGCCGGCGAGCTGAGTATCTGGACGGACGCTTGTTAGTCTACTTGCTTTTACAGTGTTGCTCAAATCTTCCATTTCCTTGCTGATCTGCTGCCTGGTTTTCCAACCTATTATTGAATGCCAGGTATTGAAGTCAACAACCATCATCGCAGAACTATTTTTCTCTTAAATGCTTTCCCCTCTTTGTTTCTTATATACTGTAACCTCTGTACGTTGACCACCCAAAGGTCTGTAACAAACTGGTCAGCGTACAGAAGTGGTCAACGTAAGGAGCTAGGCCTACTGTTGTGATACGTACATGTGGTTCATGTCCAGTCTGTGAAAATTAGCTCAACGTACGGAGGTGGTCAGGGCTGGGACGTGGTCGACAGTGGAGATTCTGCTGGTTAGGTGCAGATGTGTGTATAATTGCCATACCTCCTGGCTTTGATTACTATACAGTGTCTCTCATGTGTAGTAGTTTTTGTTTTATAGTCCATTCTGTCTGACACTACTGTAAACCCTTCTAGCTTTCCTATGCTTGCTGTGTGCATCAGACACGTTTTTCCATCATTTTACTTTCAACCTGTTTATATTCTTGAATCTGAAGTATGTCAGCTGTAAACAGCACGGACTTGGTTCTTTTTATCCAGTCCGGCAATCTCTGACTATTAGGTGGAATCTATTCACAGTTACTATTATTCATATGGTTATATTTACATCTGCCACTTTACTTTTTTATTTATTAATTTTTTGAGACAAATCTCACTATGTCACCCTCTGTAGAATGCTGTGGCATCACAGTTCACAGCAACCTCCAACTCCTGGGCTTAAATGATTCTCTTGCCTCAGCCTCCCAAGTAGCTGAGACTACAGGCATTCACCACCACGCCTGGCTATTTTTTTGTTGCAGTTGTCATTATTGTTTAGCTGGCCCAGGCTGGGTTCGAACCCACCAGCCTTGGTATATATGCTATGGGCGCCAAGCCTGCCATTTTACTTTTTGATCTGATCGTTTTTGTGTGTCTTTGTCCTTCTTTTACTGGTTTTTATTTTGCATTAAGTGAATTTTTTTAGTGTAATTTTTTTTATTTCTTTAATATTACTATATGTTTTTAGTTTCCTTAGTGTTTACTCTAAGGCTTACCCCCCCACACACACACATATATTTTTAGGCAAATGCTTATATACTATTGCCCTGGGTAGAGTGCCATGGCCTCAGCCTAACTCACAGCAACTTCAAACTCTAGGATTCAAGTAATATTTCTGCCCAGCCTCCTAAATAGCTGGGACTATAGGTGCCCATCATAACACTCAGCTAATTTTTCTATTTTTAGTAGAGACAGGGGTCTTGCTCTTGCTCTGGCTGGTCTTGAACTCTTGAGCTCAGGCACTTCTCCCACCTGGGCCTCCCAGAGTGCTAGGATTACAAGTGTGAGCCACCATGCCCAGACATTTACATCTTTAAAAAAAAAAGAAAGAAAAGAAAACAGGTTTAAGGGGTACAAGTTGAATTCAGTTACATTATATATTATACAGGGGTAGAATCTGGGTTTTTGGTGTACCCATCATCCAAATAGTGTCTGCTGTACCCTGTAGGTGATAACCATGTATAGCTTATCAGAATCTACTTCAGGGTTATATCTCAACCCTTTTTGTTCTGATGTATTAAACATATACAGAAAAATTCACAAAATACAAGAATAGCAGGTTGATGGGCTATTATAAAACAAACCAGCCATGTAGTTACCCTGGAATAAGAAGTACAATATTGCCAGCACCCTCAGGGGCCCCCACATGTCCACGGAGTGGGCAGGGCCTGGTTCACTGCACTTTTAGGCTATGTTGGCAGGAGTGTGCACTCGCTGTAATGCTTTTGTTCTTCTTGCTGCAGGAGTTAATGAAGCAGCTGAACACGATTCAGAACGCAGAGGCTGTGCATTTCTTCTGCAATTACCAAGAAAGCCGAGGCAACTACCTGGTTGATGTGGATGGCAACCGGATGCTGGACCTGTATTCTCAGATCTCCTCTGTCCCCATAGGTGAGAGCTGGACACTCAGCCCTTGGCTATAGCCCCTCTCCCTCTCCTCCTGGGTGTGGCTATCTAGGATTAGATGCTCCTCCCAGACGCTCCCCTCAAGGAGCAGGAGGAAAACACGTCCTGTGAAGAGGGTGTATTATGATGCATACACGTGACATGTCTTCTCTTGCTTACTCCTCCCCAACCGTCAGAGAGAGTGTATATTAGTGTGCCCGTTTCACACACAGGTAAACAGTGCTTGGAGAGGTTAAGTAACTTACAGAGGAATCACAGCCGGGCTGTGAACCCACGGTGGTCTTTGTGACCACAGTGTGAACATTTAGACATCTCGGTGGGCTTTCCTGGAAGAAGAGCCCGAGGCAGGGATGTGTGACGGTTATTTATGAGGGGAGAGCTGTCAGGAGAAAAGGGAAGAAAGAGTCTAGGGCTGGGGGAAGAGAGAAGGGATGAAGTCTGCAGAGACTGCACAGCCTGGCCACGCAGGGGCCTGCAGCATGAATTGCACTCAGAGTTTGTCCCAGAGTGAGGGAAAGGGCCCAGGCTTTTTGTGCCCCCGTGCCAGGCAGCCATTACCCATCGGCTGCCAGAGAGGAAGATGTGTGTTATCTCCTAGGCAGAGCGGCTTCCATTCACCAAGGGCAATTTTCTCGATAAGGAGGCAGCTGGAGCCATTATCAAGCCAACATACACAGCAGCTGGGAGACGAGTGACCCACCCAGTAAAAGTGACCTCAGTGGGATGCCAGCAGCATCTGCCTGCCCGGGCTCACCTCCCAGCCACACAGAGCGGGACTGGCTGTGTGGAAGGGCACAGGCCCGGAGCTGCAGACAAGGCTAGCCTGGAAATGCAGGGAGCTGTTATTTGCAGCTTGGATGGTTAATGCTTCCTTGGCTGACAGATTCCTGGCTGCATTCAGCAGCTTGAAGCCTGTCCCTTTGCAGACGAGGCTGGCTCTGTCACAGAGGACACTAGGTGTCCTTGCTCCCCTCCCTCTCACCCCACCCCCCCCGCAGCCACTGGCCTTTCCCTGACCCAGCCTGGGGTGTCTACACCTCCTCTACTTCCCCCAGCACACGTCCTCAAAACTGTTTATTTCCCATGAAGGTGTAATCAGACAGCGAGCAGATGACTCATGCTTTTGGGGAAGTCCACCACTCAGGGATGCCTCTGCCCTTGAGGGCATTTTAGGTTCAAAGGTTTATAAAACGTGTATTTTCCCTTTGCATTTAAAACTCTATCTCATTTGTTAAAAGACCGAAGTTCTGAAAGTTCTCTCTGTCTACCTTTCCTCTCCTATTTGCAGTTATTGTGAAAGTGTTTTTTTTGTTTTTTGTTTTGTTTTGAGGCAGAGTCTTGCTCTGTCATCCCAGGTAGAGTGCAGTGGCATCATCATAGCTCACAGCAACCTCAAAGTCCAGGGCTTGGGAGATCCCCCAGCTTCAACCTCCTGAGTAGCTGGGACTCCAGGTACAAAATCATCATGCCTGGGTAACTTTTCTGGGTTTTGTGCAATATGGTGTGGTTCTTGGTCAGGCTGGTCTTGAACACCCAGCTCAAGTGATCCTCCTGCCTCAGCCTCTTAAAGTTCTGGGATTATAGGCATGAACCACTATACTTGGCACGTTTTTTTCTTTCTTTCTTTTTTTTTGAGACAGAGTCTCACTATGTCACCCTTAGTAGAGTGCCCTGGGGTCACAGCTCACAGCAACCTCAAATTCTTGGGCTTAAGCGATTCTCTTGCCTCAGCATCCCGAGTAGCTGGGACTACTGGTGCCCACCACAACGCCCAGCTATTTTTGTTGTTGTTGTTGTTTCAGTTTTCATTGTTGTTTAGCTGGCCCGGGCTGGGTTCAAACCCACCAGCCTGGGTGTATGTAGCCGGCGCCCTACCCACTGAGCTACAGGTGCCACCCCCAACACGTTTTTTCTAAGTTAATACTTCATTAGAATTTATTATATGCCTGGCATATTGCTAAACATCTCATTGGGCTCATTAAATGGCTACAACTATCCTATAGCAGGATCTCTGAACATCACCACCAGTTTGCTGATGGGACCAGGGTCTGCCTCGTGTGTGCAGGACATCTGAGGCTAAGCAGGATGTGAACTGTGACTCTGCCTCCCAGGCTCATTTCTATGACACCAGGTCCTGCCCGGCCAGGTGGGCATCCCACAGCATTAAAAGCCCAGGGCAGGATTTCCCTGATTGGAGGGAGCACTTCTGCTTTCATCTGTCCCTGAGAC
>NW_003852627.1:415300-416419 GCF_000181295.1 Otolemur garnettii
TTTTTTTTTTTGAGTCAGAGTCTCACTTTATTGCCCTTGGTAGAATGCCGTGGTGTCACATATCACAACAACCTTAAAACTCTTGGGCTCAAGCGATTCTCCTGCCTCAGCCTCCCAAGCAGCTAGGGCACCACCACAATGCCTGGCTATTTTTTAGAGACAGGGTGTCTTGCTCCGGCTGATCTGGAACTCCTGAGCTCAGGCAATCCACCCACCTCGGCCTCCCAGAGTGCTAGGATAATAGGCGTGAGCCACCTTGCTTGGCCTCATTTTTCTATATTTGATAGAGACGGCTCTCGTTCTCTTCTCACTCATACTGGTCTTGAACTCCTGAGCTCATGGGACCGTCTACAATTATAGGTGTGAGCCACTGCACCCAGCCGGGATCTATTACATTCAGGCAGTACATGGTAAACACTGGGTTAGTGGCAAGGAGCAGTGATGTAGGCTGCAGCTCTCCGCATAAAGCTTCCTAGAAGTGGGTAGACCTACTCTGGCTTTGGGGCAGGAGAAGAAGGGCAAAGAAAAGGCACCTGAGGTCAGCAGTATTGTGCGAGCAAAGTATAGACAGGCACGGCCATGGGGCACAGAGGTGCCCTGCTTGGGCTGAGAGCTCATGCCAGGGAGTCAAAGGCCACCCCCTTCTGATCTTCTTTGGCCTCACAGTGTCCAGGTGGACCCCAAAGTCCCAGGCAGCCAGGACCTTGTCTGAGCACCTGACTCCTTCTCCCTTCTGTCACCATCACCAGCCCATTCCCATCCAGCTCTGGGGAGAGTCTAGTCAAGACCCTGTTGGCCCCAGTAGTGGCTGTGGATATGCTGACCTTAAAGGGCCCCGTAGGACTCCCTCCCTCTAGTTTTCTGACCAGTGAGGACCAGGGGCCCCTTCAAAGGTAGAATGTCTTTTTAAAAAGCCCTAGGCTGAGCACAGTGGCTCACGCCTGTAATCCTGGCACTCTGGGAGGCCAAGGTGGGTGGACTGCCTGAGCTCACAAGTTCAAGATCAACATGAGCAAAAGCAAGACCCCGTCCCTACTAAAAATAGAAAAACTGAGGCAAGAGAATCACTTGAGCCTAAGAGTTTGAGGTTGCTGTGGGCTATGACACCAGAGTACTCTA
>NW_003852627.1:416683-419723 GCF_000181295.1 Otolemur garnettii
TTTTTTTTTTGGACCTCAAACTCAGAGTTCATGTGAATTAACTTTTTTTTCAATTTTTAAAAAATCTTACTGGCAAGGGAGACCAAGGCTGAGCCCCAGCCCAGTTCTCCTCCCCTTCTTCTAGGAGCGTTCTGTGCATACACGACCATACGTGTGTACTGGTTTCTCCCATGTCCCCTTTTTTACTTAGCAGATATCACAGATTACTCTAACTCAGCACAAATCACTCTCGTCCTCTTCTACAGCTGCCTAGTCACCCTGGAAAGCTTTCATCATGTGAATAAATCTTAATTTATCTCCTTGATCTGCTATTGATGGACATTAGGTTGCTTCAAAATCTCTAAATATTAGAGAGGCAGAAACACTGGGTTAGTGGCAAGGAGCAGTGATGTAGGCCGCAGCTCTCCGCATAAAGCTTCCTAGAAGTGGGTAGACCTACTCCGGCTTTGAGGCCGGAGAAGAAAGGCAAAGAAAAGGCACCTGAGATCAGCAGTATTGTGCGAGCAAGGTGTCAGTTCAGACCTGTGTACAAAGGTCCTTACACACCCTCGGAGGAGAGTAATTGCCGAACCAGAGCGTCCTACGCCTTGTCTTGTAATGTCAAGGCCAGTCCCGACCGTGAATGCCCTGGGCCTAGGGAACAGCAAATGCAGGAAAGCAGGATGTGGCATGCTTGTCACAGATTGCTGGTGACATCCCCCACTCACTGAGCAAACAGAGATCTGACTCAGCCAGTGAGCTCTGGAGGAGAAAGCAAGGACCATCTTTGCAACTCTTCATGCTGTCCTACTGATCCACTTCCCAGCTCTAGACTTGACATTGCTTTGACCTTGCATTTACCTCCTCTTAGATTTATCTAATCCAGTAAATCTAAAACCTGAGCAAGCATAGAATCTCCTAAAGAATTTGTTGATGATTTCTGGGCTACACCCTGAGAGAATCTGAGTCTGGGAGACCCCAGGAATCTCTTTTTTCTGTTTGCTGGGTGCAGAGTTGCAGGGTTAGGAAGGAAGTAGGGAAGGGCAGCAGCATGGGAACCCCTGGATGTGATGCTGATCTCTAATACTGCCCTCCTCTCCTCAGGTTACAGTCATCCTGCTCTGGTGAAACTCCTCCAACAGCCTCAGAATGCGGTACGTCTCGGGGTCACACAGACAAAGACCAAACGTGTTCACAGCCACTCACAGAATCACTGAGCAGCCTTTGGAAATACTCTACTCAATTATTCTTTTATTCCATAAATATTTGAGCCCATACTATAAGACAGACACTTGGAATGCTTTGGTGGGCAAAAACACAGTGGCCCCATTCCCATGGAGGCAGTCAGTTAACCATATACATGAATAAGGCCTTGGAATCATATCAGATGGTACAGAGCAAGGCAGGCTCTGCTTTGTGGGCGCCCAATAACAAGAGTAAGAGTGGTTAGCGTTTATGCAGGGTATACTATGTACCAAACATTGTGTTTGGCACTTTACAGCTGTAATGTTGACAAGTCCCGAAGCAGGAACTCTTACTATCCCCATTTTACAGGTGTGGATAGTGGGCCACAGACAGGATGTTTGCCCAAGGCCACACACCCAGTGTGGGTGCTGGGAATAAACCCACAGGAGCTGAGCTGTTTGGGGATGGAGGGTCAGGAAAGCTTCCCAGGGAAGTGATGTTTGCACTAAGATCTAAAGGAGGGGAAGATCTAACAAGTGGTGAGCCAGGAGGAGTGGTCCCAGCTAGGGGAAGAGAGGGCAGCCTGAGGGTCAGCACCGTGACTAGAGCAGAGAGCAGGGAGGGATCCGAGGAGAACTGGGGCAGCACCAAGGGACATGGGTTTTGTTTGTTTGGTTTTACCTTCTGTGTACTTAGCTGACGGACATGGTTTTTAGATGCCACCTAGGCTATGATTCTCTGTCTCGGTACCCTTGACATTTGGGGCCAGATAATTCTTTACTGAAGAGACCTGTGCTGTGTGTTGTAAGACTTCTAGCAGCATCCTTTACCCACTAGATGCCAGCAGGACCCCTTCCTCAGTAGTAACAACCCAAATCGCCTGCAGACACGGTCACCGTCCCTGGTGGGTACAGTCACTGCAGTTGAGAACCCTTTTGTTGGGAGACTTCAGTTCCGTGCTGAGGGTGGTGGGAGCCGTTGCACAGGTGCACTAAGGTACAGGCACATGCAACGCCCCCCCCCCCATGATCATCCTGTGTGCACCACTTGGGGAATTTTCCCATGTGACCCAGTACTGCTCTTGATGAAATTTTAATTCCATCCACCTTACATTAGCTTCCTGTTGCCACTGCAGCAAACGGCCACAACTTAATTGGTTTAGAACAACACCCACCTATTGTCTTGCAGTTTTAGTGGGCGGGGAGCCTGGCAGGCCCAAGCGAGTATTCCATTTAGAATCTCTCAAAGCTGAAATCAAGCAGTTGACCAGCCTGGGCTCTCTGGTGGAGGCTTTGTGCTCATTCAGGTGGTTGGCAAATTCATTCTCAGTGTCCCTGTGGCCCCTCTGTCCTCAAGCCCATAGTCCAAGTCTGTCTCTCTGCCTTCCTCTCCTACATCCACTGCTAATAGCTCACGTGGTTGCCCTGGGAGTCCAGAATAATCTCCCAGTCTTAACTGATTAGGGACCTTAATTACATCAGCAAAATCTCTATTGTCATGCGACACATTCACAGTCCCAGGGATGGGGTGAGGGTATGGCATCTTCTTGAGGGCTGTAATTGCACCCGCGACACACAGCTGTGCTACTGCAATGCATAGAAGTCTGCGCTTTATATATTAATAGGATAAGATTCCCCCCCTCACCAGTGAGAATGCATGAATTGTAACAGGGACTCAGAATATGTCCCCACCCTCTTACTGTTCCCCCCAACCAAATTAGGTAGACCATACTTCCTGTTAGAATACGGAGAGATGTGTGCACTGTTTGTCTTTTTGGCGTATTTAACTCAAAATTCTGTCTGTGAGAGTCATCCTTTTCGTATGTAGCTGTAGACCACCTATTGTCACGGCTTTATCGGACCCCACTGAGTGAAGG
>NW_003852627.1:419941-421392 GCF_000181295.1 Otolemur garnettii
GGTGGTTTCCAGGGTGGGCTCTCACGAATGTGCCACCGTGAAGGGTGAACTCATCTATGCTTTGCCGTTAGAGGCAAAGCTAGGGGTGGCCTTGCTGGCCAGAGTGCGTCTGCACTGTCAGCTCTCCCGGATCCCACCTGGTAGTTTTCCAAATGGGTTGTACTGATTCCCACTCCCACTGGCTGTGTGTGGGAGTTCCATTCCCTCCATGGCCTCACCAACACTGTCACTAGAGGGCTGTCCAGTGACTTCTAAAAGAAATGGAAGAAAGGCAGGTCAGAAACTGAATCCCTAGCTTTCAAATTTCCCTTCCCGTTTAATCAATGGAGTCAAAGATAATAAGGGAAAAAACAAATTTCTCTCTTTGTAAATAGGAGTGCTCAGCCTGGGAGGGGCTCGGGGACATTCTTGCCTCCAAGTAGCAGATGGGTTCTGGGGCTGCTGGAGAGGAAACTGGCATTCCCCCCCCAAGATGTCTGATAGGGCCCCGAGGCTCCACGGATATGTTTACATTCCAAGCACGACTTTGTTTCGAAACGTTATGCAGATCCCAGATGCCTTGGCAGTTGGTGCTGAAAAAAATGTGTCAACAAACATGTCAGACACATTTGCAGTGTCAGCCGCCTCCGGAGGCAGAACGGTCCCCAACAGCAGGAGACATCAAGCCCAGGGATTCGGAGTTTGGGTGATGGCACCAACCTGTCCCTGCTGGGAGACCCACCCAGCTCTTACCTTTTACCTCTCAAGTCGGGAATGGCCCTACCCTACATCTCCCAGTGGAGGTCTTGCTGGCTGCCTCTCTCCAGCCATCCCTCCAACCTCTGCTCTCACCTTCTCTGCCTGTGCTGTGCAGACCCTTCCCTGGCATCACTGCACTCAGGGTGCACCTGAACTCCTCCACTTCAAATGCAAAACCCTTGGGGTGCCAGCTCCTGCTTTCTTCAGCTTTATTTCTAGACATTTGTTCACTCACTGGTCCCTGACTGAATGCCCACCACGTGGAGGCGCTGCTCTGGGGGCTGGGGTCGGCCTCTGTCGATGCTGAGCCATTCTGTGGACGACTTGGGTTTGAGACCTGGTGAGGGAAGGCCCCGTCCATCACAGTCTTAGAGAGATGGCAGCCGAATGCTATGGACTACAAGGGAACTTTCCAGTATGGTACACCTGGGGCAGCAGGCTGGGGACCACTACTGTTGGCTGGCATCTTGGATCGTCTGAATTCCTTGCTGGAGATGCACTCAGGTGGTGGTTATATTTCACTTGTCTGGGCAGGGTGGGGGTTCCTGCCAGGTGGTGGGGTTCCTGCCAGGTGGTGGGGCTCCTGAGACGGGGCTGCTGCTTCTCAGGGTAAAAGGCTTCAGCGATTTTGCACCACCCTGAAACTCCAACATAATTAGTTCATGTGACTCTAAGTAATGAAACCATGTCTGCTGGATCTAATATGTGGATTC
>NW_003852627.1:421550-424195 GCF_000181295.1 Otolemur garnettii
GTAGGGCCACTGTGCAGTGTGCACTCATAGCGTAGCAGGACAGGCAAGATGAGACGCGTGCCATCCGCGACCCCGGGCCTCTCCAGCTCCTGTGTCCTCTGTAGGCCTTGTCATCTTACTGCTTCCTCACAAGCGCCTGGCAGATGAGGACCCCAAAGCTCAGAGGGGTTAAGTGACTTGTCAAGGTTGCATGGCCATTTAAGTCAAAACGCATTCCTTTCGCACTGCACTTTAAGACTGCGGAGCCGATGGCAAGGATTCTAGAAACCTGTCCTCATTTAATTCCACTACTCCACGTCCCAGATATCTTCTGTTCTTAATGTCACGGTTTGTTGAGCTAGAACACCGCCTCCACATCTTTCCTGGGCCCAGTTAGGCAGTCAAGCTGCCAGTGAGCCTGGCCGTCCCCCTCTGGGAGTCACTTCCCTGCTGCCAGCTTGCTTCCACCCCATTCTCAGGATATGCCTGATCTCTTAGGAGCCCCACTAACAGCTTGGAGGCAGAAGGAAATACTCCCTAAAGGCCCCTGTAGCCAAAGCCAAGGTCTCCGGGTGGTGCCAAGCATTAACATTGTCAGGTGGAGGCTGCCTGGAGTGTCTGGCAGATAATGGCATCTGAAGTCAGTGAGTCGTGGTTCTGTTCCTTCCTGGCTGTGTGACTTGGGGCAAGTTGCTTGACCTCTCTGGTCCTCAGTTTCCCCAACTCTACAAAGAGGAAGTTTAATTTCCCCACTACTTACCCTAAACCCACCTGGGTAATAACTAAGCAGAAAAAATAGCAAAGGCATGAATCTGCCACAGTCTCTAGTGGCCCAAAGCTAAGTCCTCAAGGGACTAGAAAAATGATCTCTGAGTCATGTCTGTTCTTGGGTTTCCAAGGTAGTATCACTGTTTGAATTTGTACTGAGTGTATTACAATGCAGAGAGGTGCCCAAGATGTCCCCAAATCTCAGTCCTATCCTCTCCCTTTCTAGACTAATTTTAGATACACAGATGAATTGTAAAGATAGTTCACATTTACCTTTCCCCAGGTACATCTGCCAACACCATCAGTACAGGTTAACACTGGGAACTGGTAAACTGCAGGCTTTATTTGGCCGTCACCAGCTTGCCCACTAATGCCATTTATTGGCGTTGCAGAATCTAGTTCAGGACGCATGTTGCACTTGGTGCAATCTCTCTTTTGTAGCCCAGATTCATTTCCTCACGATCCCATTGCTTATCTCTACTCCAGACCCCTCTATGCAAGGGAACACCCACCACCAAGACACTGGTGGATCTGCTCCCACAGGGCCTTGGGCTCCTAGGCTGACTGTACTGTGCCCATGGCTCGTGTCTCTCTGTGGTCTGAAGAGTAACGCCCCTCAGCTTCCACCTATCTTTCTTTCTTTCTTTCTTTCTTTTTTGAGACAGAGCCTCAAGCTGTCCCCCTGGGTAGAGTTCCATGGCATCACAGCTCACAGCAACCTCCAACTCCTGGGCTTAAGCGAGTCCCAAGGAGTTAGGACCACAGGCACCTGCCACAACGCCCGGCTACTTTTTGGTTGCAGCCGTCATTGTTATTTGGTGGGCCTGGGCTGGATTCGAACCCGCCATCTTAGGTGTATGTCACTGGCGCCTTAGCCACTTGAGCCACAGGTGCCGAGCCTCCACCTATATTTCTTGCAGAGCTGAACTTTTCTTAATTCACTGGCTTGACATGTTTCGCCACTAAATCTAATGAATCTCCCTTCTTTAGTACGGTAACTTGTTTTTCTGATCTGTAACAGGTGACCAGGTTATGAGGCTAAGTCAGGTTCCTGCACAAAGGTACCCAAGATACACAGATCCACCCATCATGGCTCACTATTCCACCCTCTCTGGGCACACCTCCTCCTCCTGTGGGGCCGAGAAGCTGTGTGCCCACTACCTGGCCTGGTGCCACTCCACAGAAAGTCATTACTTCCTGGGGTCTTCCTGGCTAGCATCCTGTGAGATAGGAGGGCAGGAAATGTTATTTTATTTATTGACTTTTTGAGGGGTGGGGAGGACAGGGTCTTGCTCTGCTGGTTTCTGTCCCCCAGGCTAGAGAGCAACTATCATCACTCCTTTTAAAGATTAAATAGTTGAGGCTTATCAACTTAACCTTAATAGTTTGAAGTCCTAATCTAGCACATTTGTACTCTCCTAAATGGTCTCTGGAATGAAATACGTCATGCCTTGCTTAACAACAAGGATCCATCCTCGGTGGGCAATCCAAAGACACAACCATCATTGTAATTTTATGGGACCACCGTCGTGTGTGGTCCATACTTCACCAAAACGTCATTACGTGGTGCACATGACTCTGACATAAGCGAATGGATTTTCCTGTGTGGAGATGGAGTGCCGTGGTTTTTAATAGTAGTGCTTAGTAAATCAGTTAAAGTACAGAGGTGTGAGTACAAACCTTCCTGATTAGTTATTCATACAAAGGAAAAAGATGTCCATTATAATCTAAGCCTTTCTTTGTTATTGGAACTTTTAAAAGACCATCTTCCTAGGTGCATAACATTGCCTTGGGTTAACGTTCAATCAATATTGGGCACTGAGAGTATTTCTCTTTTTGTTGTTATAAAAACTGCTACATAATTAAGTTGATAGCCTTTGTCCACATTTAAAATAGTT
>NW_003852627.1:424444-425644 GCF_000181295.1 Otolemur garnettii
TTTTCCTTGTCTGTCTTTGCTTTAGGGAAAGTGTTTGAGGACATGGCAGTGAGCCTGTCGGGGGAGGTTTGGGATGATTGCCCTGCTGTGTGGGTGGCTAGTGGCTAGCAACCATCCCAGTGTTTCAGAGCGAGCAGGGGAAAGGTTTATAGCTCTAAGGGTGTGGGACTGTCCCTAGGCCAGGGGCTGTTTTAGAGTATTTTGGCCAACACTTGAAAGCTCATTAAAATCTGCATTCTTCTTTTCTTTGGAAATTTGGAGGCACAGGCTCCTTTGGCCTGGGTTCCTGCCCAGCAGCCACAGAGCAGGGCTGGTCCACACTCAGACAAGCCACTTCATCTCTGTCACCACCAGGCACCCCTGTTTCCTGAGCCTCAAGCAGGAGGGTCCGTTTAGCATTAGGTTACACTTTTGATTTCCTTGCAGAGAGTATTATTTCTCTGAACCTCCATCCATCAAAATTTGGAAAGAAAAAAAGATTGACACATAGAGAATCTTGTAATTTTCTAACATGGCTATTTCTACACTTAGTCTGCTTTGGGTATTTAGCTGTCTCTCCCATTAAACCTCCAGTCTATTTAGAAATTCCAGAGTTGGCTCGGCACCTGTGGCTCAAGTGGCTAAGGCGCCAGCCACATACACCTAAGGTGGCGGGTTCGAATCCAGCCCAGGCCCGCCAAATAACAATGACGCTGCAACCAAAAAATAGCTGGGCATTGTAGCGGGCACCTGTGGTCCCAGCTACTTGGGAGGCTAAGGCAGGAGACTCGCTTGAGCCCAGGAGTTGGAGATTGCTGTGAGCTGTGATGCCACGGCACTCTTCCCAGGGGGACAGCTTGAGGCTCTGTCTCAAGTCTCAAAAAAAAAAAGAAAGAAAGAAATTCCAGAGTTGCCAGTAGCTTATAAAGCCTTTTTTGTTTTTTCTAAAGGAAAAAAAATAAGGTACAGTTTACATTCAGTAAAAGTCACCTTTTTTAGTGTACAATTCTGTGGGTTTCCACAAATGCATAGTTATGGGATCACTGTCAAAACCCAGACACATTTGCATAGTAGTGTTACTCACGGTGACCAACAGGTGGCAGCAACCTACATGGCCTTGGACAATGGATGGCTATACAGGATGTGGTCTGGCCGTACCGCAGAATATTATTTAGCCTTAAACAGAAACAAAATTCTGTCATATACCGAACATGGATGAAG
>NW_003852627.1:426408-429943 GCF_000181295.1 Otolemur garnettii
CCCAGCTATTTTTATTTTTCTTTGGTTGTAATTGTCATTGTTGTTTGGCAGGCCTGGGCTGGATTCGAACCTATCAGCTCTGGTATATGTGGCTGGGGTGCCGAGCCAATTTTTTTTTTTTTTGGATACAGAGTCTCACTTTGTCACTCTTAGTAGAGTGCTGAGGAATCATAGCTCATAGCAACCGGAAACTCTTGGGCTCAAGCGACCCTCTTGCCTCAGCTTCCTGAGTAGCTGGGACTACAGGTACCCGCTACAATGCCTAGCTAGTTTTCAGAGGCGGGGTCTTGCTCTGGCTCAGGCTGGTCTCAAATTCCTGAGCTCAAGCAATCACCCACCTTGGCCTTCCAGAGTGTGAGCCACTGTGCCCAGCATTCTGATGATTTTTTTGAAGAAAAATTAGATTCACAGGAAGTTGCCAAAAATAGCACAACGATGTCCCATGTGAATTCTTCACTGTTTCCCCCAATGGCAACAACATCTTGCACAACTGTAATGCAATATCACAACTATGATATTGACACTGTTTTAAAAGTCCAGTGTAATCCTAGTGGGATTCCCTAAAATTCCGGGGAAACCTGTCATTCTCCACACTCACAGAACACCATCGGCCTGCACGCCACTCAGAGCCCACTTGAATCCATGGGCTGTGCAAAGCCTCACTGGTGTGCAGGGAGCCTGTCGGCCGAGGAGTCACTGTTTGCCTCTTGGCCTTTTGTAGAGCACATTCATCAACAGACCTGCCCTCGGAATCCTGCCTCCCGAGAACTTTGTGGAGAAGCTCCGGGAGTCCTTGCTCTCGGTAAGTTTGGAGGGAACAATCCAGCTGCTGGGGCAGCCGCGCTGTCCTCAGGGGTGGGCACCCCCAGCCAGGAAAGGAAAAGACCCAGCTCCATGAGGATGAAGGACACAGTGTTGCTACAGGAACCTTGCACTTTGTGCTTATCCTTTCATGAAAAGTATTTTCCTTTTTTGAGACAATCCCACTCTTTTGCCTTGGGTTGAATGCTGTGATGTCATCACACCTCAAACTCTTGAGGTCAGGCAATCCTCTTGTCTCAGCCTCCCCAGTAGCTGGGACCACAGGTCCTGCCACAGACCTGGCTAGTTTTTCTATTTTTAGTAGAGATGGGGTCTCACTCTTGCTCAGGCTGGTCTTAAACTCCTGAGCTCAAGTGATCCACCCATCTTGACCTCCCTAGAGTGCTAGGATTACAGGCATGAGCTATCATGCCCAGCCATGAAGAGTGTTTTTTATTTTCCTTTTGAAGAAGCAATACGTTGGGTATAGGACAAAGGGAACTCAAGAAAATTAATATGTGTCCCATGATGGGGGCTTTGCATGTGTTACTCATTCCTCCTTTCCTGACCCCCACCAGCTTTTTGGTTTCAGTTGTAGGCCGTGATGAAAGTCACTGGGCACCTCAGCTTGGAAAAAGTGGGTATCTTAGGGAGCAGGAATTGTGTCCCAAGGGACGGCTGGGGCTTTTTGGCCCTTTCCTCTCTGCCAGCCTCAGTGGCTGGACCTTCCTGGGTGTCTCAACCTCTGGAAAAGCCTGAGTCCACCCTCCCTGTTCAGTGTTTGCAGGACATTCCTGGCTCCCTCCCACCCTTCCTTTGCATCCCCCAGCCTCCAGGGCCCAGGGCTTACCCCTCATGGAGATAGGTCCTCCTCCTGGGGAAGCAGGAGTCTAGTTGAGCCTGGACTCACAGCTGCTTCCCTCCTTGCAGGTGGCTCCCAAAGGGATGTCCCAGCTCATCACCATGGCCTGTGGCTCCTGCTCCAATGAAAATGCCTTCAAGACCATCTTCATGTGGTACCGGGTGAGGTTTAGGGCATGAACACACACACCCTCTTGCCCCACTGCCTGGAGTAATGGACTTCAGTGTAACCAGGGGTAAAGTCCAAGGAGGGCCACTCCTCGCTGGGGCTTCCCAAACAGCCCAGTAGTATACATGGCAGAGGGCTGAGGTGTTGTCCTCAAACCTATTCAGTGTGAACACTATTTTTCCTGGCATAACATAGGCCATCCCAAAAGATCTGAGTTGTTGGTGATAGGATGTTAATGGATCCTATGTATTCAACTATTTACTTTGTTGCAAGCACCATTCAGTCCTATGCCTCAGTCCAGACTTGTAATATCCAGGACCTGACATCGACTTCTGAGAAAGTGCTCTCTCGTCCAGACTGAATGTCAGCTGGGTGGGAAGTCAAAGCCCTGTCCACCTTAGAGTGACTCTGATGTTTTGTTCTGTTCTGTTTTGTCAGAGCAAGGAAAGGGGGCAAAGGGGCTTCTCCAAAGAGGAGCTGGAGACCTGCATGATTAACCAGGTGAGTGCAGCCGGGCTTCTATCATATGCATTGAGGGGCGCTGACACTGTCCCTCTCAATTAGGGACACAGTCCCACTCGTGACTCTATCCCCTGAATATCAATGCTGAGTGGAGTGGTCCCAATGGGCTTTCACTGGTTTTCCAAGACAACTGCCTGAATTTGACAGGTCCAAAGAGGCAGTTAATGTATTCTCTAGAATAATTCAAGATATCAGCAAGAATGTGTGCACAAGGACACACCACTGGTGTGTGTAAGATCCACAACCTGAGGAGACGGCAAACCACCTGTACGTCCAGTTTTGGGGAGGTTAAGCTAGGGTTCCAGGGGGGCGTCCTAGCAGTTCATAGCAGCTCCAGGGGGAGGCTGTTGTGGGGGAGACGTAGCAGGGAAAAACCAGTCGAGGGGGTGGGTTCCAAGCTCCCCTTCGAGCCTCAACCAGAGCAGGCTTGTCCTTTGTTTTTTATGTGACATCCCATTAAAATTTAGAAGTGTCTACTGCTTCAAAAAAAAACAATGAAAAGCGACTGAACTTAATTAACTGCCAGTTTCATCCATTATTTTATCTAGTTCCCAAAATTTATCTGCCACTTATTAACAACTTACAAATATGGTAGAACCCCTGTAAGTTGACCACCCAGGGACTATAATAAAGTTGTCAACAGCTGGGCACAGTGGCTCACACCTGTAATCCTAGCACTTTGGGAGGCTTAAGTGGGTGGATTGCCTGAGCTCATAGGTTCGAGACCAGCCTGAGTGAGAGTGAGACTCATCTTTGAAAATATCCAGGCATGGGCGGCACCTGTGGCTCAGTGAATAGGGCGCTGGCACCATATACTGAGGGTGGCAGGTTCGAACCCGGCCCCAGCCAAACTGCAACTAAAAAATAGCCAGGTGTTGTGTCGGGTGCCTGTAGTCTCAGCTACTTGGGAGGCTGAGGCAAAAGAATCACCTAAGCTCCAAAGCTGGAGGTTGCTGTGAGCTGTGACACCACGGCACTCTACCACAGGTGACCAAGTGAGACTGTCTCTAAAAAAAAAGAAGAAAAAAACCAGGCACTGTGGCAGGCGCCTATAGTCACAGCTACTTGGGAGGCTGAGGCAGTAAAATTGCTTGAGTCCAGGAGTTTGAAGTTGCTGTGAGCTGTGATGCCATGGCACTCTACCAAGAGTGACAAAATGAGACTCTGTCTCAAAAAAAAAAA
>NW_003852627.1:430150-439393 GCF_000181295.1 Otolemur garnettii
CATGTCTGGTCTATGAAAATTAGCTCAATGTAAGGAAGTGGTCAATGCAGGGAGGTGGTCAACTATGGAGGTTCTGCTGTTGTTACAAAGGGTCTCTCTTGGCCTGGACATATGCTATAATTTTTTTTTTTTTTAACACAGAATCTGACTATATCACCCTTGGTAGAATGCCATGGTGTCACAGCTCACAGCAACCTTGAACTCTTGGGCTAAGCGATTCTGGCTATTTTTTGTTGTTGTAGTTGTCATTATTGTTTAGCAGGCCCAGGCCAGGTTCAAACCTGCCAGCCCTGGTGTATGTGACCTACTCCCTAACCACTGAGCTACGGGCACCAAGCCAGTGCTATAATTTAGTAAAAACAGTAGGATGTAAAGTGTATGTTGGCTCGGCACCTATAGCACAGCAGTTATGGCATCAGCCACATACACCGAGGCTGGTGGGTTTGAACCTGGCCTGGGCCTGCTAAACGACAATGACAACTGCAACAAAAATACAGCTGGACATTGTAGCTGGTGCCTGTAGTCCCAGCTACTTGGGAGGCTGAGACAAGAGAATTGCTTAAGCCCAAGAGTTTGAGGTTGCTGTGAGCTGTGACTCCACACAGCACTCTACCCAGGGCGACATTGTGAAACTCTGTCTCAAAAAAAAAAAAAAGAAAAAAGAAAACTCAGAAGCGTCCAGCCAGCTGGACAAGGACAGGAAGAAGAAAGGCAGGCAGTGCCAGAAGTTCAGATATTTGTGTGAGATCTCTTGATTCTAAATTTGCCAAGAATTTATTTAATTTTTTTTTTTTTTAAGAATTGGGCAAAATAAAACATCTGTGAGCTGAATATAGACCGCAGGGGTTCAGGTCATAGCGCCTGCCTGAGAAGAACTCCTGTCCTCTGGCAGACTTTGCTGTCACTAGGTTTGCAGGGCAACAGTACAGCTCCGCCATCCCTACAACTGTGACTGATGACACGTGCTTCTTGGTTCCAGGCCCCCGGGTGCCCTGACTACAGCATCCTCTCCTTCATGGGCGGATTCCACGGCAGGACCATGGGTAAGGAAGGGCCGTGCCGTTTAGAGGGATAATACCAGCAGCCATCGTAGCCACATCTGTAGATTATTATTCCTACTTTGTAGATGTGGAAGTCAAGGCTCAGGAAGGAAAAGAACTTCTTGGGGCCATTCAGTGACAGAGTTGGGATTTGAGCTTTTGACTCAGTCTTCAAAGCCCGTGCTAAATCTGTGACAACTCGCAAACAAACACATACACAAGCACACGCGAACATTAAGGGTTCCCAGGTTCCCCTGGAGCTTCAAGATGGTATTAAGACCTGGCGTTCCGCAGGCTCCAGGCCTCCCTGGGCTTTGCAAGCCTTGAGCTGAAATGCCCTCATCTCCTTTCCAAACACTGCCCAGCCTACTCCTCTAAGCCAAGCATCTGCTTTTTTGTTTTGCTGGACTCAGGTTGCCTAGCGACCACGCACTCCAAAGCCATTCACAAGATCGACATCCCTTCCTTCGACTGGCCCATTGCACCCTTCCCACGGCTGAAATATCCTCTGGAAGAGTTTGTGAAAGAAAACCAACAGGAAGAAGCCCGCTGCCTAGAAGAGGTAACGCCGGACCTTCCAGGTTCCCCCACACAGCCTCCCCTTTCTCTTGCCACCCCAAGACTTAGCCCAGAAGACGAGGACCAGATGAAGGGTTTATCTGAGGACTGTGTGATGCTCCCTGTGGGAGAAGATAGGGACAGGGAAACAAATGTCCCCAATAGTCTCCTTATTGGGGAAGGTAGTGAGACACATTGTTACTGTCACCCAGCATCCATCACCCCATCCGGTACCGATTTCTGTATCACTTACACTCCTTTGGGGGCAAGCTTCTGTAACTCTAAAATAAGAGAAAATGGCATATTTCATAGGAAAAAAATAGTTCCCCGGGATTCTCTGGTACACTAGTTTTGTCTTTTCCCAAGACCTAAGGCTTCTCTGGGTTGCCCCAAGGGTTGTGCTAGAAAAAATTAAGGACATGAGCCCCCTGTCACGCCAGGGTTCCACTTCAACCAAACAACCTCTCCTTCATCTGTTCCACGTATTAGGGTTCCATGGAAGATGGAATGCCCGGCTATTTTTAGAGACAAGGTTTCGCTCTGACTCCGGCTGGTCTTGAACCTGTGAGCTCAGGCAATCCACCTGCCTCAGCCTCCCAGAGTGCTATGATTACAGGCAAGAGCCACCACGCCTGGCCAAGTAGTCACATTTTTAAAAAAGTAAAAAGAAATACCTGAAATTAATTTAAGTAGCATTTTTATCGAACCCAATATATCCAAAATATGATTGCCATAAATAAGCAATTACTATTTTTTAATTTTTTTCTTTCTCATGCAGAGTCTTACTCTGTTGCCCTGTTTAGAGTGCCATGGCATCTTAGCTCACAGAACCTCAAACTCCTGGGCTCAAATGATCCTCCTGCCTCAGCCTCCCAACTATCTGGGACCACAGGCACCCACCACTACACTCAGCTAATTTTTCTGTTTTTAGTAGAGATGGGGATCTCACTCTTGGTTGACTTGTATCAAATTTCTGAGCTCAAGGGATCCTCCCACGTTGGCCTCTCAGAATTCTAAGGTTACAGGCAGGAGCCACTGCACCTGGCCTATTTTTAAATTATTGATGAGACATTTTACATCTTTATTTTTGTATTCAGTCTCCAAACTACTGTGTGTCTTTCACACTACCAGTATGACTCAGTTGGGACCCACTGCAGTCCAAGTGCTCAGAGCCACGTGTGGTTCATGGCAGCATTATTAGGGAGTACAGGGCACTAGGAGAGACAGCTTTGAACAAATAAGGGAGAAAGTGACTACTAAGTACCAAGGACGCTCTGAAAGAAATGCGTCTTGGAGCTTCCGCAAGGTGACTGGTGGAGACCAAGGCCAAAACCCCATCATCCAAACAGAAGACTTTTTCTTAGTTGTGCATAATAAGGAAAGATTCCACTCGTTAGGCTACCTAGGAATGCTTTGGGGATAAATGAATAATTACTAAACTATTATAGTAATGATATATCACAATTACAACTCTTTCATTATCTTAAAAATGGCACCCACTTAGAACAAGAGTTCAAGAAATATAACAACTTAGGGACAACCAGATGTCTTGTAAATTTACTACCTTGTCACGGTTAATAGCTGAATATTTAAAAATCAACTTCAGTGTATAATTTACATACCCTCAAATGCAGCTATTTAAGTATCCAGTTCAGTAAGTTTTGAAAAATAAGTACACCATACCCGCCAAGGTTGTCTTATCACCTTGGAAATTTGCCTCTGGTTAATCTGAGGTGTCGGGGCTCCCCTACCCTACCCCCACCCCACTCTATGCTGCCACTTATTGGATTTCTGTCACTATAGGTGAGTTTTCTAACACTCGTTTGTTTTTATGTTTTGGAGGCAGAGTCTTACTCTGTCGCCCTGGGAAAAGCGTCATGGCTAAGATTACAGGCAGGAGCCACTGCACCTGTTGCTCACAGCAACTTCCAACTCCTGGGCTCCAGCAAGCCTCCTGCCTCAGGAGGATTATGGTAGCTGAGACTACATGGGCCAGCCACCAAACCTGGCTAGTTTTTCTATTTTTATAGAGATGGGGGTCTCACTCTTGCTCAGGCTGGTCTCAATCTCCTGAGCTCAAGCAATCTTGAGCCTCGGCCTCCCAGAGTACTGGGATTACAGGCATGAGCCACCATGCCAACCTCTAATGGTTTTTTAGATGAGGATATATCTCAGATTCTGTCCTATAGGGACTCTCATACCAATAATAACATATAAGAATAGCAATAATAATAATACAGTACTGGTAACAGTAACAGCAGCAGCCACCATCGCCTGAGTGCTGGATACTATGCTATGAGCCTGTTATCTCAGTCAGCCCTCTCCACGACCCTGTAAAGTAAATTCTGTCAGTGTGCCCATGTCACAGATCAGCAAAGTGAGGAGTGAGGCTTCTGAAGGCCAGATAACCTGCCCTAGGAATTGTCTGTATCCCCACAGATGTTAGCGCCCATGCCATTAGGATACATTCCCATCCACACATGTGTCTCCCAACAGATGCCTCACTCATCACAGGAGTGATGCCCATCTCAGCATCACCACTTAGGGAAGCTGAGGTGGGAGGATCACTTAAGGCCAGGGGTTTGAGACCAGCCTGGACAACATGGTGAGCTCAGTCTCTACAAAAACTCTTAAAAAGTTAAGCAGGCCCACGGGTTCGCAGTGAGCTACAATTGTACCACTATACTCCATCCTGGGCAATTGAGCATGAGCCTCTTTAAAAAAAAAAGAAAGAAATGAAAAAAAAAAACCCACATTTGAAGCAACACTTGGAGATGCCCACCTACAGATACTGGTCAAGAGCCTCTGCAAGCAGTTGACTCTTCCCCTTTGGAATGCAGGTGGAAGATCTAATCGTGAAGTATCGGAAGAAGAAGAAGACAGTGGCCGGGATCATCGTGGAGCCCATCCAGTCCGAGGGAGGAGACAACCACGCATCAGACGACTTCTTCCGCAAGCTGCGAGACATCTCCAGGAAGGTCAGTGGACTGGGCCAAAGGGAATACAGCGCCACCAGGGGGAGGGGGGGGTGTGGTCCCTGAGCAGAGGGTTAGTTCCCCTTCTGCCCTGGAGCCCTTATTCACTTGCACATGTGCAGGGCTGTCGGGATCACAGGTGGGGAGGTTGGGGATCTTCCCTATGATCTTTTTCCTCTCCCTTTTCTGGGTACGTAGGAACTGTACGAGTTGATGGAGTGCGTGTGGTGTTGTGACACAAGCACACAGTGTGTGATGATCCAGCCGTGGTAGCTGGGATGTCCATCACCTCCAGCAGTCATCATTTCCTTGTGTTGCAGAACTTTCCAAATCTACTCTTCTAGCTATTTTGAAATATGTATTTTGGGGACCTATAGTCACCTTATTGTGCTACTAAACAGCAGATCTTATTCCTTTCATCTAGCTGTATTTTTGTATACATTAACCAACCCCTTTGTATCCTCCTCTGTCCCTACTGTCCCCAGTCTCTGGTAACCACCATTCTAGTCTCTATCCCCATAAGATCAATTTTATTTTTTAGCTCCTACATGTGAGTGAGAACATGTGACATTTGTCTGTGTGTGCCTGGCTTATGTCACTTAACATAATGTCCTCCAGTGCCACCCACATTGTTGCAAATGACAGGATTTCATTCCTCTTTTTTATAGCCAAATAGTATTCTGTTGTGTATATACACATTTTATTTTCTTTATCCATTCATCTGTTGATGGGCTGAGGTTGATGCCATATCTTGGCTATTGTGAATAGCCCTGCAATAAATACAGGGGGTACAGCTTTCTCTTTGACATACTGATTTCCGTTATATAATCTTATAGCAAAATCATCCTCCGATTCTCATGTTAGTGCAGTATTTTCCCAATCATGAGATTCTTGGGAAGCCTTCTGCCACTCTCTTTGTCTTTCTAGAAACTCCATGTCATTCTTCAACCCAGTTGGGGTTGAAGTCAACTAAACTGGGATGCAGAATGAATAAATTTTATGCTAATCTTATCTGTTTTAATATGATTTGCATATATAACTAGCATATCAAACTAGTAAGTTCACAGATAAAACGTACAGGGCGTGAGATGACTTAACCGCAAACACAGAGCCAGGACTAGCCTAGCTGATGAGCAGGTGTGGCAGCTGAACTGGGACACAATCTAGGCCCCACTGCCGGGCACATTTCCTTCTGACAAGGTCAAGACCCAGGACTGGGGCCAGATGAAGTACTGCCCTGCTCTAGTGCAGGGAGTCGTTGATGTTCTGGTTTTTTTGTTCCAGCTCAGCAGTTTTAGGAAACAGACAGAGCTCTGGCTGGAGGTGCTCTGCTTAAGGGTTTTGTTTCGTTTTGCCATAACCCAAAAACTTGGGGCTGGCTTGCAGTTCTGAAACCAAGCAGGATGTGGCTGGACTCGGAGTTTGGCAGTTGGTAGGCTGGGCCTGGGGGGGGTTGCCAGCCTCCTGCAGATGTTTATTTCTCCCTCTCTCCATCTGCAGCATGGCTGTGCCTTCTTGGTGGATGAGGTCCAGACTGGAGGGGGCTCTACCGGCAAGTTCTGGGCTCATGAGCACTGGGGCTTGGATGATCCAGCAGATGTGATGACCTTCAGCAAGAAGATGATGACCGGTGGCTTCTTCCATAAGGAAGAGTTAAGGCCCAACGCCGTAAGTTGTGGGGCTTTCTCTCCACATCCAAGGCAGGGAAGGGCATGTCCCCTTCTCGCAGATGAGGAGCTGGGTGCTCACCTAACGTGTCACTGAGGTTTTCTAAGGTCGTGTTCTTATCAATTTAGTCAGCCCATGGTAAGTGCCCCAGCTCCCTCCACAAAGCCAGCTCTGCAGCAGCCAGCCCTTTCCTGTCTCTGTGCACACACAGTAACATTGTGGGATTGGGCATCTGCTTTCTGTCTCACCCAGTTCTAAGTACTTCTCGTGTACTCTAATCCTCCCAAAAATCTAACTAGAAAAAAAAAAGCAACCCTATTTTACTAATGAGGAATCAGAGAGGTTAAATGAGTTGTCCAAGGTCATGTAGCTTTCAAGTGACAAAGCCAAGCCCATGCCCTTAACCACTACACTGTTGACTGCCCTGCTTACATACAGATCCACAAATACACAGGCACACACAGCCATCAAGGGCCAAAGATCCCACCTCCCACCATTTCTACAGGTAGCTTCTACCCTCAAGGTGGCCCCATGGTCCAAAATGGCTATTGGAGCTCCAGCCATCACATCTCAATTCTATCCTGGAGGATTCCTTACCTGTAGACAGGAAGAACAAGTGGCCCCCTTCTCACCATTAGCAGCCTTCCAACAAATCTCACATAAGGCTTCCATTTTCAACACTGACTAAGTGCTTAGCACATGGCCATTCCTACCCATAAGGGAAGCTAGGCAGGGTGTTTTTGTGGGCCCCACTTGCCATCCTGAATAATTCATAGAGGACAGAGTGGGTGAGCTTTGATGGTCAGACTGCTAGGGATTCAGTCCCAACTCCACCAAAGAGCCCTATCTGCCTGGGGTGATCAGGCAGCTTCATCCTGTGTCAGATGAATCGTAGTTAGAGGGCTGTCTCAGCTTCCCCGGGACTGAGGGATTCCCCAGACCCAGTACGGGCCCATGAGGTCTCCCTAACAGCAGCGCCTCCATCGGGCTGTTGCTGTTAGAAGAGTAGAGTGAGATGAGCTATGTCCTCCTCTCAGCCTTGGTGGATGCTCACTGGGTCAAGACGAGGCCTGTCCAAGAAGAGTGGTCCCTTCAGGGTATACCTTCCTGTGAACCCTCCCAACACCCCTTCCTCATTCTAGCCATACCGGATCTTCAACACCTGGCTGGGGGACCCATCCAAGAACCTACTGCTGGCCGAGGTCATCAATGTCATCAAGAGGGAAGACCTGCTGAGTAACGCAGCACACGCCGGGAAGGTCCTGCTCACAGGGCTGCTGGACCTCCAGGTACCCCCGCCTGACCCTGCACCCCAGGGACTCCCACCTAACAACAGCTCCCCGCAGCCCCCGGGGCAAGCTGTGTGCCCTTCAGGGTGGCATTGCACCTAGTGTTCAAGCATTCTGGATGTGCTGTGCCCTCTACAGAGAATGCCTTCCTCTCCCTCCACCCCAATTTCATTCCTAGTTCCTGAACTCCTGGTTATCTTTGGGCAGCAAGTTCAGGCATTCCTCCTTTGAGAAGCCTCCCATACACTCTCCCTCTTCCTCCCACTGATGTGTCAGTTATCTTGTCTCCCCGTTGCAGGCCCGGTATCCCCAGTTCATCAGCAGAGTGAGAGGCAAAGGCACCTTTTGCTCCTTCGACACTCCAGACGAATCGATACGTAATAAGCTCATCTTAATGGCCAGAAACAAAGGTGAGGGGCCAGGAATGGTTGCTGACCCACCCACATTAGCATCCAACATCATCTGCCATACATGAAAAATAGTGCCAGGTCCTGCAGGGTGAGAGGCAGATAGCACATAGGCCTAAAAATAGCCTGAATGGTTTTCCTCGAAAGAAGAAAAAGTTCACGTAATGTCTTTAACCATTTATTGATTCAACAAGCATTTACCGAGTTTTAAGTACACTGGGAGAATCACAATGCTGAAAAGATCATTGGGCCCCTTCCTTCAGGAAGCCTAAAGTGGGGAGGGGCAATGTTAAATCCAGAATTCTACAGACAATCAATTGTGATCATGAGTCCCAGGAAGGAGGAAAGGAGACAGAGAGCAAATAGCTGGGGAGAGTTGTTCTGAGGCCAGGAAATCAGGGAAAGTTTCCTTGGGGAAAATTTATTTATTAATTTTTGGAGACAGAGTCTCAGTTTGTCACCCTCGATAGAGTGCTGTGGCATCATAGCTCACAGCAACCTCCAACTCTTGGGCTCAAGTGATTCTCTTGCCTCAGTCTCCCAAGCAGCTGGGACTTTAGGTGCTCCCCACAACATCTGGCTATTTTTAGAAACAAGGTCTTGCTCTGGCTGATGCTGGTCTTGAACCTGTGAGCTCAGGCAATCTACCCACCTCGGCCTCCCAAGTGCTGTGAGCCACCTTGCTGGACCCGGAGATGGGGTTTTAGCTTAAGTAAAGGAATAGAGATTGACCAGGTGAAGGTGAGGAAGAACATTCTGGGCAGAGGGAAGGGATTACCTGAGGCAGGGCAGAATTTATGGAGGTGGAGGGAGGGAGAAAACAGAGGGTGATGGAACAGACTGAAGGGAGGGATTGAAGGTGGGGGATGGAAGGCCTGGCTCACATCATGCTGGGCTGTGGGTCAGGCTCTATACTCCAGACATACCTAGGAGGTGTGGACAGCCACTGAAGGATTGTGAGTGGGACACTGCTGTGAGATCACAAAACCTGCTATGTGTCAAGCATCACGTCAGGTCTTTTTCTTTCTTGTACCACCTTACAGCATCCTTGGGGTACCTCTGGAAGGACAGAATCATTAGCCTCAGAGATTCAAACAAACTAGAGAAGGACAATGCCCTGCTATAATCGGGGGAGGGGAGTCGCCCTTTAAAACAAGCAGGACTGGCTCAGCGCCTATAGCTCAACCGGCTAAGGCGCCAGCCACGTACACGTAAGGTGGCGGGTTCGAATCCCCAGCCCGGACCCGCCAAACAACAATGACGGCTGCAACCAAAAAATAGCCGGGCGTTGTGGCAGGCGCCTGTG
>NW_003852627.1:439527-446946 GCF_000181295.1 Otolemur garnettii
AAAAAAAAAAACAAGCAGGACTGACCCTCTTCAGTGACCACTCAGCCCCTCCCACTTGCTTCTGACTTAACCTGTGCTTTTGTGATTTGTTTACCTATTTTCTCTCCCCCTTGCCCCCATGAGTTTCTGCAAGGCAAGGAATTTATCTCAGGATTTCTCTAATACACACCTAGTTGAGGAGAATCAGAGTAGACAGAGTTAGGGAGGAGAAGAGAATGACAGAATGTAGGTGGGAAGGAAATGAAGGCTAGAAGGGTGGAGGGAAAAGGGGGCCGATGGAAGGAACGGTGTAGGATGGATGAGTGGACCGGTGGGCATCACTGCCCGAGAGCCCAGTCTAACCTCCTTCCTGTCTCTTCTTTTAGGTGTGGTGTTGGGGGGCTGCGGTGACAAATCCATTCGTTTCCGACCCACACTGGTCTTCAGGGATCACCATGCTCACCTGTTCCTCAATATTTTCAGTGACATCTTAGCAGACTTCAAGTAAAGAAGCCATTTCCGCTGCACTCTGAGAAAGCCCTGATCTCAACAGTTGTCAAATTGATTAGTTTGCCTAATTCATGTTTTCACTTAAAATTGAGTCAGAGGTGACTATATAAGCTGAAGGGTTATTTGTGAGAAGGGAGTGTTTTTGGTGGTTGGGAAAGAAGAGGGGACGGGAGGGCTGGTTTTAATTTTCCTCCCTGCAGAGCTAACGGTGCACATTGGTTTATGCCCAGAAATTCTGCCTGAGCCCTGGACATAGTTCTTGGGAAGGCCCACAGGGGATTGTGGCCATATTTCTGCCCACCCTTGACCGTCCCAATAATGTTTTTGAAAGCCAGTCAAGGGAGTTACATCTGCTCCTGGGACTGGTGGCTGGGACTTCCATGTTCCAGCCCATCTCAAGTGCCATATTCAGTAATCAGGATGCCCTATGCAAGTGAACACCCCCCTTACCTGCTCCCCCAGACCCCACAGCTCTGAGCACACCCTCAGCACACTTCAGCAAGGGACTGGACAGATCTCAGGAAGGCAGCAAAGTGGGGACATGAGACCTGAGCTCGAGAGTAGGGGAAGGATCGCCTGGTCTCCTGAAGACTGGGACCACTCCTCTCAGAGCACTTGAGGGTTCCTCGATCTGTGAATTCTGTCCTTGGTGGGGCTTACTCTTGGACGATCTCCAGGTGGTATCACTGTTGCTTCTCACTGACATCCTCCATGCCCCAAACTCTATCCTCCTGGTAAATGTCAGCCTAGACTCGAGTTGGAGGAAACTTAAAGAGTCCATGGTGACCTGCTGCAGCTGAAGCTCCAGAGAACATGGCTATTGCCCCAGGAGCACAAACCCAGGGGCCAGGGCATCAGAGCCACACACCCTGTCTCCCAGGGCACCTGGGGATCTGACTTGTGGACCCCGTGTCCTGGGAGACTCCTCTCGCTCTTGCTCATCCATGTTCCCTTCACCACTGAGCAGACACATGAGCGGCTTGGCTCCCTGCTGGACTGGATTTCTTGTCCTGAGGGAAACAGCATGAATTAAAAGCACCAGAGCTCTGTGAGTGGGGCACGCTGGTGTAAGGCAGTTTCCCTGTACTTGCCCTCCTGAAATTAGAGCTTTTCCTGAGATGACTGAGTATGAAGAATACCCAGCAGATGGAACTTAAAATGCTTAAATGGGGCTGGTGGCTGAGGCTACCGTATCTCTGCTGGAGGCAAGGCACTGGTGGAAATGATTTGACCTCGAATGTTCCTAAAAAGAGCCCTCGATAATCTGAGAGCCATGAAGTATTATTTAGTGGATAGACTGAGAAAGTCTGGCTATATTCTCTGTCCAAAAGGAAGCCACTTCATTTCCTTGGTGCCTTGGCTGGCTGTTTTAGAAGATGAGCATAATAAGGTTCCTAACTCAGCACTTTGGACTTTTAGTAACCAATCAGCCAAAGATCTCAAAGTGGGAGGTTTTTTTTAGCTTTCAGCAGACTTGGTCATCCACCTATTTTTGTTGAAGAATGAAGGGAAATGGCATGTTTAACAGTCACAGACAGATCCATGAATTCCGGTTCACTTTGCATTCCTTCACTTAGTGCTAATCTGTTGGTTTTAAAAAGGAGTTTAAGAAGGCCAGGCCTGGTGGTTCACACATATAATCCCAGCACTCTGGGAATCCAAGGCAGGTGGATTGCTTGAGCTCAGGAGTTTGAAACCAGCTTGAGCAAGAGTGAGACCCTGTCTCTAAAAATAGCTAGGCATTATGGCAGGTGCCTGCAGTCCCAGCTACTTGGGAGGCTGAGGCAAAAGAATCACTTAACTCTAAGAGTTTGAGGTTGCTGTGAGCTAAGGCACTCTACTCAGAAAAAAAAAAAGCTCAAGGTCATTTCCACTGACAAGTAGAAATGGATGACTTCCTCTCTGCAAGGTTCCACACATTTATATATTCATTTGTTCATCATTCAGTCATTCATCAAACTTTCTTTTCTTTTTTTTTTTTTGCAGTTTTTGGCTGGGACAGGTTTGAACCCACCACCCCCAGTATATGGGGCTGGCGCCCTACTCCTTTGAGACACAGGCACTGCCCTCATCAAACTTTCTTAAGTACCTGCACCATCCCAGGCTCTGTGCCAAGCACTAGGAATACAAAGATGAGATAAAACATAGTCCCAGCTCCTGGGGGCTTGCATGTGATTGAAAATAGACTTTTAAGCTGACAAAGTGGAGTGGCAAGTGCTAAACCATCACAGAGGTGTGTACGGGAGCACTGGGAAACCAAAGGGAATACTGGAACCGACCTGAGAGTCAGAGGAGGTTTCTGAGAAGGGGATAACGGATTGGAATAAGGTTTTGTAGCACGCCCAAGAGTTTACCAAGCTGACAAGACAAAAACGAGTGTTGCAGAAAGGGAACAGTACGTGCAAAGGACGTCAGCTCAGTCTCACGCCAGATTCCACAGATAGCCCAAGGTTCTTATTTCACTAACACGCAAAGTGTAAACCAAACCACAAGTTACTCATTGGCTTGCGTATGCTTTCTTCTGAGAAGTTTAGCATTGGGTGCAAATATTCAATAAGGTTCTTGGAGTCCACAAGACTTTAAGGCAGGGCTCAGCCAGGAAGTTGGCTTTCTTCAGTGGAGAGTGGCTCCACTATTTTGTTCTCTCCCCGTGAGGCACTGACAGATGAATGAGATCATTTGATCTGGATTTATTATTCACTCCTTACCAAAGGAAGTTAAAAAATGTTAAGCCATTTATCAAGTTCTTGTTGATTCAGGGCATAGTGTGTTCCTGAAACATCTTCTTTTGGGGGGTGGGAGTTTAGCTGGAAGAATTTCAAGAATAGAATTCTCAGCAGAGCTCAGGATTGTAGAAACTCAGAAGTTGGTTAAAAACATGGGGAGCCCAGTGAACAGGCTGCTGTCTAGGGCAGAGCCCAGGACACTTCTGTGGCCAATGGTCTGGAAATGAATCCATTATACATCAGTGCCATAGAGTTTAGTAAATGACTAGCAAGTCTTGTCACTTTTACAGAAAACAAAGTCCAATAATAGCAAGTCTTAGCACATCCTCACTTTTATTATAAATGGGTTTTTTATAATTTTTACTGATGCTCAGTAACCATGCAAAATTGTGCATAGCATTAACATGTCTATGTATCTATATCTCTATATATCAGCTCATGGTAGAGAACCATAACTAGGGAACATTACAAAGTGATCTTGTTTATGATTCTGTTGATAGTGCCAATATATGATAAGGAAATGAACATGCCACAATCTAACTGACCATATGCACAATTCCATGAATTAAATCTGTTTCCTGTGTTAATCAGTACTCTTAAAGAAAATTTATAATGGAAACATCAGAGTGGATGTGGACTTTTTGGGGGGTTTGAAATGGATAATGATAATTTGACAAGTCCTTATGAAGCACCTCTCATGTAGCTCTTAGAGATGTCTTGTGGGAACACCATCTGCATAAGTCACCCTATAGAAGCCTGATGACGACGCCACTCATCTCACTAAATTCATCAAGAACATATCACGTGGGCCAGGTGCATGGCTCACGCCTGTAATCCCAGCACTCTGGGAGGCCAAGGTGGGTGGATTGGCTTGAGCTCAGAAATTCAAGACCAGCCTGAGCAAGAGTGAGACCCATCCCTACTAAAACCAGAAAAACTAGCTGGACATTGTGGCTAGGGCCTGTAGTCCCAGCTACTCCAGAGGCTGAGGCAAGGAGATCACTTAAGCCCAACAGTTAGAAGTTGCTGTGAGCTATGTTGATACAGCATTTAGCCTGGGCAACAGACTGGGTCTCTGTCTCCAAAAAAAAAAAAAATAGAACATACCACGTGACAGGGACACATGGATGGACAAGGTGTGATCCTTACCCTCAACTCACATTCTAGTGAGGTCAAGTTCACAGGAACTCAGTGTAAGGATCTAGACACACAAAGGCCAGGCCCTGAGTCCTTCAGGGTATAAGTTAGGCCCTTGAGATGCATCTTCAAGGCTAAACAGGAACTGCTCTGGTAAGATGGAGGGCATTCTAGAACTGGAAAAGAGCAAAACACAGGCACCAAGGCAGGAGGGCATCTCGGAGAAGTTCAGTATTACTAGAACACAAAGGGAGACCAGAGTAGCCTGAACTTGAGGCCAAAGAAACAGGCAGGGCTCAGTTCCTCCAGGGCCTTCTATGCCACTTGGAGGGGTGGAAGACTGTCCTAAGCTTTCACCTGCGAAGATCAGAGAGGCAGGGCAGCCAGTTAGGAATCTACTGCAGTCGTGGTGGCCTGTTGGCCTGGACTAGGGCAAAGGTAACAGAGATGGAGAGGGAAAGAAAATCCTAGAATCTAAAACATACAGGACAGTGATTCCCAGCAGTAGGTGAACATATGGATCATCCCAAAGAGCTTTTTAAAAATCCTAGTCCTTAGGCCCCAGCCCAAACCATCAAACCAGGCCCTCTGACCTGCTGGTTGAGGTGGTGAGATGATGACAAACTAGATATGATTGGAGGCAGAATCAACACTGGGAAGGGATATGAGAGGTGCTCAGAGGTTAAGGGAACTTGTTCAAAATCACTCAGCCTGGAAGCCAGGACCTGAGACACAAAGATGTATGGGAAATGACAGTAGTGCATTGACGGATGAGTGTGCATGGCACAGCTCAGGACTGGCTTGACGACAGGGCTGTCAAACACTCAAGAAACTTTCTCCCTGCCAGCCTGGTCTCCGGCCTTGAAAGGCTGACTTGAACTTGTCAGCCAAGTCCCAACACACATTCTGAAGGTGGACAGGTTGAAGGCCCTAGAACTTCAAGGTCAATTAACTCTTTGTTAAAGAGTCACTGTTTTCTATATTCTGTCCTTCTCCCTAGAAGGCAGTGACAGTGGGATGACCTGCGTCTGCTGCTTTCTACCTGGGTGACCTTGGCCAGTCACTTCACCTCTCAGAACCTCATTTTGCAAAATGAGGATGACTATCGTAATGTTAGTTAACATTTACTGAGTGCTTGCTTAGAACCAAGCACTGTTTTAAGTGCTTTTCATGCAGTAAGTCATTTAGCCTCCCAACAACCCTGGCTAGGCATAGATGAAGAAACCAAGGCAGAGAGAGGTTGCATAACAAACCCAAAGTCAGAGCTAGGAAGTTGCAGGGCTGGGATTTCAAGCAGGCTAAGTCTTGCTTCAGAAGCTGCATGCTTCACCCAAACACTCTACTGCCTCCTGGGGTTCTCCAGTGAAAAGGTGTTGATGGCAGGATTAAATAAACTCATGCAGCAATTGCTAGGCATGTAGTAAGTGACTAACATGTGGTAGTTTCTTTTGCCACTTCTTCTCCATGAGTAAAAGTGAGTATATCTCATATAAGCTTCCAAACAACATTATATTAAGTTACTATTAAGTTCCCACTTGTAAATATTAAATCTATTTCCCAGTACATGTACAAGTCCAACTGAACTGGGAGTATACTTCAAATGCTAATCAGTAAAATTAACGTTTTCTTCTTTGAGTTGGTACAAATATGGCCAGATGGCATCGGCCCCACCTGATTAACTCTAATCAAGCAAGATTATACAGTTGAATGCCACAGGATCAAAACAAGGCCATAAAAGTTGGACTCTGCCAATGTTCAGGGGGACCCTGTTGCTTTCCATTTAGGAACTCATGAGTCCTGGAGTCTTAAAGCAGCAACAAAACAAAAGCCTTCACCCCTCGTTATTTGGGTAAGCCTAATTTTTGGTGACCAGTGTGGAAAGAACTGCAGGTCCCATTGGACTGTGCTTTCCATGTGATGTATGCCATGCACACCAGGAACAGCATCGCAATGTAGGGCAGACCCCACCACATTTGGAAGCTGACATGCTACAGACCACCCTGTCCCCTACATCTAAATTATACGCAGCTACAGTATGGCTGGGCATGGGGGAGGCAAGTCCAGTGAGTTCTCAGCAGATAGGAAGGGAAGCCACTCTACAAGAGATAAATGTGGTTACACTGCAGATGCTTTTCTTTGTAGTCAGGGTCTTGCTATGTTGCCCAGGCTGGTCTTGAACTACTGGTCTCAAGTGATCTTCCCACTTCAGCCTCCCAAAGCACTGGGATTTATTTCATATACTGAAATCTAATCCCCAATATGATGGTATTTGGAAGTGGGACCTTCAGGGGATGATGAGGTCTGGAGGGTGGGATCCCTTTAAGAGTGGGATCACTATCCTTACAAGAGGTCCTAGAAAGCTCCCTCACCCCTTCTGCAGTGTGAGAGCGCAGCAAGATGGCAGTCTATGAACCAGGAAATGGGCTCTCATCAAACACCGAATCTGCCAGGATCTTGATCTTGGACTTTCCAGTCTCCAGAACTGTAATAACAAATGTCTGTTGTTTGAGCCATCACTCTATGGTCTGGGTTTTTTTGTTTCTTTGTTTTTTTCTTGTTTTTCTTGAGACAGAGTCTTTGTTACCCAGGCTAAAGTGCTATGGTATCGTCCTAACTCACAGCAACCTTAAACTCTTTGGTTCAAGCAATCTCCCTGCCTCAGCCTCCTGAGTAGCTGGGAGTACAGGTGACGACTACAACATCCAGCTAATTTTTTTATTTTTAGTAAAGATAGGGTCTTGCTCAGACTGGCCTCAAACTCCTGAGCTCAAGGGATCACCCTTGCCCTGGCCTGCCAGCGTGCTAGGACTATAGGCATAAGCTATGGTGCCCAGCCAGTCCATGGTATTTTTATTACACAAGCCTGAATAAACCAAGACAATTATTACCTTGCAACTGTTATTGACTGTGGGAATTGCCAATATATCTATCACCCAAATCTAAAGACCACTTTCATTTTTCTGAGCTGCTTAACCATCTTTTGCATAAAACATATGGTCCCGGCTCGGCGCCTATAGCTCAACGGGCTAAGGCGCCAGCCACGTACACCTAAGGTGGCGGGTTCGAA